>NC_135984.1:9308766-9653766 GCF_053455715.1 Rhinoraja longicauda
TCCTACACGGCAGGGACAATTTGCAATTTTTACTGAAACCGATTAAACTACAAACCTGTACGTCTTTGGAGTGTGGGAGGAAACCGGAGCAACCCGGGGAAACCCACACGGTCACAGGGAGGACGGACAAACAACGTACGGACAGCACCTGTGGTCAGGATCGAACCCGGGTCTCTGGCGCCGTAAGGCAGCAGCTCTACCGCTGCGCCACCGTGATTGAACCTTCCAGCACCACAGAGCCTCTCCATCGTCTGCTACTCAGCTAAATGATGGGATTCTCCCTGCTTGGCTAGATGAGTCCAGCTTCCAAACTCGAGAAGTCCAATTCCAACCTCATCTTCCCATCGCCCACGCTTTCTGCCTTCCTGGCACTCAGTTAATCTCTGAGTCTGGTTCATGATTTCAGTTCCGTGATTTAACAAATAACTTTGGAAAGACGGATGATCTTTTGAAATTCCGTCAACACCCTAGACCAGTGAATCCTGATTTCAAAGTTTAAGGGAGATGCGGGAAACTTCACTTCGTCGCCCAGACCAGGGGCGGCTTGATAACTTGTTGCGTCAAGACATCATTTTCAGAGCAACGTTGTGGTAATAGCAACTATGGGCAATTCATTTTGTTTAGCACAAGATAGTGCTGTAAAAATTAATTGTGTGGAAATTGTGCGCATTTTGTTAAATAACATCCAAATTGCCAATGATCAACCATGTGGTTCTTTTTTTTGCGGTAGGTGTAGGGTTCATTAGTTTCTCTGAAATCTCTCTGTGGTATCCTTGACAACCTCAGTGATTTATTTTTGTTGGGATGCAGTATAGGGCAGGACATGTCGCTGGGACGTGTCAGCGGGGGACTGGGGAGCAAGTGGAAGTCGGAGTTCACATGCGTAATGATCAGAGCTATACTGAGGGGCTTGTGTCCTGTGGGGTCTCTCTGGTTAAGATATCTTTATAGAGGCTTTCATCTCGACAGGAGTTCCCCCAACACTTTGCAGTCAATGAATTAGTCTCAATTGTAATGTAGGAACCATGGCAACCAATTAGCGCACAGCAAGATCCCGTGTGATTGGCGCAATATCATCTGTTATTTTGTTTTCCTTTAATGTTGGTTGAATGATAGACACAAGTTCATATGTGATAAGAGCAGAATTAGGTCATTCGGCCCATCAAGTCTACTGCGCCATTCATTCATGGCTGATCTATGTTCTCCTCTCAACCCCCCAACTCTCCATAGCCCCTGCAAACCCGTACTAATCAAGAACCCATCTATCTCTGCCTTAAAAATATCCATTGACTTCCTCAGATTCACCACCCTCTGGCTAAATATATCGACAAAGGCACAATATATATCTCTGGTGTTCTGCTTCAGGGGACTGCCACAGGATCAGGCAGCCCCAGGAAGTCAAAGGTGAGAATTTGCTCACTTTTTTCAAATCACAGCTTGGTTTGACAACAGCTCTGCTCAAGACCTTGGGGAACTGCAGGGAGCTGCCCAGTGCATCACCCAAACCAACCTCCCCCACCCACCATCGACCGCCTACACTTCACGCTGCCTCAGGAAAGCAGCCGGCATAAGCAAGGGCCACCTACACCCCAGCCATTCCCTCTTCTCCCCTCTCCCGTCAGGCAGAACACACAAAAGCTTGAAAGCGTGTAACACCAGATTCAGGAACAGCTTCTTCTCCGCTAGATTAAACTCTTGAAGATAGACACAAAATGCTCGAGTAACTCCAGCATTTTGCGTCCATCTTCAGTGTAAACCAGCAGCTGCAGTTCCTTCCTAAATATTAAACTCTTGAATGGACCTCTCACATGCTAAGGAGGAAAATTCCCGATCTTCTGCTCAACCTCGTTGCGGCCATTGCACTTTTTTTTATCTGCACTTTCACTGACATCGTAACACTATATTCTGCATTGTTTTCTTTCTCTCTTCCCACCCTACCTGTCATACTGGCGCATGGTATGATCTGACTGGGTAGCAGGCAAAATAAAGTTTTTCACTTTATCTCGGAACACATGAGAATACTAAACTAATACCAATACATGGAGCCTGTGTATGAGGTTCCTCTTGTCCGGTTCCACTTGATAAAATTACGCACAGCATTGCCTCAAACTAAATGGGTTCTTTATGGGTCTAATGATGTGGAAATGTGTAAAGCAAATCATGAGTGGTTAATGATGATAGAACTCCCAGGGGTGAGAGTGTGTGAGTTTCCTAATGTGCCAATAGGAAACATTATCCCAAGTCATATGAATCAGGAGAGGAACAGGCCTGATTATTGCCACGCTCTGAATTGGCTGTTCTCAGCTTGAATTAATTTCATTTCTCATTCCATGAGAAAATTCAGCCCAGGGTGTTCACTCCTGAAAGATAAACAACAAACTCTTCTGTTACGGGTCGTATTCAGAGAGGGTTGAAAAAACATGACACCATAGGTTTAGACTTAGGTTTATCATCGTGATGTGTACCGAGGTACAGTGAAAGGGTTTGTTTTGCATGCCGCCCAAACAGATCAGATAATACCTTGCAAAGATACAATCAAATCAAACTCAAGTACAATAGGTAGAGTAAATGGGAAGATACAGAGTGCAGAATATAATTCTCAGCATTGGACCGCATCAGTTCCTCAGACAAAGTCCAATACCCGCAATGGGGTGGAGGTGAATAGGACAACACCTAAGGACTGTTCAAAGCCTTGTAACAGGAGGGAAGAAGCTGTTCCTTGGGAGGAGGTTCACGTTTATTGTTACAGGGAAGAAAATAGGTAAGAACGTGGATAGGTTGGGATGTAGAGCCCTGGAGAAGGCACGTGGACAGTGCCCGCAGTCTCAGGTTAGAAGGTCTTCTGTTCCCCAATGTCTGTGAGATCATTTGTCTGCCAGTCAGAAACGTTTGGTGTGTGCAGTAACCCATCACGTATCGATCTATGTATGCTTGCTTTCATTCATGACATAATCAACATAACCCTACCCATTGTTAAACTTATGTAATATATCCTGTACCAAGTCACAACTTCATCCCAACTGTTACAAGACAATTAAACAGACTTCTCGTGAGCTAATGGTGTGACCTTGATCTCTGCCTCACTGAGGATTTTTGCATTTTTTAAAATTTGCTCCTTCCCTGAAACTGTAACGCTGTAACACTATATTCAGCACTCTGGTATTTCTCTCTTTGCCTTACCTGTTGTACTTGTGTATGGCTTCATTGGTGATAGTGAGGAGGTATGAGGAGAAGGCAGGAGAATGAGATTGAGATGGAATAATAGATCAGCCACGATTGAATGGTGGAGCAGGCTCGATGGGCTGAATGGCCGAATTCTGCTCCGATGTCTTATGGTCTTATTGTCTTGAACTATAATGAGGAAAGGAGACACAAAGGACAGCAGGTGCCGGAATCTTGAGCAACAAAAAAAATTCTGGAGGAACTCAGTCTATAGAAGTTGTCTCGATCTGAAATGTTGTCCGTCCATTTTACTTCCGCAGATGCAGCCTGACCCCCAGAGTTCGTCCAGCACTTTGCGTTTTGCATGAACCATGACTAGTGAGCATCGATAACCTGACAGGGTGTTGGACATTCAATCACAGTTGGAACGTAGAACGTAGAAGAGTACAACACAGGAACAGGCCCTTTGGCCTACAATGTGATGCCAAGATAAAGCAATCTCCACTGCCTGCACATGGTCCACATCCCTCCATTTCCTGCATATACATGTGCCTATCTGAAACCCTTGTAAATGCCAATATCTTGTATTTGCCTCCGTCATCGCCCCCAGCGGTGCACCCACTACTCTGTGTAAAGACTTGCTCCTCATATCGCCTTGAAGCTTTGTCCCTCTCACTTAGAGCTGTGCCCTCTGGTCTGTGACATTTTAACCCTGGGAGATAGGTTCTGATTGTCTGTCCTATCTATATCACTATATTTTATACACTTCTATCAGGTCGTCTCTCAAACTCTGGTGTTCCAGGGAAAGCAATCTAAGTATTCAGGAGGGAATAGATCCGAAAACTTGAATGATATAAATTGTCCTCAGAATCATCATTTTTCTGAAGTATTTTCCATGTATTAATTGATTGAAAGATAGAGCATTGGACACCGGCCCTTTGGCCCACCAAGTCCATGCTGACCATCAAACATCTGTTCACTCTAATTTCATGTTATTGCATTTTTGCATTCACGAGTGCACTTAGTGCACGCACACTAAGTGGCACGGTGGCGCAGCGGTAGAGTTGCTGCCTTACAGCGAATGCAGCGCCGGAGACTCAGGTTCGATCCTGACTACGGGCGCCATCTGTACGGAGTTTGTACGTTCTCCCCGTGACCTGCATGGGTTTTCTCCGAGATCTTCAGTTTCCTCCCACACTCCAAAGACGTACAGGTATGTAGGTTAATTAACTGGGTAAATGTAAAAAATGTCCCTAGTGTGTGTAGGATAGTGTTAATGTGCGGGGATCGCTGGGCGGCGCGGACTCGGTGAGCCGAAGGGCCTGTTTCCGTGCTGTATCTCTAAATCTAAAAAAAATCTAAATCACACTAAGGACAATTTACAGAGGCCAACTAACCCGCAAACCCACACGTCTTTAGGATGTGAGAGGAAACCGGAGTGCCTGGTGGAAACCCACGCAGTCACAGGGAAACGTGCAAACTCCACACGGGCAGCGCCTGAGGTCAGGATCGAAGGCCTGTCTCCGTGCTGTTCAGCTCTATGATGAAGGTGACCATTCTGCAGTGATTCATAGCCAGTTCCACCATTTCTGGCTGTTACTGCTTCTGTGCACTAAAGTAGAAGCATTTCCACTCCCTTGTCCGACACTCTTTTGAGACCTTAAAATAATGACTGCAGTTTACTTGCCCTCAACTTCCGATTCTTGCTCTTTTTCCACAGCGCGCATTTGAAACCAAATTGAATTAATGCTTTCATTAGTTCTTATTTATATTTAATGGATTGTTTTATGCTAAAATAATTTATGACAGTCTCTGAAATCAAAATGTTTTGCTAGTCCAATTTATCAGCTTTGAGGCTGACTATTTGGGGTGGGACATTGGTAGATCATCGGCAACTCACATCACTGACCCAACAAGAGCATGAAAGCGTGGAGCCTGTTCTTAGAACTCAGAGAAGTCAGATGCTAACTTCAGCTCTTAGCACCACAACATTCATGAGTCCATTATTTTCAATTGGACTAGAAATTCTGACAAAAGAAACTGAAAACTCAATAAATACATTGCAAGACAGGCAGCATGGTAGAGAAACAAAGTTAACATTCAAAATCCTTTAAGCTACTATTTATTTGAGCCACTTTCTTTTACCTTACTTTAGAGATATAGTGCGCAAGCAGACACTTTGACCTACCGGGTCTGTGCCGACCACTAGCACTATCCTACATACACTAGCACTATCCTACATACACTAGCTCCTCGAACTCTCTGGTTTTCTTTCCCCACTGCTTTTTCACGCCTTCTCATCTCCACCCCCCAACTCCACTTCTTGTCCTGCCCCTGATGTGACCCCACTCTCTCACCCACCCAATGCTCTCGACCCCCTACTCTCATGCTCTCCCTCTCAGCCCCACAATCTCTCACCCCATCATTTCCCTCATTTCTCCCATTGTTGCCCCTCCTTTCGCGCTCCCACTTATTTTATTCTCAACCCTCTCTTTTTACGACCTACCCTCTCTCACGTTTTCTCTCCCTTCTGCTCCCCCCACTCTAACCCATGCCCATCTCACACACCCTCTCTTCCCAATCCCCTTCTCTGCCTTCAACCTTTACCCTAATCAGATGTGCAGCACTTTGGTCAACGTGGGTTGTTTTTAAATGTGCTATACAAATAAAATTGACTTGACTTGACTTGACTAGCACTATCCTACATACACTAACACTATCCTACATACACTAGCACTATCCTACATACACTAACACTATCCTACATACACTAGCACTATCCTACATACACTAGCACTATCCTACATACACTGGCACTATCCTACGGACTAGAGACAATTGACAATTTTACCGAAGCCAATTAACCTACAAACCTGCAGGTCTTTGGAATGTAGGAGGAAACCGGAGCACCCATAGAAAACCCACGCAGTCACAGGGAGAAAGTACAAACTCCGTACAGACAGCATCCACAGTCAGGATCAAACCTGGGTCTCTGGCGCTGTAAGGCAGCAGCTCTACCTCTGTGCCACTGGTTTATGTTGAATTACAAGGAAGTCAAGAGTTTAATTGTCTCGTGTGCTGGCAACAGAACAATGCAATCCTTGCTTGCTGTAGGTTTGTAGACTCGTAAACACCCAGATAAATATACGATAATCAATACTAGGATAAATTAACAATCAGTAACAGTTGGTAAACTAACCGTAATGGGGCAAAACCAAATGGGGCAAAACCATAGTCGGTAATGCAACCAAAATGCAACTGAATCATTTTGTTCACCCGCACTGGAGTCATAGAGCTTCAAACAGCAGCGAAACAGGCCCTTCGGCCCACCTTGCCCATGCCAACCAAGATGCCCCATCGACACTAATCCCACCTGCCTGATATGCCTGGTTTAGGTCATGTCCCTCTAGTCCTATCCTACCCATGTACCAGTCCAAATGTATTTTAAATGTTGAATTAAAATATAAAACTCTTTGTAACATCCATCCATCTGTGCTTACAGAGTATTAGGTGTACTTTGTTTATAGTCTGTTGTTCTGCTGCCAGTAAGAATTTCATTGTTCCGTCTTGGGACATATG
Source organism: Rhinoraja longicauda (assembly GCF_053455715.1). Lineage (NCBI taxonomy): Eukaryota > Metazoa > Chordata > Chondrichthyes > Rajiformes > Arhynchobatidae > Rhinoraja > Rhinoraja longicauda. The sequence goes on from NC_135984.1 coordinate 9,315,508, forward strand.
GTAATAAAACACTCCTGATATTGGCTCAGCTTATCTATTTTTTATCCCCAGTGTTTTCTTTTCCTTCTTATTTTCTCACTCTGGGAAAGGGGGAGGAGACAAGCCCAACCTGACCCACAGGACATGTCAACCTGCTCGGCATTTTGCAGCTTCCACATCCTTTTATCTATGTTCTCTCTCCCTCTCTCCCTCTCTCCCTCTCTCCCTCTCTCCCTCCCTCCCTCCCTCCCTCCCTCCCTCCCTCCCTCCCTCCCTCCCTCCCTCCCTCCCTCCCTCCCTCCCTCCCTCCCTCCCTCCCTCCCTCCCTCCCTCCCTCCCTCCCTCCCTCCCTCCCTCCCTCCCTCCCTCCCTCCCTCCCTCCCTCCCTCCCTCCCTCCCTCCCTCCCTCCCTCCCTCCCTCCCTCCCTCCCTCCCTCCCTCCCTCCCTCCCTCCCTCCCTCCCTCCCTCCCTCCCTCCCTCCCTCCCTCCCTCCCTCCCTCCCTCCCTCCCTCCCTCCCTCCCTCCCCTCCCCCCTCCCTCCCCTCCCTCCCCCCTCCCTCCCTCCCTCCCTCCCTCCCTCCCTCCCTCCCTCCCTCCCTCCCTCCCTCTCTCTCTCTCCCTCCCTCTCTCTCACTCCTCCCATAGACTATGTTCCTCCTAGCTGCTGGGTGGCTGAGAATAGACTGTACTTTCTTAATGCAAATATTTGAACTTGGGAGACACGGTATAAATTTCTTCAGTCACGATGCACATCTCCAATTTACCACCCAATAAGGGCTGATATTTTCCATCCCAGGAGAGCAGAATAAACTTGAATTCAAAATTACTTTCTGCTTTAGCATCAGTGCTTTATGTAATGGCAGACCTCAATGCAGCGTACTGGTGTCTCCAAAAAGCAAAAAGTAAATGTTACATTTTTAACGTGCGTTCAATATATATTTTTTAGTTATTGGTTTATTAAATTAGAAGTTGATTGGACCCAAAATTAAAACAGCGGGGGGATATTCATGGAAACATGTTATTGATAAATGTAGATGAATGTTTTATTGATATGCACACCAGCATCTTTTTGTCGACAGACAAAGCACTGCTTAGCACCATGTTCCTATTTCAGATCTAAATCTTTAAAGTCCTCAGGGCAGCTCAGTTGCTGCCTTACAGCTCCAGAGACCCGGGTTCGATCCTGACTACGGGTGCAGTCTGTATGGAGTTTGCACCTACTCCCTATGACCGCGTGGGTTTTCTCTTATTGCTCCGGTTTCCTCCCACACTCCAAAGATGAACAGTTTGCTAGGTTAACTGGCTTTGGTAAATTGCCTCTAATGGGTAGGATGCAAAGGTAGGATGACATAGACCTAGTGAATGCGAGATCGTTGGTTAGCGTGGACTCGGTTTATACGTTCCTCCTGTGCCAACGTGAATTTTCTCTGGGTGCTCCGGTTTTCTCCCACACTCCAAAGACACACAGGTTTGTAGGTGAATTGGCTCTGGTAAAATTATAAATTGTCCCTAGTCTATAGGATAGTGCTTGTGTGTGGGATGATCGATGGTTGGCGTGGACTCGGTGGACCGAAGCACCTGTTTCAATGCTGTATGTCTAAACTAAACTAATAAACTAGCTTATTAGTCAGAGCATTGAGTGTAGAATTTGGGAGGTCATGTTGCAGTTGTATCAAACCCTCTCCTTCGACTCACACATCAAACACATCACAAAGACAGCCTTCTTCCACCTCAAAAACATTGCCCATCTCCGTCCATCCCTCTCCTCCACAGCTGCAGAAACCCTCATCCACGCCTTCATCACCTCCCGTCTGGACTACTGCAACAGCCTCCTCTATGGCGCACCCTCAAAAATCATCAATAAACTTCAATACATTCAAAACTCCGCTGCCCGTCTACTCACACACACCTCGATCCGTGACCATATCACCCCCGTCCTTTATAAACTCCACTGGCTCCCCATCCCCCAGAGAATCCAGTACAAAATCCTCCTCATAACCTACAAAGCCCTCCATAACCTGGCCCCATCCTACCTGACCGACCTCCTCCACAGGCACACTCCCACTTGCACCCTCCGCTCTGCCGCTGCCAATCTCCTATCCCCCCACATCCGGACTAAACTCAGATCCTGGGGGGACAGGGCTTTCTCCATCGCTGCTCCCACCCTATGGAACTCACTACCCCAAACCGTTAGAGACTCCTCCACACTCACCACATTCAAAACATCGCTGAAGTCTCACCTGTTCAGTACTGCCTTCAACCACTGAAGGTCACCTCACCTTCTGTCTCCTTTCTCTGTTCATTTATTTATTTACTTATTTATCTATTTATTCATTTCCCTATGTTCTCAAAATCTCTGTAAAGCGTCTTTGAGTATATGAAAAGCGCTATATAAATAAAATGCATTATTATTATTATTATTATTATCAGAGCGCTTTTAGAATATTGTAGGAAAATAACTGCAGATGCTGGTACAAATCGAAGGTATCGCAAAATGCTGGAGTAACTCAGCAGGTCAGGCAACATCTAGGAGAGAGGGAATGGGTGACGTTTCGGGTCGAGACCCTTCTTCAGACTGATGTCAGGGGGGGCGGGACAAAGAAAGGATATAGGTGGAGTGTTCAGTTCTGGGCACCACGTTGCAGGAAAGATATTGTCAAGCTTGAAAGGGTTCAGAAAAGATTTACGAGGATGTTGCCAGAACTAGAGGGTGTGACCTATTGGTTGAGTAGGCTGGGTTTCTATTTCATGGAGTGCAGGAGGATGAGGGGTAAACTTATAGAGGTGTACAAAATCAATAAGGAGTGAATGAAAGTATCACCGATAATTAGTTGACATTGGGCAAAATTCCATTCCCATTGAACTTTACTGAATGTGCCACTTTAATATGAATCAAAAAGTTTCCTCTTGACTCCTCACTTGAACTTGGCTTTGCACTGCATATAATAATCAGTTGAAAATAGCTATTTATATAAGGAAATGAGGCATACATTTTTAGGTGTAGGAAGCGTGAAATTGAAGCAAATAGCAAATAGCACACTGCTCAAAGTATGAATGAATTAAGACTGAGAGGTAAATATGTAAATGTTCCAGATTCCAATGATTCTGCACACAACAGACTTGTACAAACCCTGTTGTAGAAAAGCCTACCTAATCCACACAAATTAACCAGCAGTGGGCAAAGACTGTTCCTACAGTTAAATCTGCTTCCATTTTATCGAAATCATGTAATTACCGTGGCAAGTAATAAATTTATATTTTGGATCTGTTTAGTTTAATTTTTAGTTTAGAGATACAGAATGCAAAAAGTCCTTTGGCCCATTGAGTCCGCACCGACCAGCGATCCCTGCACATTAGCACTATCCTACACCCATTCCTTCTTTCCACAGATGCTGCCTGTCCCCGCTGAGTTACTCCAGAATCTTGTGTCTATCTTCGGATTAAACCAGCATCTGCAGTTTCTTCCTACGCAGTCGACACTAGGGACAGTTTTTACATTTATACCAAGCCAATTAAGTGAAACGTCTGCAAACCTATACGTCTTTGGAGTGTGGGAGGAAACCAAACCTCTCGGAAAAAACCCACGCAGGTCACGGGTAGAACGTACAAACTCCACACAGACGTGCACCCATGGCCAGGATCGAACCCGGGTCTCTGGCGCTGCAGGCACTGTGAGGCAGCAACTCTGCCACTGTGCCACCATACCTAGTGTGTAGGACAGTGCTAGTGTATGGGGTGATCGATGGTTGGGGAGGACTCATGGCCCAAAGGGCCTGTTTCTACGCTGCATAGCTAAACTAAACTAATAAACTAAACTAGGAGTGTACATTTAAAAACTTTCCACAATTTAAAGAAGAGACTGAGGCCACACATTTGATGACATTTCTAACCCATTCTGCAAGATAAAGTTTGATTCTAAGGACAGATTATAATGGTCTGGATTCAGTGGTCAGCAATAAACTCATAAGTGATAAGAGCAGATTTAGGCCATTCGGCACAGCCAGTCTATTCCATCATTCAAACATGGCTGATCTATCCTTCCCTCTCAACCCCATTCTCCTGCCTTTCCCCATAACCCCTGACACCTGTACTAATCAAGAATCTGTCCATCACTGCCCATCTATCCATTCACTTGGCCTCCACAGCCATCTGTGGCAAATAATTTCCACAGATTCACCACCTTCTGACTCAAGAAATTCCTCCTCATCTTTCTTTTATTCTGAGGCTATGGCCTCTGGTCCGAGACTCTCCCACTAGTTCACAATGAGTGAACGCTGGCAGTATATTCATTATATGTGTACAAATTTGCAAAATCTTCCTTCAATTATTTCCTCTGGATTGGATTACTGAAATCTTGTTGGGGTCTAGCTGTTTCATAATCAGGATAAACAAACTTGTGCTTCCTATATGAGTGGCACGGTGGCGCAGCGGTAGAGTTGCTGCCTTAAGGCGGCAGAGACCCAGGTTGATCCTGACAACAGGTGCTGTCTGTACAGAGTTTGTACGTTCTCCCTGTGACTGCGTGGGTTTTGATCGGGTGCTCCGGTTTCCTCCCACGTCTCAAAGATGTAGAGGTTTGTAGGTTAAATAGTGTAAGAAAATAACTGCAGATGCTGGTACAAATCGAAGGTATTTATTCACAAAATGCTGGAGAAGGGTCTCGACCCGAAACGTCCCATTCCTTCTCTCCTGAAATGTTGCCTGACCTGCTGAGTTACTCCAGCATTTTGTGAATAAATACCTCTGAGGATTGTAGGTTAGTTGGCTTGGTATGATTGAAAATTGTCCCTCGTGGGTGTAGGATGGCGTTAGTGTGCGGGGATCACTGGTCGGCGTGGACTCGGTGGGCAGAAGGGCTTGTCTCTGCTCTGTATCTCGAAACTAAACTAAACATGCAGGTTTGTGGTTCAATTGGCTTCTGTGCGTCTGGCTCTCATGTTCCACACTGGGCCACACCTCATCAGAGGGACATGGTAAGTTGTGTGAGATAACTCCCTGTATTCCTGTGAGAGAGAGAGAGAGAGAGCATAAATCTCTGCTGATTTTCTGTCTGTTTGGAAGAGCTCCCAGACCACAGAGCCACATGACTTCTGCATGGCTGAAGAGTATTTGATAACTCCCTCAGGCCCTTAACATATTTGACGTTTGATCTCCCCACTTTGCAGGTTGTGTTTGGGAATTATCACTTATACGCTCACTGCTAATCACCGTGCCACCGCATTTTATCATTGCTGTTCAGAAAATCATACACTTTCTTCAAACAAATTACAGTTGAACCTTTTATTGCTTCGGGCACACACAAACCTGTTGTGTGATAAATAAATCATCACTTTAAATTATTTTGATTATATGACACCTTTAAATTACCTATCACATCTTTTGACGCTCATGAAAAGGTGTTACATTTTCATCGTTTTTAAACAAGCACTAACCATCTTTTAGCTCACCTCTTTTGATTTATGAGTGGCTCACATTTTATTTAAAATCCTCATTATGTTTGTGCATAATTGCCCCTGGATAACACTTTGTTACGTCATCGGATAAAACTGTCGGTAAACAGATGTGAAAAGTTGGTCTATTGATCTCTGACCACGTTCCTACAGCAAACGGATGCACAATTTCCGTTCCCCCTTTGCCCGACTCCAACAGCTTGTTTCGATTCTAATTATTGTTCCACTGGCTTCTCTATTTGATGTCTTTTTCAAATGGTTTTCACACTCCTGATGAAGAAACTGGTTCTGAATTTGTCTTTCAATAATTTCAGTCTATGCTTATGGTGCTGAAGCCATGAATTTTATATTACTTACTGTCTTATAACCCTCTCTGATGTTCCTTCTTGAATGTTTCTTTCAAGGCTTCAGTGAGCTTTCTTTACACAATTTTACTTTTATCTCTTTAGCAAAGGCAATATCTGTATTAAAACATAAAATGGATTGTCAACTTCTTCCTTATTTTAATCACATACATGCCAGTGCCTTCTGCAAAGTTTCAAACAATGGCAAAATCAAGGTGCGTCCAGAGATTGCTTAGATGTCAGCATGATCTGGTTAATGAGATCTTTTCTTATAACGTTGTGGCATAAAGAACATAAAGCAGTACAGCATGGGAACAGGCCCTTCATCCCACAATGTCTGCACCGAACATGATGCCAATATAAACTAATCTTAGACAATAGACAATTCGGCCCTTCGAGCCAGCACCGCCATTCAATGTGATCGTGGCTGATCATTCACAATCAGTACCCCTTTCCTGCCCTCACCCCATACCCCCTGACTCCGCTATCTTTAAGAGCTCTATCTAACTTTCTCTTGAAAGCATCCAGAGAATTGGCCTCCATTGCCTTCTGAGGCAGAGAATTCCACAAATTTACAACTCTCTGAGTGAAAATGTTTTATCTCATCTCCGTTCTAAATAGCCTACCCCTTATTCTTAAACTGTGGCCCCTGGTTCTGGACTCCCCCAACATTGGGAACATGTTTGCTGCCTCTAGTGTGTCCAATCCCTTAATAATCTTATATGTTTCAATAAGGTCCCCTCTCATCCGTCTAAATTCCAGTGTATACAAGCCCAGTCGCTCCAGTCTTTCAACATATGACAGTCCCGCCATTCCGGAATTAACCTAGTGAACCTACATGTGATACACATTGCTCCATTGGCTGGGCAGAAAAGTTAAAATTAAAATGATTAAAGTTACAGAGGGATAAATTGACATGAGCTGATGTAGATTGAAACAGCTGTGGCGGTCCCGGCGGCAAATGTAAAACAAAATTGTCCCTAGTGGGGTGTAGGATAGTATTAGTGTGCGGGGATAAGGCTGAGGGGCCAGATGAGAAGTGCATCCTACTCCTCAGTTTTTGGTGCGTTAGGGGATACTCTGGGACTCTCAGCTTGGGAACATTAGAGAACACTCAGCAGTGAGGTTAAGGGTGGAGCAGAAAGTTTGATCTGGTGCCATCTTACCTGCGGCACATGACGTTGTTCCACATTGTGGTGAGCAGATCGATGTGAAGGTTCACAAGACATTGGCATCCTCACATCTGGCGGGGTTTGGCCTTGATAGTGGCATTGAAGAGACTTTTGGATAGGGGCACGTATACGCCACATGGATATGGAGGGATATATATCATGTGTAGACAGATAAGAGTTAGACTTGGCATCATGTTTGGCATGGATGATGTGGGCCGAGAGGTCTGTTCTCACGTTGTACGTTCTATGTTCTATGTTCTATGAAGACAGCTGACCTCTTTTAAATAGTTGTGGGATTGTGCTCCATAAGAGCAGAAGACATAGGAGCAACATTAGACCATTCGGCCCATCGAGTCTCCTCCACCATTCGATTATTGCTGGTCTATCTTTCCCACTCAACCTCATTCGCCTGCCTTCTTCCCGTAACCTTTGACATGCTTCCTAATCAAGAACCTAACAATAAGATGACATATCTGGGGGCAGTTTGGTTGTTCCGCATTTGGAGCTGAGGATTCAGTGTAAACAGTAACAACCCTGACTTACAAGAGCTTATCACTGGGGATGCAAGAAATCTGGAATAAATCCAGCGAATTCTGGAAAACAGGTGGGAAAGCATTCGGGGGAAGAAACAATGAATATTTCTGGTCGGTGACCTTTCCTCAGTGGATTCAGATGGAATGGCATTCCATTAAACATGAGTTCTAAAGCTTGTTTTCTTAATCAATATTCATCTCTATCGTTTGTGCACTTTAACAATATAAATTGCCACACAGTATTCTTAATCATGTCCATGGCCTTTGGACTATTTGCAATTATCACTAACAAAACTGCCGGACCAATTGGAACTCTCCACTGCAAACAACTTCTGAAGCTGCAGCAAAAGTTCACCTCAAATCCGAGAAAAATAGACGTTTGTTATTCATGGAACATAGAACGGTACAGCACAGGAAAAGCCCCTTCGGCCCACAATGTCCGTGCTGAACATGATGCCAAGTTAAAGTAATCTTTTTTTTTAGTTTAGAGATACAGCGCGGAAACAGGCCATTCGGCCCACCAAGTCCGCACCGACCAGCGATCCCCGTATATTAACACTACCCTACACACATTAGGGACAATTTCCTTTTGCATTTATACCAAGCTAATTAACCTACAAACCTGTACGTCTTTGGAGTGTGGTAGGAAACGCAGGTTACGGGGAGAACGCACAAACTCTGTACAGACAGCACCTTTAGTCAGGATTGAACCTGGCGCAGTAAGGCAATAGCTCTACCGCTACGCCATCTTGCTGACTTGTCCTCAGCCTGCATGTGCTCCAGCTGCCTCCATTCCCTGCATATCCACATCCAACTAAAGACTTCCTTAATGTCACTATCATATCTGCCACCACCACAATCCCTGGCAGCTTGTTCCAGGCTCCCACCACTCTCTGTGTAAATAACTTGCCCTGCACATCTTTAAACTTTCCCCCTTTCACCTTTAGCCCTTTAGCCTTTGACACTTCCACCCTTTTTAGCGTTATTGAAGAGAAAAGACACTTATGGTGTTGTGTGAAAGAACAACTACTATCCCACTGAATGACAGAACAGGCTTGATGGGCTGAACAGGCTTGATGGGCTGGTTCCCCAAAGCTGAAACAATGTTTGGTTGACACAAACCATTCCTTTCACTTCTCCATTTGGTTTTCTTTTCCCCTGATTCTTTTATCCCCCCACCTCCCTCCTTTCTTCCAGCTCATAGGTTTTTATCTATTTACAGCCTATTTATTCTACATAAAATCAATATTTTAGTCGGGCAAAGTTCTGGAGCATCCCCTGTTTTTTTTGCACAATCTATGAAGAATGACATATCTGATGGTGCGTTGAAAGATAAATGATGCCATCATTTTTCTGGCAATGAAAGAGGATGTTCCTGTCAGTCAGTCCTTAAACTCCAGGTATATTTCAAACACAAATAGGTAGGGGGACACAAACAAATTGCTGTTGCTGCTGTTGCCTGCCTTTGCAAGTGGAATCATCAAATGGAGGCACAATCCTTCATCCTATGCTGAACGTGATAGCTAGTTAAACTAATCTCCTCTGCCTTCATGTCATCCATATCCCTCCATTCTCTGCATTTCCATATGTCTTTCTAAAAGCTTCTTCAATTTAACCATCAGATCTACCTTTTCCACCAGTCCTGGCAGCGGTTACAGGCACGCATTGCTCACTGTGTAAAGAAACGTGCTCTGCACATTTACTGTAACTTTTCCTCCTCTGACCACAATGCTATGACCTCTAGTCTATGACATTTACACCCTGGGAAAATGGCTCTGACTGTCTACCTTATTTGTGCCTCTTATCATTTTATATACTTCTCCGAGGTTTCCCCTCCAACTCTGATGCTCAAGAGAAAACTATCTAGGTTTGTCCGACCTCTTCTTATAGATAACACCCACCATACCAGGTGGCCTCTTCTGCACCCTCTCCAAAGCCTCCACATCCTTCCTGTAATGGAGCAAACAGAACTACGTGCAATACTCCAAGTGCAGCCAACTCAACGTTTTATAAAGCTGCAACACATGAATTTCTGACTCTTGCACTTGATACCCCTACTTAATGAAGCCAAGTACACCATGCTCTTTCTTTACCACTTTATCTAGTTACGTCACTAATTTCAGGGAGCTATTGATTTGGACTCGATGATCCTAGCAGAAGCAACCAAGGATGTATTTCTGCACCAACGTGCACTTTCATTAAAATACCCTGTCCTGAATGAATCTATTGTCCGTAATCTTTTTCTGTTTTCGGCGGCACAGTGGCGCAGCGGTAGAGTAGTCTTCTTACAGCGCCACAGAGCCGGGTTTGATCCTGACAATGGGTGCCATCTGTACGGAGTTCGTACGTTCTCACTGTGACTGCCTGGATTTTCTCCGGGTGCTACGGTTTCCTCCCACATTCCAAAGACGTGCAGGTTTGTAGGTTAGACAATAGACAATAGGTGCAGGAGTAGGCCATTCGGCCCTTCGAGCCAGCACCGCCATTCAATGTGATCATGGCTGATCATTCTCATTCAGTACCCCGTTCCTGCCTTCTCCCCATACCCCCTGACTCCGCTATCCTTAAGAGCTCTATCTAGCTCTCTCTTGAATGTATTCAGAGAATTGGCCTCCACTGCCGTCTGAGGCAGAGAATTCCACAGATTCACAACTCTCTGACTATTTGGCTTTGGTAAAAATTGTCCCTAGTGTTTAGGACAGTTGTGGTATACTGGGCGATCACAGGTCAGTGTGGACTCAGTGTGACTCAGGGCCTGTTTCAACACTGTATATCTAAAACAAAAAGAAACTCCATGAGAATTAGTTCAATCTGCCATGTTGGCTCAGGGTCATGGAACACCATTCATCTTGAGAGAGGGAACCATGAGTTGGCTGGGACAATGCTTGCATCTTTAAGGGTTTGTTTTGTAAACCTAGTTTCACACAATCAATGAGTCACTCATGTAAATAGCACATCTGACCCTAATGTTCCTTTTTAACACCCCATAATCAATTGCTACTTCCACAGTTACACATACAAATCTCCTTACAATAATGTGTTACTTAGATTTAAAACCTCTTATTTAATTTTAGGCATGTTGGAAATAATTGTAAATTAAATTATTCACTGGTATCTACTTTGGCTGAGGTGAACGTTAAACAAATTAATTCTAAGTTATTAACAGGAATTCTGACATATTATCCGATAAGTAAGTGTAGTGTTGTTGCTGATGCATCCTGGTGTCTAATATTAATTGGGCGATTAAATTAAAACTAAGGTGATTAATTCCGTGACAAAAAATCAAATAATTTGTTTGGTGGTTGTCTTGTACATGGTACAATTTAGGTTTAGGTTTATTAATGTTATGTGCACTGAGGTACAGTGAAAAGCTTTGTTTTGCATGCTATCCACGAAGATCAGATATACCATACTGATACAACCAAGTCAAACTCAAGTAGAGCAAAGGAAAAGATACAGATTGCAGAATATCATTCACAGCATTGAAGCGCATTAGTTCCTTAGTCAAAGTCCAATGTCCTGAGAGAAGAGGGGAAGTAGCTGTTCCTGAGTCTGGTGGTGCGCACTTTCAAGCTTCTGTACCTTCTGCCAGACAAGAGTAGGGAGAAGAAGGTGTGACCTGAAACGTCACCTATCCATGTTCTCCAGAGATGCTGCCTGACTTGCTGAGTTATTCCAGAACTTTATGTCCTTTTGTGTATTAACCAGCATCTGCAGTTAATTGTTTCTATTTCGGTTTGAGAGGAGAGGGCAGTGGGCAGAGAGGGTGGGAGTAAATACTAGTCCATCTGTTCAATAATCCACTAGCATTTCCAACCATGTACTGAATCTGCTTTCTTAATTATTCCAAACAGGGAAATCAAATCTACCCACTATACTTGTTGGTTCAGCATTTCAATAATTCAGCAACCACCTTGCCAATTAAGAAAACAAAACAACCCTTGCCAAACGACATATATCATTACATCCACTTCACCTTACATTTACTGAGCTTGTTCCATCTGCTATTCAGCCAGTTTTGCTGAACAACAGGTCAATAAATAAATCAGGGAAATTTCTAATTGTGAAATTCCTCTGCTCTCCTATTATACAAAATAAATATTAACATTCCTCCAATCCTACCATGCTAAATGATTAGTTCCTTTATGATTCAATTTTTTAATGTTTATTGGGGACAGATTGATTGCACGTTGTGAATGAGCATGGAATATGCATCAGTTTTATAAATATATATATGACCGGAATAATTTTTTAATGTATTGGGAAGGCCCAATTCCTGGCCATTAACATCTCAGATGACTTGTCCTAGGTCCAATGCATGGGTGCAATAACATAGAAGGCTCCCAGAGCCTCTACTTAGATGATTAAATAGATTTAGCTTAGATTGTTGCAATGTACCGATGTACAGTGAAAAGCTTTTTTGTTGCCTGCTATCCAGTCAGCGTTAAGACTATACATGACCACAATCAAGCATCCACAGTGTAAAACTACAGGGTAAAGGGAATAACGTTTAGTGCAGGATTAAGTTCAGTAAAGTCCAATGAAAGAGAGTCTGAGGGTCTCCAATGAGGTAGATGGTAGGTCAGGACCACTCTCTAGTTGATGATAGGAGCGGTTCAGTTGCCTGGTAACAGCTGGGAAGAAGCTGTCCCTGAATCTGGAGGTGTGTGTTTTAACACGGTAGCGCAGCGGTAGAGTTGCTGCTTTACAGCGAATGCAGCGCCGGAGACTCAGGTTCGATCCTGACTACGGGTGCTGCACTGTAAGGAGTTTGTACGTTCTCCCCGTGACCTGCGTGGGTTTTCTCCGAGATGTTCGGTTTCCTCCCACACTCCAAAGACGTACAGGTATGTAGGTTAATTGGCTGGGTAAATGTAAAAATTGTCCCTAGTGGGTGTAGGATAGTGTTAATGTACGGGGATCGCTGGGCGGCACGGACTTGGAGGGCCGAAAAGGCCTGTTTCCGGCTGTATACATATGATATGATATGATATGATAACACCTCTGTACCTCTTGGCTGATGGGAGAGAGGGGAAGAGGGAGTGACCAGGGTGACACTTGCCCTTGATTATGCTGCCGGCCTTGCTGAGGCAGCGTGAAGTATGGATGGTGTTCATGGAAGGGAGGTCGGTTTGCGTGATGGTCTGGACTGCGTCCATAATTCTCACAATCATACTTTATTAGCCAAGTATGTTTTGCAACATACGAGGAACTTCGTTTGCCGTACAGTCATAACAATAAAAAGCAACAGGACACGCAAAATACATTTTAACATGAACATCCACCGCAGTGACTCCTCCGAATTCCTCACTGTGTTGGAAGGCGAAAAAAAGTTCAATCTCTCCCTTCTTTGTTCTCTCGCGGTCGGGGGCCTCTATAACCTTCTGTTGACGGGACGATCTCGACTCCCGTAACTGGCGGTGGGCCTTCCTCGTTGGGTCGATCAAGCTCCTGCATCCTGTCTCTGCATACTCAAACAAACTTCTGCAGACGCACTGTAGAATGTTTCCTGACCTGTTGCATCGCAACACATGAGCAACTTGTTCACTAGCTCGCCAATGCTGATCTGGACAAAGGATTTGAATACCCACTCCCACACCCTCTCGGCAAACAACATGTTGGCCTTGATCTTGCTGTGATAACAGGAGAGAATGTTGCTATTGTACCATCAAATGATGTACAATCAGGACAATACATCTGTTGTTATTCATCTCTCTCTGTGATACCAAGTTAGCTCAAACGTTACTGTATTAAACTGAATCTTACATCTGTGTGTTCATTCCACCAAACACCTCCTCAGTCTTTTCTAGCTCTGCCTAAGTATTGTGCGGACTGAAGAGGTTGGACTAATATCCTTCATGCACAACACAAAATCATCTCTACATATTGAATAGAAAAATTACTAAGAGACAGGTTTAAAGCAATCTTTGGTAGGTGCAGAGAGGAGTTAAAGAAGCATTACTTTAACCAAAATAAGAAGTAGGGGTCTTTAAAGCAATTTTGGAAAATCGGCGGAGGTCGAAAGCACCAATAAAATCAAAACGTAACTGGATGAGCATCTGAAGAATCGTAATTGTAGGCTCAGAATGGGAGGTGAGAGAACTTTAGACTTTAGAGATAGGGCATTTGGCCACTCAATCCGTGCTGGGGCTGGCCAGCGATCACCCCATGCACTATCACTATCCTACACACTAGGGACAATTCTACAACTTACCAAAGCCAATTAACCTACAATCCTGTACGTCTTTGGAGTGTGTGAGGAAACCGGAGATCCTGGAGAAAACCCACGTGGTCACAAGGTGAATGTACAAACTCCGTACAGACAGCACCCGTGGTCAGGAACGGACTCGGGTCTCCGGCGCTGTGAGGCGGCAGATCTACCGCTGTGCCACTGTGTCGCCCACTACACAAGTAGTGTGGGGAGCTTTCTCTCTTGCTAGCTTGGCTAAAGGTATCTGTACCACTATGGAACCAACACTGGGACACACCATCTTCAACCTTCTCCAGTATGGCAACACTACCTTGCTCATCCTTTGTGTAAATCAACTGTTTGCACAAACTGACCGTTCCCTTCCATATTACAACTCTTAATTTCCTATTAAGGATCCATTCAAGGATCCTATCAGATATATTCTTAAATGCCTTCTGACGAAAAACCTGAATACATCCACTGCTCTGTTTTCCCTGGTGGTGGAAATGTCAAAGACGGAAGGGTTTGGAAAATGTGTGGGGCAGGTTTTTACACAGAGAGTAGTGAGTGCATAGAACATGCTGCCAGGGATGGTGGTGGAGGCAGAGATGATAGTGGCATTGAGTCTATTAGATCGGCACATGGATATGCAGGGAATGGAGGGATGTGGATCATGAGCAGGTAGCAAAGATTAGTTTAAATAGGCATCATGTTTGGTACGGACATTGTGGGCCGAAGGGCCTGTTCCTGTGCTGGACTGTTCTATGTACCATGTATTTCTTTTATCTGGACAATCATTAAATAATATTTTTTCCTTAAATTTGCAAGCACGGCATACTCTCAGCACACAGTTGAAGTGAGCAAGGTGTCGTAGGTGGCATCACAAAATGCTGGAGTAACTCAGCTGGTCAGGGAGCATCTCAGGAGAGAAGGAATGGGTGACGTTTTGGGTCGAGACCCTTCTTCAGACTGTGGTCGATCATTGGTTGGATGATCCAATTGAAGAAGTTTCTTTGGCAGCTACATCAAGTTCAGAGAATCCAAATGACCTCCGGAGCTTGTAAGTGGCTTTCCAATCTCATACCTCATGCAATTGAGGTCCCCCCGGATAAAGTCTGTGTGAAACCCCTTCAGGAATTTGAGGCAAATCTACACCTGCAGATAATTGCATTCAGAACAGCATCCGATCAATTTAAAGCCTGGGATTACTTCCAGAATCAAATATTTCTCCAAATTTTTACCAAATGCAAAGCCACCACCTCAGAGAACCTATAAGAAAATAACTGCAGATGCTCGTACAAATCGAAGGTATTTATTCACAAAATGCTGGAGTAACTTCTTCAGTCTGAAGAAGGGTCTCGACCCGAAACGTCGCCCATTCCTTCTCTCCTGAGATGCTGCCTGACCTGCTGAGTTACTATAGCATTTTGTGAATAAATACCTCAGAGAACTTGATCAACTCTGGGAAAGTAATGGTTGTTCTCTTTTAGCTTTGTCTGCCATTTTGAGTGTCAAATTATTTTTCTTAAAATGTTTCTGTCAATAAAAATAAAGTTGGAAGGAATTTTATTTCTCTGTTTAAAAAAACCCAAACAGATTCAACAAGATATCTCTTTAGGAATGAGGGAAGCCTGTTGGACTCAAAATGCAGTAGCAGGATAAATAGCACTTGGGACTTGTTCAGCTTGGTGCAACCAAAATAAAGGAGCAGATCTTGGCTTGCGACATTGAGGAGCTTTGACAGTGCTCAGCACAACTGTGGAACGTGAATTAAGCCTCCTGAAAATAGATGGCTGGAGTTGACCCCATCAAAGGTAAGTTGGGAGGAGCATAGATTTTCCAGCTAATGTAGGAGTCAGTAGTCCTCTCTATCTCTGAGCTTTCCTGGCAAATAATGGAATTTACAGCTTAAAGAATTGGAGAGGGTCCAAATAACATTCAGGGCAAGTAATAGAAATTGAATGTAATTTATTATGCTCTGTGAGATTGATTTATGTCGGACAGGGAAAAATTGGTGTCAGAGACTGGAGCAATTAGGTAATGTTTCGGAGATGGCTTAATCTTGGAAAAACGCTGTCAGATTGTCAGGCTGGGAGATAATTGGCCATTGCAGCTCATCTCAAACACCATCCATATTCCTCTGGTTTTCGTTTGGGCAGTTAGGCAAATCAGAAAAGAGGAGGCTTAGTTGGAAACCAAAACCACTGCCAAGATCATAATCATCATCATAATAATCATAATCATACTTTATTAGCCAAGTATGTTTTGCAACATACGAGGAATTTGATTTGCCACACAGTCATACCAATAAAAAGCAACAAAACACACAAAATACATTTTAACATAAACATCTACCACAGTGACTCATCCACATTCCTCATTGTGATGGAAGGCGAAAAAAAAGTTCAATCTTCTTCCCTTCTTTGTCCTCATGCGGTACAAGATACTTATAATAACTAAAACGCCAGAGTGCTGGAGGAACTTAGCGGGTTAGGCAGCATCTGTGAAGCGAAATGGACAATCCGTCAGTCTGGAGAAGGGTCCTGACCTGAAACATCGTCTGCCCATTCCTTCCACAAATGCTGTCTGACCCACTGAGTTCCTCCAGCACATGGTGTTTTGCTCAAGATTTCAATTCCTTGTGTCTCAAGTTGAAAGGAATGCTTGGTAATAAAAAGGGCAATGTATTAAATGGTTAATAATAGCAAAATGATATAACATAGATGATCTAAGGGCAATATTTTAAAACAGACCTACTATCTGCAGGATGTCATGTCATGTCATCAGGATGGATTACATTGTTAGACGGATATCGAGCTCCTGAAGTACTTCACATCAAATCATCCACTCTGTGTCGCTGAGGATGCTTGACCTTTGCAAATTCAACCTATTAAGCAAGAAATGTGGAATAAATTAGTAGATGAATAAAATTCTCATTTATACACTCTCATTCTGTATTACTGCTGATTTTGACTTAGAAAATTGAACTTAGTCATAGAGTTATGGAGTCATATACAGCATAGAAACAGGCCCTTCGGCTCAACTCATCCAAGATGCCCCATCTGCACCAGTCCCACTTGCCCATGTTTGGTTCATATCCCTCTAAGCGTTTCATAATCAAGTACCAGTCCAATATTTTTCAAATGTTGTTAATTGCACTTGTCTCAAATACTTTCTCAGGCAGTTCATTCCATACACCCACCACCCTCTGTGAAAAGGTTGCCTCTCAGGGTTCTATTAAATATTTCCCGTCTCACCTCAAACCTCTGCCCTCTAGTTCTTGATTCGCCTCCCCTGGAAAAAAGACTGCATTCGCCCTATCAATTCTCCTCATGATTTTGTACACCTCGAGAAGATCAACCTTCAGTCTCCTGTGCTTCAAGGAATAAAGTCTTAGCTTGCTCAACCTCCCTCTTTAGCTTGGGCCCTCAGGTCCTGGCAACATCCTCCTAAATCTCTGCATATCTTGAACATAACCTGCATAACAGGAACTTAAAGGAAATGTTTCTAACAAAAGGTTCAAAGCTGCTGCTGTGCCCGATCCTATCAGAATATGATTAAGATATCCCACCCTCCCCACTTCCCACATTTTGTTGTGCCACTCTGCCTCGTCAAATCTGCTCCACTTTTAATTCTAATTTTAATTAAAACGCCGATCCCTCTTCACTATTCCTCATTTACGTGCTGCCTTAGAGAAGCTTTATTAAAGTACGGAACTTTGTAATAAGTGCCAAAGGAAATCACAAAATGCTGGAGTAACCCAGCAGGTCAGGCAGCTTCTAGGAGAGAGGGAATAACCTGCTGAGTGTTATGTTCAACACGGCATAAAGATAAAGTACACTCACACGTTAGTTGCCTGAATCACACCAGCCTTTATTTACCCAGCATTCCTAGCTCAAGGAACGCCCACTCATTAACATGGCACATGAATATGCATGAATACATTACACTGCTCTCCCTTTTTTTAAGTATTAAATCCAAGTACTCAGTTACAACTTTGGTATTGTGATACTTGATTTACATCAATACTTTTAACCATATTTACAAATTTAACCTAGTTACTGGTTTGCGGTTCCTGCCTGATCGTTTAACAGTAACAGGTGCAACAGGCATAACAGATGTACATGTAGACTCAACTGTTGGCTTGTTTGGCTCTATGTTAGTACGCTGACCTTGACTAGAGAAGTCTGTCTCTTTATCTGTACTCACTGAATTTTGTGTATCAACCACAATAGTCTTTTCTAACTCACTTTCAGATGAATACTCAGGGATTAGGAATTCATGCTCAGTTTTCGGTTCATCTTTGGCTGGAATCATTTGATCCACGTGAACACTTTTGATCTTGTCTCCAACATCCACTAAGTATCTTTTTGTTCCACACACTTCCACTATTTTCCCAACATCCCATTTGTCTCGACTGGACTTGTTGGGAGGACTGAGCACACGAACTTGCTCATCTGGCTTGAAGTTCCTCTCCTTTTTGTGGAAGTCAAAGTGGTGTTTTTGACTTAACTGTTTTTGCTCAACTCTCAAGGCCAAATTGGGTTGAACTAGACTTAGGCGTATTCTTAGCCTTCTCTTCATCAACAGTTCTGCAGGTGAATAACCCGTAGTTGTGTGTGGTGAAGTTCTGTACTTCAGCAAGAAACTAGCCAAACGATGTTTCATGCTGAGCTTTGAACTACCCTGCAAAACCTGTTTCTTGAGAGCCTCTTTGACTACTCTAACAGACCTTTCCGCCGCCCCATTGGAGGCTGGATGGTATGGAGGAACAAGTGTGTGTTTTACCCCGTTACGCTGCATGAACTGTTTGAACTGTTCTGAACGAAACTGAGGTCCGTTATCAGAGACAAGTTCTTCTGGTAAACCATGACATGCAAAAATTGATCTCAACTCGTCTATGGTACGCTCAGCAGTAGTGCTTGACCCCATATGCTTAGCCTCAATCCATTTGGAATGACTATCTACTAGCACCAGAAAATTATCATTACCCTTTTCACAAAAGTCTACGTGAACTCTCTGAAACGGTCTACTTGGCCATGACCAGGGTTGCAGTGGTGTTTTTGGTGGTTTACTGCGGCAATCTTGACACACACTACATTTGCTCACCAGTGACTCAATGTCACTGTCTATACCAGGCCAATACACAAAACTTCTAGCAATTGACTTCATGCTAACTATGCCAGGATGTTCGGCATGAAGTTCGTACATAATCTTGTTTCTTAAAGACTCTGGTACAACCACTCTATAACCCCACTTTATGCATCCTTGCTCGCATGATAATTCGTGTCGTCGATTATAGAAAGGCTTCAGTTCCGAGTTTGATCCACTCTCGACTTCAGTCCAACCATTCAATGTCTGTTCATAAACACTCTTCAGCACAGTGTCCTTCACTGTTTCAGCTGCAATTTCTGTTGCAGTCACTGGAAAGTCTTCATCTACGACTTGCAGTGTGTAGATTGAGTTCTCGCTTCCCACATCAGAGTTCTCATGGGGCAATCGGGACAACGCATCTGCGACTGCGTTGCATTTGGAGCTTCTGTACTCCACCTTGTAGTCATACTGGGACAACAGAATTGCCCAGCGCTGCATCCTTGATGCCGCCACGGAAGGTATAGCTGACTTGGGACCCAGTATCGTGAGTAGTGGTTTGTGATCAGTCACAAGGGTGAATGGTCTGCCAAGAAGAAACTGGTGGAATTTCTTGATTCCGAACACAATGCTGAGTGCTTCCTTCTCTATCTGTGCATAGTTGCGCTCACTTGGTGATAGGGTGCGGGAGGCAAAAGCAATAGGCTTTTCCTGTCCGTCATCCATTACGTGGCAAATCACTGCACCTACACCATAACTTGAAGCATCACAAGCAAGTTTCATCTCGCGCGTCGTGTCGTAGTGAACAAGGAGTTTGTCACTTGTCAGGTTTTTCTTGCCGATGTCGTATGCATGTTGTTGTTCCTTTCCCCACATCCAATTCTCATCCTTTTGTAACAGATGATGTAGTGGCTTTAGCACGGTTGCTAAATCTGGAAGGAATCGTGCATAGAATTGCACCATCCCAAGGAATGATCGTAGCTCTGTCACATTGTTGGGCGTTGGAGCATTCACAATTGCTTCAATTTTCGCCTTCACTGGGCGCAGTCCGTTGGAATCTACTTTGAGTCCAAGGTAGATCACCTCTGATTGTGCAAATGCACATTTGCTCTTTCGTAATTTTACGTTGTGGCAGTTCAATCGTGTGAGAACTTGCTCGAGTATCTCCAAATGTTCTTCCATGCCCACTGTGAATATCAGTAGATCATCCTGGTTGCACACACAGTGCGGAATGCCTTGCAACATTTTGTCCATGACGGACTGAAAGATTTTCGGGGAAGATTTCACACCATAGGGCAGCTTTGTATATGAATACAAGCCCTTATGTGTGTTGATGATCAAGCACTGCTGACTTTCTTTGTCAACATTGAGTTGGGCATAAGCATGAGACAAATCCAGCTTAGTGAAGACTCTTGCTCCGCTAAGTTCTGCATACAGATCCTGCGAGGTTGGCAAAGGATACTGTTCGTCATCAACAACTTGGTTGATTGTGACTTTGTAGTCACCGCATAGTCGAACAGTTTTGTCAGCCTTAAGCACAGCCACAACTGGCGTTGCCCAGTTGCTCTGGTCTGTCTTCACGAGTACTCCATTCCGCTCCAACCTGTTGAGTTCTTCCT
Source organism: Rhinoraja longicauda (assembly GCF_053455715.1). Lineage (NCBI taxonomy): Eukaryota > Metazoa > Chordata > Chondrichthyes > Rajiformes > Arhynchobatidae > Rhinoraja > Rhinoraja longicauda. The sequence continues at coordinate 9,335,887 of NC_135984.1, forward strand.
CCACTTGTTGCTTTAGCGCATATGGTACCGGTCTTGGTCGATAATATACAGGTGTCGCATCTTGCTGCAGTCGAATGTGTGCAGAGTATCCTGTTATTCCCGTGTAACTGTCAGCAAATATTTCAGCGTGTTTGCTAACGACATTTTCAAGACGTGATTTGGACACATCAATGCTGAAAATGTTCTTCCAGTCTAATTTTATTTTACGCAGCCAATCCTTTCCAAGGAGGGTTGGTTTATTTCTGTAGCTGGCCACTATGATGGGCAGTGTTACTGACTGTCCATTACACTGAACTTCACAATCCATTTGTCCGCACGTCTCCAAGGCTTCGCCGGAGTAGGTTCTCAACTTGACCTTACTCTCGGACAATGGTGTCTGTGAGAACTTTGTTTCGTACAAGTCTTTGCTCATGACCGAACAGTCAGCTGCCGTGTCAATGCGCATATCAATTAACTGTTCATTAACCAATAGTTTAATTCGAAAGTCCTTGTCTTGGCTGGTTGTAGGCTTATTGACATCAGTTGCATGAATGATGTACAACCCAAGTTCATTGTCATCCGGGTTCATCTCTAAGTTGTGAACTCCTTTCTGGTGTTGTCGTGTGTTTCCCACTGTAAGCTTGGCCCGACATGCTGAGGCGATATGACCTTTCTTCTGGCAGTTATAGCACTTAGCTGTTTTGAACTGACAGGATTGGGATGGGTGATTACCGTTGCAACGATAACAACTGGCTGCACTCGGCTCCCCGCCATATTTCGGTTTCAGTTTGGCCCTAGGCGCTGCTTTGTGTGTGTACACGGTCACTGCAGTATGTGGTGAACGAAACTCGCGAGCATTCTTTGATGCTATCTCCATCGTAGTAGCAATCATGCATGCTATCTCAAACGTAAGATCAGGAGTGCTCATGAGTCTGGACTGAATTCGTTCGTCCACTAGACCGCAAACAAATCTGTCGCGTAGTGCGCGTTCAAGAAAGGCTCCAAAGTTACAGTGCAACGTTAAGTTTTTCAAGGCAACAATGTACTCACTGATTGTCTCGTTTTGCTTCTGGTTTCTCGTGCCGAATTTGTAGCTTTCTGCAATTTCCAGAGGCTTTGGGTTGAAGTGCTCCTCCAACTTCTTTCTAATGTCACAGAATGGCACATCTTTTGCCTTTATGGGTGCAAGGATATTCACAAGTGTGCCGTACACATCAGGTCCGATCTCCGTGAGCAGAATCGCTTTCATGCGTTCACGAACGGCCCTGTTTGTTGCAGCCACTACCTCTCCTTCACCACTGGTCTCTGTGATGTTGTTTGCCATGAAGAACATGTTTGCTCTCTCCATATAGGAGCTGAAAGGCTCTCTACTTTTGTCAAAGATGCCCAGGCTTCCGATATAGCCCGTGGATGCCGCCATTTTGTCCCTCTCTTTTTTTTTTTTCCTTTGCACAAGCTCAGATTTCCTGCCTGTTCTGGTGTAGCAAAGCACCTAAAACTTAGCAGTACAAAAGCTATGCAAAACAAACTCAGTCTCCTCCACAATCCCGTCCTCGTCGCCAATTTTGTTATGTTCAACACGGCATAAAGATAAAGTACACTCACACGTTAGTTGCCTGAATCACACCAGCCTTTATTTACCCAGCATTCCTAGCTCAAGGAACGCCCACTCATTAACATGGCACATGAATATGCATGAATACATTACACTGAGTTACTCCAACATTTTGTGATACCTTTGATTTGTACCAGCATCTGCAGTTATTTTCCTACACTAAAGGAAATGACAAGGTACCTGAGGAATATTGGCGAATACATTTCACTTGTACAAGTATAAAAACGAACTTCAATGGTAGTGTATTGAATACCATAACCAATCTGATGTTCCTCTGAAGAAGACTGCAACAGCATAGAGAAACAAGGAACTGCAGATGGTGGTTTAAAAAAATAAACACAAAGTGCTGGAGTTACCCAGTGGATCAGGCAGCATCTCTGTAGAACATGGACTGGTGAAGAAACGGGTCAGGACACTTCTTCAGACTGAAGGGTGGGTCCCCGACCTGAAATGTCTTGTATCCATGTTCTCCAGGGATGCTGCCTGCAATATCACAAAATTGTGTTTTAATTTAATATTTGTTTATTTGCTGGAGCACTCTGTTCGAAGTTTATGATGTTGATCACACTTCTTCAATCGAGCTTTTAAATTCTTGGAAGTACCAAATCTCAAAGGATTATTCAGGGTACATTGTTAATAATCGTCAAAATTCAACCGCAACATATTTCATTTACATGATTATTTTTGCTTAAGGGAAACTATAATATCTCTCTTTTTTGGACATTTTCTGGATGGTTTTATGTTGGCCACCTTCAGTAATTTGTTCAAATGATAGATTCCATTCAACAGAGAAATAAGTGGGATTAAACACAAGAACAAGGATGTTATGTAGTCAGGTGAAATCAAGATGATTAACTTGTAAATTTGGGCACAAAGCAGATGTCATTATCTGTTTATTATTTTGTTAAACATACAGATACATTTTCCATGACAAGAGTCATCCCATAAATAGCCAGCTGCATTTGAGCACTCTCCTACAGATTGGAGTTATTGGACATCTTTTGCTGAAGCATTGTCTGATACCCTCTAACAGAATAGGCAGAGCTATAATTATTGCGCTGCTACATGCTAATTATGTAATGAGACACGATATCAGACAGTGATTTATATAAAAAAATGGAAAATTAGCATTTACTGTACTTCACCATGTAGTACAAGTGTAGAACTGTATTAATCCAAAGTCTAACAAGTTCTTTAACCACTTTTAAGCACCATTTCTGAGACACATGCATATGTTCATCAAAACCTGAAATGTTTTCAGGTATGTAGGTTAATTGGCTGGGTAAAATGTAAAAATTGTCCCTAGTGGGTGTAGGATAGTGTTAATGTGCGGGGATCACTGGGCGGCACGGACTTGGTGGGCCGAAAAGGCCTGTTTCCGGCTGTATATATATGATATGATATGGGGGGCGTGGCTGTGTTCTGCAGCTGCGGCTCACCGGCAGTCTCTCCGTTTTTTTTTTGTGTTTTTTTGTCATTGTTGATGTTAAATGTACGTTTTGTTTTATTTTTAATTCTGTGTATGTAGGGGGGTGGTGGGGGGGTTGGGGGAAACCTTTTTTTAAATCTCCTCCTCAACGGAGATGCGACCTTTACCGTGTCGTATCTCCGTTCGCGCAACGGCCTAACATCGTGGAGTCGGCGGCCTCCAGCTGGGATCGACCTCGAAGACTCCGGTCGCAGGGCCTGGACTTACCATCTCGGAGGCTTCGGCCGTGGGCCCTGCAGACCGCAACATCGGGAGTTCGCAGGTCCCTGGCTGGCGACCGGCTTTTGGGAGCTCCAGCCGTAGCAGCTTCGACCGCCCCGAAGCACGAGGCACGATCAACCCGCCCGCAGGCCCTTCATCACCCTGCGTGGCCTGGCCGCGGCACTTTACATCGCCCGGTGGGGGCTCAGGACTCTCATCGCCCTGCGTGGCTCGGCCGCGGCATTTTCCATCGCCCGGTGGGGGCTCAGAACTTTCTTCGGCCTGCTCGGCTCGACCCTGGGACTTTCCATCGCCCGGTGGGGGCTTCAAGGGGTTGGGAGCCTCGATCGCCTCGTGGCGCCACGGGAGAAGAACGAGGTGGAGATAACACTTTGCCTTCCATCACAGTGAGGGTATGCCTAGAGCAATCACTGTGATGGCTGTTTTGTGTAAAAAATTGTATCTGTGTGTCTTGTGTTCTTTAATGTCTACTGCCGGACCCTGACGTGAGAGGACGCTGGCGTTGAGTATTCGCCGCTTTTCCGTCAGGATAGTTTGTCTGTTTGTCTGTTTGTTTCTATGTTAATTGTATTTGTAAAGCGCTTTGTGCATGTGTTAAGGCGCTATATAAAATAAATATATTATTATTATTATTATTATTATTATCGATGTAATTATTTCATGCTCCCATTTAAATTTAAACTTTCCTGGCAATTTTTTGCCGTAGCATGCAGCATTACCTCCTAGTCCCTTATCAAGTCACACACATAAAGGGTGTGATACAAAGGTGGAGGGTGTATGGAACGTACAGGGGAGGTAGTTTAGGTTAGTTTAGTTTGAAGATACAGCGCGGAAACAGGCCCTTCGGACCACCGAGTCCGCGCCGACCAGCGATCCCCATGCACTAACACCATCCTACACAGGCTCGGGAAGATTTACAATTCTACTTAAGCCAATTAACCTACAAACCTGTACATCTTTGGAGTGTGGGAGGAAGCCGGAGATCCCGGAGAAAGCCCACGCAGGTCACGGGGACAATGTACAAACTTTGTACAGACAAGCATCTGTAATCAGGATTGAACCCTGATATCTGGTGCTGTAAGACAGCAACTCTACCGCTGCGCCACCGTGCCACCCTACGGCAATTGAAGTCCATTGAGGCAGGTACAATCGCAATGTTTAGGAGACATTTAGACAGGTACATCGATAGGATAGGTTTAGAGGGATAGGAGCCAAATGCAGGCAGGTGGGGCAAGTGTGCAGGATAGTCGGTGTGTGGGCAAGTTGGGCCGAAGGGCCTGCTTCACATTATATGACTCAAGGGCTCTATGACCCTAAGTTTTATTACTCCTTCATAATCGATTATTACTCCTTTATGTAGAGCTCCCTCTTTAAAGTCATTATAGATGTATTGCACAGGGAAGAGGCAGGAACCGGCCCTTCGGCCCACAATGTGTAGGAAAGAACTGCAGGTGCTGGTTTAAATTGAAGGTAGATGCAAAATGCTGGAGTAACTCAACGGATCAGGCAGCATCTCTGGAGAGAAGGAAAGGGTGACGTTTCGGGTCGAGACCGTTCTTCAGACTGATGTCAGGGGAGGGGGTGGGACAAAGATAGAATGTAGTCAGAGACAGTAAGACTCGTGGGAGAACTGGGAAGTGAGAGGGGATGGAGAGAGAAAGAAAAGGCTATCTGAAGTTAGAGAAGCCACTGTTCATACCGCTGGGGTGTAAACTGCCCAAGTGAGATATGAGGTGCTGTTCCTCCAATTTGCGCTGGGCCTCACTCTGACAATGGAGGAGGCCCAGGACAGAAAGGTCAGATTGGGAATGAGAGGGGGAGTTGAAGTGCTGAGCCACCAGGAGATCAGATAAGTTAAGACGGACTGAGCAGGGGTGTTCAGCGAAACGATCGCCGAACCTGCGCTTGGTCTCGTCGATGTAGAAAAGTTGATACCTGGAACAGCGGATACAGTAGGTGAGGTTGGAGGAGGTGCAGGTGAACCTCTGCCTCACCTGGAAAGACTGTTTGAGTCCTTGGATGGAGTCGAGGGGGGAGGCAAAGGGACAGGTGTTGTATCTCCTGCGGTTGCAGGGGAAAGTACCTGGGGAGGGGGTGGTTTGGGTGGGAAGGGACGAGTCGACCAGGGAGTTTCGGAGGGAACGGTCTCTGCGGAAAGCAGAAAGGGGTGGAGATGGGAAGATGCGGCCAGTAGTAGGATCCCATTGGACCTTTGCACCCTTTCCAAAGCCTCCATATCCTTCCTGTAATGGGGCGGTCAGAACTATACACAATACCACAAATGACAAATGAAGAGGGGGCTCCACTGAAAGGTGAGATAATTGATTATGAGGGAGTGATAGTTATTCACAAGGAAAGTGGGTGGGTGACTTAGAGTCATAATCATAGAGTTATACAGAGTAGAAATAGGCCCCACGGCCCAACTTGCTCACACTGACCAACTTGTCTCATGTACACTGTTCTATAAATCTCAATGCCAATTTGAAATAGCCAATAAATGTCCTCTTTGAGCCAAGAATGAAATATTTGAACATTGGAGAAAAATATCCGATGCAAAGTCAATAAAAAAAGTTGTATAAATTATGCATTTGCTTTTAAAACTTTGTGTAAATCACACACCGATCAGACAAAACATTATTACCTGATGAGCCAAAACATTATGGCCACCTGCCTAATATGCTGTTGGCCCTCCGTGTGCAGCCCCATACGCAGCAGGGTGCGAAGCACTGTGTATTGTGACACATTCCTCCCGTGACCACCATTAACATTTTCTGTGACTTGTGCCACAGTCGACCCGAAACGTCACCCATTCCCTCTCTCCTAGATGCTGCCTGACCTGCTGAGTTACTCCAGCATTTTGTGATACCTTCGATTTGTACCAGCATCTGCAGTTATTTTCCTACAGTAGACGTCGGTTCGGACCAGACGGGATAGCCTTCGTTGCCCTCGCACATCGATGAGCCTTGGGCGCCCAGCACCCTGTCGCCGGTTTGTGGTTTGTCCCTCCTCAGACCACTATCGGTAGGTACTCACCACTGCTGACCGGGAGCACCCCACAAGCCTTGCCGTTTCAGAGATGCTCTGACCCAGTCGTCTGGCCATAACATTTTGGCCCTTGTCAAAGTCGCTCCAGTCTTTACTCCTGCCCATTTCTCCTGCATCCAACACATCAACTTCAAGAACTGACTGTTCACTTGCTGCCTAATATATCCCACCCCTTGACAGGTGCCATTGTAAAAAGATAATCAATGTTATTCACGTCGCCTGTCAGTGGTCATAATGTTTTGGCTCATCGGTGTACTTTAAGGGCAATAATATGATTTTACAACAGTCTAGTAGTCACTCGCTATTTGAAGGTAGACACAAAATGATGGAGTAACTCAACGGGTCAGACAGCATCTCTGGAGAGAAGGAATGGGTGTCGTTTTGGGTCGAGACCCTTCTTCAGTCACTAGCTATTATTAGCTTCTTACTAGTTAACAATAATGATCAGAAATCATGGGGGTTACTACGATTTGTAGTTACAGATATCTGACCTAGTAACATAACCATCAGTGTAACTAGGCCTGTAGCAAAAATGCATTAGGCTCATAATAAATCAACATCAAAGGGGTGAGATAGTGGTACGTTACACCCGGTTTAATAACCAAAATTAGCCAAACCTGAACCAAAGGAAATTTTAACTTTTGAAATGAGTTGAGTTACAGAGGTGCAAGGGGAGGCAGACTTGATGGGCAGATCTTTTAGAGATACCATGTGGAAAAAGGTCCTTCGGCCCACCGAGTCCGTGCCGACCAGTGATCCCCACACATTAACAAGATCCTACACACAAAAAAACAGTTTACACTTGTACCATGTATACAAACCCAAGCCAAACCTCTATGTCTTTGGAGTGTGGGAGGAAACCGAGGATCTCAGAGAAAGCCCACGCAGGCCATGTGGAGAACGTACAAACTCCGTACAGACAGCACCCATAGTCAGGATCGAACCCGGGTCTCAGGCGCTGCAAGTGCTGTAAGGCAGCAACTCTACCGCTGCGCCACCGTGCCGCCCTTTTGAATCCACCAAGCAGAGCAATCAGAGCACAAAATGGCATGAGCAAAACACAAAGTGCTGGTAAATCAGTCAGCGTCTCAGGAGGGCATGGACAGATGACATCTTGGGTCGGGACCCTTCTTCAGACCGATGCAGTATGGGGGAAGAAGGAACGAGCGGAGTGCAGAAAAAGGTCCTTGATTATGTTGCCTGCTTTCCTGTGGCAGCATGAAGTGTAGAAAGGGTCGATGGTGGGGAGTCTGGTCTGTGTGATGGACTGGGCTACATCCACAACTCAGCAATTTCTTACGGTTTTGGGCAGAGCCGTTGCCAACCCAAGCTGTGATGCTTTCTACGGTACATCTGTTGGTATGAGTCTTGTCTTGGAGACAAGCCGAACTTCCTTGGTCATCTGAGGAAGGAAAGGCATTGCTGTGTGTTCTTGGCCACAGCTTCACTTTGACAGAACATTTGCCAGGATATTCATCCCCGGTCAGTATGAGTGAACACACTGCCCTGTGGAATCCAAGTACAATGTACTGTCAACACTGTATAATCTGTTTAGAGCTATCAACAGGAGATGTGTGTTTTTGGCGAGGATTCTTTTATTCAATTACAAATAATCTGTGCTGAGCTGTGAGGATCTTGCTATCCATTGCATCGTTGCCTCTCACCTGCTCAGCTACACGCCAGCTCAGCTTATGTTGTGTAGTACATCAATGGCCTCTAGATCCCAGCTGTGATCCACAGGTCAGTGGATTGAACCTTCAATCGTGGAAGCTTACAGGGGTCTATGTTCCAGGGGTCCTCCTTCCTTTGAAGTGCTGGCAGTGATCTTTGCTCACATAGCAACATCGCAGGGCTGACTGTATTTAAAAATCTGCAGGAAGGAACTGCAGATGCTGATCTACACCCGAAGGTAGACACAATGTGCTGGAGTAACTCAGCGGAACAGGCAGCATCTCTGGATAGCAGGAATGGGTGACGTTTCATGTCTGAAGGAGGGTCTCGACCTGACCCGACCCGACCCGAAACGTCACCCATCCCTTCTATCCAGAGATGCTGCCTGTCCCGCTGAGTTGCTGCAGCATTTTGTGTGTAAAAATCTGCACATCTGTTTAGCGTCACCAGCTTAACCAAGGACATGCACCTGCTTCATGGCTTCTACTATCAAACTAAGGCTGCACAGATGGAAAAAACGCCACTCCATTTATTCATGTATTTTCCGTCCTGCTGAGAAGCTTGAAATGGAGCTGCTTCTTGATGCTTTAAGATGTCTTTTCAGTTAAAACTGAAAACATAAAAAGCTGGTGATACTCAACAGGTCAGGCTGCATCTGTCAAGGGAGAAATAGAGTTTCATTGATCTGAAACATTAACTCTATTCCACCCGATTGGATCCTTTTTGCATTTTCTGTTTTTATTTCAGATTTTTTAATATTTGCATACTTTTGCATGTAGGCTCAAGAACATTTTCTTCCCAGCAACCATTAGGGTCTTGAACACTACACAACACTGACCACAACTGTACCTCAGCAACTATGATCTGAGTTGAACTGATCTTATCTGCATGTACATGATCCATATCCCCTGAACTTTTCCATGTGCCTATCGAAAAGCCTCTAAATGCCACTATTGTATCGGCCTCCACCACCACACCCGACAATGTGTTCCAGGCCCCCACCACTCTCTATGTATAAAACTTTACCTGCACATCTCCAGTAAACTTTCCCCTCTTCCCTTATAGCTATGCCCTCTTGTGTTGGATATTTCAATAGACAATAGACAATAGGTGCAGGAGGAGGCCATTCGGCCCTTCGAGCCAGCACTGCCATTCAATGTGATCATGGCTGATCATTCTCAATCAGTACCCCGTTCCTGCCTTCTCCCCATACCCCCTGACTCCGCTATCCTTAAGAGCTCTATCTAGCTCTCTCTTGAATTTCCACCCTTGGAGAAAGGTTCTGACTGTCTACCCTATCCATCTCTCTCATCATTTTTTTTAATCCTTCTATCAAATCTCCCCTCAATCTCTGACATTTAAGTGAAAACAATCCAAGTCTTTCCAACCTTTCCCTGTAGTTGAGACCCTCTAATCGAGGCCATATTCTGGCAAACCTCCTCGGGAACCCTCTCCAAAGCCTTCACACCTTTCCTGTGATGGGATGACCAGAACGCTCCAAATGTGGCCTAACCAGATTCCTATAGAACTGCACTGGACAGGTAAAACCAGGGGGGGGGGGTAAAATCAGGGGGTACCATAGCTTATGGAAGGTTCAGAAACCTGATAATGGAGTGGAAGAAGCCATTCCCGAGTCTGGTGGTGCGCACTTTCTGGCTTTTGTACCATTTCTTGCTATTGAGGGCGTGCAGCGTGGGTTTACTAGGTTAATTCCCGGAATGGCGGGACTGTCGTATGTTGAAAGATTGGAGCGGCTAGGCTTGTATACACTGGAATTTAGAAGGATGAGAGGGGATCTTATCGAAACATATAAGATTATTAAGGGGTTGGACACATTAGAGGCAGGAAACATGTTCCCAATGTTGGGGGAGTCCTGAACCAGGGGCCACAGTTTAAGAGTAAGGGGTAGGCCATTTAGAACGGAGATGAGGAAAAACTTTTTCAGTCAGAGAGTTGTAAATCTGTGGAATTCACTGCCTCAGAAGGCAGTGGAGGCCAAGTGTCTGAATGCATTCAAGAGAGAACTAGATACTCTTAAGGATAGCGGAGTCAGGGGGTATGGGGAGAAGGCAGGAACGGGGTACTGATTGAGAATGATCAGCCATGATCACATTGAATGGTGGTGCTGGCTCGATGGGCCGAATGGCCTACTCCTGCACCTATTGTCTATTGTCATTTGCCGGACAGGAACAGCGAGAAGAAGGAATGACCGGTGTGGCGCAAGCCTTTAATTATGTTGGCTGCTTTTCCGCGGCAGTGTGAAGTGTAGAAGGGGTCATTTATCTGTGATTTATTGGGCTTATGGGCCGGTTAAGCTGCAGCAATGGAGAATTCTGTTGTTCTGTTGCCAGTGCAGATGACAAACGCTTGTTTTTCAGTGTTTTCTGCACAAAGGCGGAGGTTTGTTTGATGCTTCAGTCGCTAACCCCTGGGGTGAGGGTGGTCTGATCCAGCTGTGGTGCAGATCATTTTGTTAGCCAGATATCAAGGGAATAGGAGGTGTCCCACTGTCAGAGATCTCACAGCGTCCCCCAATCAGAGGGATTGGTAACGCTAACTGGAAGAGAATAACTAGCTCCAAACCCAGGACTGTCAACAGCAGTGAGATAATGATTTTGAAAAATTCATTAAACTTTTATGGAATTAATTAAATGCTAAATGTCATATAGATTAGGATAAGGAAAATTCTAATTAAAAAGAAATACACCACAAAATCAGATCCCGGCTTTGAAGGTTATCTACATCGTGGGCAATGTCTTTTGGACCTTCATCCAAGGTCTCCAGAACGTAGAGGGAGATTTTGGTCAACCTTTAATTAATCAGCAGAATACTTGATTTAAAGTCTCAAGACATGTTTATACAAGCATGATTAACATTTCCTGAGTAAATCGTGCTGCTAAAATATTGTAATAATGTGATAATGAGCTCTGCTTCAGCGAGGGTTGCCAGAGGGGTGTTTTAAACATTTTTGTAAGCTGTATTCGTTCACAAGACTTGCACCTTGCACAGTTTGGTGGGCATTTAGAGTCCAACCTGAATCTTATCAGAATCGAGGAAGGTGTTGGTGATTGAGTGAGGAAGGTAAATGACTGCCTCACCCAATGGACTTTGATGAACTGGATGGCTGGTTATGCCAAAGATTTCTATATCAACACTTCTTTAGTTTTGACACAAAGTGTTGGAGTAACTTAGCGGGTCAGGCAGCATCTCTGGAGAAAAAGGATGGGTGACGTTTCGGGTTGGAACCCTTCTTAAGTTTGTACGTTCTCCCCGTGACCTGCGTGGGTTTCCTCCGAGATCTTCGGTTTCCTCGCACACTCCAAAGACGTACAGGTATGTAGGTTAATTGGCTGGGTAAATGTAAAAATTGTCCCTAGTGGGTGTAGGATAGTGTTAATGTGCGGGGATCGTTGGGCGGCACGGACTTGGTGGGCCAAAAAGGCCTGTTTCCGGCTGTATATATATGATATGATATGATTAATCGGACAGTACCCTAGCTTATGGAAAGACTGTTCAGAAGCCTGATAAAAGAATGGACAAAGCTGTTCTTGAGTCCAGTGATGATTGCTCTCAGTGAGTGTGTGCCGATCCTCGCACACCAACACCATACTCCACACACCAGGGACAATTTAGAATTATACCGAGCCAATTAGCCTACAAACCTGTATGGCTTTGGAGTGTGGGAGGAAACCCGACATCCCGGAGAAAACCCACACAGGTCACGGGCATCACGTACAAACTCCGTTCAGACAAGCACCCACAGTCAGGATCGAACCTGGGTCTCTGGCGCTGCGAGGCAGCTGTGCCAGCGTGCTGTCAGTTGTGTGACAAGCTGGCTGCAATTTGAAATTTCATTGAATTTTTAATTTGCATTTTTCTCCCTGAAGATCAAACAGGACAAACAGAATAGCAGTGAGGAACATTGACTGAGACTGAATGGAGCCAACACCTCTTTGTATGTCTGTTCACTCTCTGTGTCTAAACTGTAGTTGCAGGGCATGGCCCTGTCCAATTAAAAATATCATTGCATTGGATCATTTTAATGCTGCCACAATTCTTGCAAAGAAAGCCAATCTTCCAAATCAATCTCTGTTGTTTAATAATTTATGATTGCTATTTCCAAAATTCTAAAGGTTTTAATAACTTTTTTTTCTCAACTGGGTCTGTTTCGAGAAGCTTATCTTTTTTGCCTGAGTTGACCCGAGTTGTCGTTCAGCTGGGTACAATCCAAGTTGGGATGACTTTGTCCAGGTGTCATTAACTGTGAGGGTAGAGTGTTACAACTGCAGAGATACTGGAGACAGAAAAACGAAAGGTAATAACAAAGTAGTTGGGAGATCAGGGATACACTTTTAGTTTATACAAGGTCCATTCAAGAGTCTGATAAAAGTGGGGAAGAAGCTGTTCTTGAATCTAGTGGTACACGTTTTTCAAGCTTTTGTATCTTCTGTCTGATGGGAGAAGAGGGAGAGATCGGGGTGTAAGTGGTCCTTGATTACATTGGCTTCTTTCCTGAGTTAATGAGGAGGATAGTTGGCATGGCGGGCTGGCTGTATCTGCAACTCTTACTGTCCTGGGCAGAGTAGTTGCTTACCAAACTGTGATATATCTCGATAGGATGCTTTTTGTAGTGTCTCTGTAGATATATTAGGTGAGAGTCAATTGAGACGTGCCGAATTTCCTTAGACTACCAAGGAAGTAGAGGCATTAGTGTACAGTCTTGGTCATAGAGTCAAAGTGAATGAACCGGGACAAATTATTGGTGATATTTTACACGAAGGAACTTCTAGCTCTTGACCATGTCTGCTTTGTAGACTAGGATGTAGACTAGGATGTCCTCCACCCCTCTATCTGAAGTTGATGATCATCTCCTTCATTGAGGGAGTCCTTCTTAACTTGACACCATGGGGTGGAAGGGGGCAAGGTGGGGGGGGGGGGGGGGGGGGGTGGGGGAGAAGTATTGAGGGTAAAAGGTGTATGCAGGTCTTGGGGATGGGAGAGAAGCATACAGAGGGCGGAGAAGTGTCAAGGTGACTCAGGGGGAGAGGTGTAGAGGATGGTGGGTGGAATGAGTACACACTGGAGAGGGGAGGTTTACTTGAAATTGGAGAATTCAATATTCATGCCAGATGCACCATTATCAAGTGGATGCAACGTATTGAATCAAAAGCAGTCGTAGTCAATCAGTGTGTTGCTTTGGCTGCAACTTGGTGTCAGATCCTGAAAACAAAATGAGGACATCTTTGCCGCACAGCAGGACGACCAACGTTTCCTGAGGAAAAGCATAGATCCCGCATCTTGAAAAATATATCATTACAAGAAGGGCTGTCAACAGCTGACATATGCGGTGGTTCTGAATTTCAGCGAAACAGTGTTTACAGAATGAAAAGGCACATACTCGCACTAAGCCTCTGCCATTTTCCAATGCGCCTGCTAACGAACGGCTTCCTAATCACTTCACAGGTCCCTCATAAAATAAGTTAATTGAGAATTCGCACAAAATAAACCGATGCTGTTGTTTCTTTTGAAATTAGTGGCAGATCACACAGAGCTAAGATTAAATCAAGATATTTGCTGTAAGACTGATTGGAAGTTTGGTTCCCAAGCCAAGTCGGGGAGCAATCTGGCACGTTCCAATGCTACGTTCTGTCTTCACGGTCACAATTAATGCCTTGAACGTACATCAAAAGAAGCCTCCGAAAATGCCGTGTGTCAGAAATGGATAATCTGTCGTTTGCATTGATAAAGTAGCAGCTGTTCGTGATGCTAGCTTCTAACATTGGGATTTGGTTACGTCAGTGGAACTGGACGATTTATGTTTTAACATGAAACACACCGGTGAAATATATTTTCTCTGGCATTGATAAGCTTTCAACAATCTAAGAAGATTTAAAAAAAAAAATTATGTTATTTACAAATATTAAGAATGAGATATTTTTGCAAAATTGAAACTCGTGAAAATAATCAAATACAGTTTCCAACTCAATTAATTTAAGAAATATAAATGAATACAATGTTACATTCTTCCCTCATGGCTTCTCTCTGTTGAAGCGGATGCGGTCATTAAAGCTGCCTGAAGTTTGGCACAGATTCACTCGGCAGAGTTCCCAGTGTAACCGCGGGAATCCAATGAAAGGCATCAGCCAGGAGATCGCTGGCAATTAGCGATGAGAAATTTCAGAGCCTCAGTATCTGTGCCCACCTTTTTTGGAAGTCTGACATTCCTGGTAGTTGATGATGGAAATACAGCCCACAGCCCATGGACCTGTTGGCATGTTCCCAATGTTGGGGGAGTCCAGAACCAGGGGCCACAGTCATAGAATAAAGGGGTGGCCATTTAAAACTGAGGTGAGAAGGAACTTTTTCACCCAGAGAGTTGTGAATTTGTGGAATTGACTGCCACAGAGGGCAGTGGAGGCCAAATCACTGGATGAATGAGATAGAGCTCTATGGGCTAGTGGAATCAAGGGATATGGGGGAGAAGGCAGGCACGGGTTACTGATTGTGGATGATCAGCCATGATCCCAATGAATGACGGTGCTGGCTCAAAGGGCCGAATGGCCTCCTCCTGCACCTATTTTCTATGTTTCTATGTTTCTAGTCCCGATGAGAAAATATTCCTTCCATGGTCAGTCACGTTCAAAGTGATTGAACACATCAAGTGCATTCACCCTGACATTTTAAAGTGATTCCTATCTTTCTTCTAAACATTCCCGCTCTGAAAGTAACCGTGAACTTTAGTGATAGCCCAAGACGAGCAATATTTACTGATACCTGTTGTATGGAACATGGAACGTAGAACAATACAGCCCAAGAACAGACCCTACATTCCACAATGTCTATGCTGAACATGACGCTGAGTTAAACCAATCTCTTTTGCCTGCACGTAATCCACATCTAACCATTCCCTGCATATTCATGTGCCTATCTAAAAGCCTCTTCAATGGCTTTACTCCATATGCCTCCACCACCACCCCTCCAGGGCGGCACGGTAGCGCAGCGGTAGAGTTGCTGCTTTACAGCGAATGCAGCGCCGGAGACTCAGGTTCGATCCTGACTACGGGTGCTGTACTGTAAGGAGTTTGTACGTTCTCCCCGTGACCTGCGTGGGTTTTCTCCGAGATGTTCGGTTTCCTCCCACACTCCAAAGACGTACAGTTATGTAGGTTAATTGGCTGGGTAAATGTAAAAATTGTCCCTAGTGGGCGTAGGATAGTGTTAATGTGCGGGGATCGCTGGGCGGCACGGACTTGGTGGGCCGAAAGGGCCTGTTTCCGGCTGTATATATATGATATGATGATATGATAAGACTTGCCCCACACATCTCCATTAAACTTTTCCCTTCTGACCTGAAAGCTGTGCTTGAAATTTATATCTTAGGAAAAAACATTTTGACTGTCCACCCGATCTGTACCTCTCATAATTTTATCTCCCTCAATCAACTCTCCCCTCATTATTCGACTCTTTAGAGAAAATAATCCCAATTTGTCCAACCTCTCCATATAGCTAATACCCTCCAATCTGGTAATAAACCATAATGGATTTTACTGGACGAAATTTGGTGCAAGTTCTACTGTATGACTCTAAGACCTGTACAACCTGCAATTTTGAATCTCAATTTATCTCAAAGATCGTTGAATTGTACAGCACAGAAATGACTTTGACCTATATCCCTCTAAGCCTTTCCCATCCACATATCTGTCCCAATGTCTTTTTAACATTGCGATTGTACCTGCCACCACCATCTCCTCTGGCATCAAGGGATCAAGGGATATGGAGAGAAGGCAGGCACAGGTTACTGATTGTAGATGATCAGCCATGATCACAATGAATGGCAGTGCTGGCTCGAAGGGCCAAATAGCCTCCTCCTACACCTATTTTCTATGTCTCTATGTTTCTATGTTACCCTTTGCAAGAAAAACGTATCCCTCAGATCTCCTTTAAATGTCTTCCCTCACCTTAAACCTGTACCCTCTAGCTCTTGATGTCCCCTCCTTAGGAAAAATACTCTGATTATAAGGTCACTCCTCAGCCTCCTATGCTCCAGTGAGAATAAACTTACCTCATTCACATTGTTTTTCTATACTGGTGAACCTCTCTACACACGCTCTATAATGTCACCATATCCTTGTGATGCGACCAGATCTGCACACAATACTCCCATCCATTCTCTCTCTCCCACTCCCTCTCTTTCTCTCCATCCTCTCTCTATCTTTTGCGCTCTCCTCTTTTCCTATTTTAGCTGTAAATGTGTGGAATAAATGCAAATTATATTATATTACTCTCTTAGCTCTAAAACTGTGGACCATTCTTAAGAGTCAGTCCTAGGTCCATGGCAGACACTATCTCCCTGGGCCTACACTTATCCCTGGAATATCTAGCTTACAAGGACACCAATGTAAACTATTTATTGACTGTTGC
Source organism: Rhinoraja longicauda (assembly GCF_053455715.1). Taxonomy (NCBI): domain Eukaryota; kingdom Metazoa; phylum Chordata; class Chondrichthyes; order Rajiformes; family Arhynchobatidae; genus Rhinoraja; species Rhinoraja longicauda. Next base: position 9,352,329 of record NC_135984.1, read on the forward strand.
TCTGCCTTCAATACCGTCTTAAGTTGAGAGGATAGTAGGAACCTGAGGGGCAACCTTTCCATACAGAGGATGGAGAGTATATGGAAAGAGCATCCAGAGAAGGTAGTTGAGGCAGCTACTGTAGCAACATCTAAAAGACAGTTGCATGGGGACATGGATAGGAAAGGTTTAGACGGATATTTGGCAAAATGCGGGCAAGTGGGAGTAGATTTAGATTACTTTTTAGATTTAGAGATACAGCGCGGAAACAGGCCCTTCGGCCCACCGGGTCCGCGCCGCCCAGCGATCCCCGCACATTAACACTATCCTACACACACTAGGGACAATTTTTTACATTTGCCCAGCCAATTAACCTACATACCTGTACGTCTTTGAAGTGTGGGAGGAAACCGAAGATCTCGGAGAAAACCCACGCAGGTCACGGGGAGAACGTCCAAACTCCATACAGACGGCGCTCGTAGTCAGGATCGAACCCGAGTCTCCGGCGCTGCATTCGATGTAAGGCAGCAACTCTACCGCTGCGCCACCGTGCCGCCCATTTTGAGGCGTCTTGGTTTGCAAGGACAAGTTGGGTCGAATAGCATGTTTCTGTGCTGTATGGCTCTATGACTCTCTGACTATAATTCCAACCAAACTCAGCTCTAAACTCCTGGACCTAGGAATCAGCAACCCTCCCCCCCCCCTCTCGAACTGGATTATTGACTCTCTGACCCATAGACCACAATCAGTGAGGATAGGTGAGAAGATCTGGAATTTAGAAGATTGAGAGGGGATCTTATAGAAACTTACAAAATTCTTAAGGGGTTGGACAGGCTAGATGCATGAAGATTGTTCCCGATGTTGGGGAAGTCCAGAACAAGGGGTCACAGTTTAAGGATAAGGGGGAAGTCTTTTAGGACCGAGATGAGAAAGTTTTTTTTCACACAGAGAGTGGTGAATCTGTGGAATTCTCTGCCACAGTAGGTAGTTGAGGCCAGTTCATTGGGTATATTTAAGAGGGAGTTAGATGTGGCCCTTGTGGCTAAAGGGATCAGGGGGTATGGAGAGAAGGCAGGTACGGGATACTGAGTTGGATGATCAGCCATGATCATATTGAATGGCGGTGCAGGCTTGAAGGGCCGAATGGCCTACTCCTGCACCTATTTTCTATGTTTCTATGTTTCTATCTCCCCCACAATAATTCTCAACACCAGTGCCCTGCAAGGATGCGTTCTCAGCGTTACTATACTCCCTCCACTCTCCCGACCATGTGGTCGAATTCTGTTCTAACTCCATTTACAACTTGTGGATAACACCACCACGGTGGGCCGGATCTCAAAACAATGACTTCTTTAGTCAGAGGGTGGTGAATCTGTGGAATTCATTGCCACAGAGGGCTGTGGAAGCCAAGTCATTGCGTATTTTTAAGGCAGAGATGGATAGATATTTGATTGGTAAGGGTGTCAAGGGTTACGAGGAGAATGGGGTTGAGAGGAAAAGATAGATCAGCCATGATTGAATGCCGGAGTGGACTCGATGGGCTGAATAGCCTATTTCTGCTCTGATGACATGAACTCATGAACCTATGACGAGGTGGAGTACAGGAAGGGGGTAGAGAGCTTAGTAACATGGCAACCGAACATTAATAGCTCCCTCAAGGTCAGCAAGACGAAGGAGATGATCATTGACTTCAGGAAGCAGGGACTATTGCAACATTTAAGAAACAATTAGACAGGTACATGGTTAGGACAGGTTTTGGAGGGATATGGGCCAAACGCGGGCAGGTGGGACTATTGTAGATGGGACATATTGGCCAGTATGGGCAAGTTGGGCTGAAGGGCCTGTTTCCACATTGTATAACTCTATGTTCCCCTGTCCAACAGTACAGGGCTTATGACGCTAGGGGGCCATAAGGGGAGAATATGATGGTGGCGTGCAGGGCAAATGTTTGGCTGTGAGCCAAAGTAGGAGCCTGGGACGCATTGCCAGGAGTGGTGATGGAAGTAAATACAATAGTGCACTTTAAGAAGCTTTTAGATAGGCACGTGGATTGGCAGGGAATGGAGGAATATCCATCACTTGCAGGCAGATAAGAACAGGGCAGCACGGTGGCACAGCGGTAGAGTTGCTGCCTTACAGCAAATGCAGCGCCGGAGACTCAGGTTCGATCCTGACTACGGGCGCCGTCTGTACGGAGTTTGTACGTTCTCCCCGTGACCTGCGTGGGTTTTCTCCAAGATCTTCGGTTTCCTCCCACACTCCAAAGGCGTACAGGTTTGTAGGTTAATTGACTGGGTAAATGTAAAAATTGTCCCTAGTGTGTGTAGGATAGTGTTAATGTGTAGGGATCGCTGGGCGGCGCGGACTCGGTGGGCCGAAGGGCCTGTTTCCGCGCTGTATCTCTAAATCTAAAATCTAAATCTAAACAGTTCAGCTTGGCATCATGTTTGGCACAAACATTATGGGTTGAAGGGCTCTTTCCTGTGTTGTACTGTCCTATGTTCTATGTTAAACACTCTCTTGACTCTCTTTCTCTCAACTACTTCCTCAGAAGGCCAAGAGGACTCAGCATATCTCCCATCATTCTTATTAATAACTGCAGTAGCATCCTGTCCAATGCATCACAGCTTGGTAAGGCAAAGGCTTGTCCAAGGCCACAAGAAATGGTTGTGAACGCATCCCAGTCCATGAAATAAACTAGTCTCCTCCACCCCCCCCCCCCCCCCCACCATCTCCCCACCTTGAATCCATCTATATTACACGCTGCCTGGGGAAAGCAGCCAACATAATCAACGAACACTTGCACTCCAGTTATCCTTGCCTCTGCCCTTTCCTGTCAGGCAAAAAATATAAAAGAACGTACCACAAGATTCAAAAACTGTTCTTCCCAGCTGTTATTAGACGCTTGAACGAACCGCTCATGTGCTAAGGATGAAATCTCCATCTTCCAATCTACCTCATCGCGGCGTATGCATTTTTTATTACCTGCACTTTCTCTGTAACTGTAACACTCTACACTGTGACACTATGTTCTGCACTCCATTTATTTTTATTTTTGCACTACCTGTTGTACTTGTGTACGGCTTGATTGCACTCATGTAGTGTGTGATGTGGCTGTGTAGCACGCAGACAAAGCCTTTCACCGTACCACCCTACACGCTACAATGATAAACCAATACCAACCCAGGTAATTGAACAGGTTGTACTGTTAATCTAAAGGAAGGATTTGAAAAAAAGAAACAATGCTCACCCATCAAGAAGCAACATATTGTAGGTTAAATTCTGCAAAGGTGCATCACTGAGGATGTAACAGCACCTTCCCGCTGATGGCAGAAATATTCAAAGGGATTAATACTTGCATTTGCGACTTGTGGCCATATTGCCTAGCAACAGTTCGTATCATTACCAACTTCATGGTGAAGCACTTCAAGTTGAAAACTATTGTGTTGCTGTCTGAATGCACGTTTGTTATTGAATATTCAGTGGCATGCATTAGTTCCCTGTTTAAGTACATTGTTTAAGCTAAAACAGTCGCTTTGAAGGTTTTGCAACCAAGAAATAAACTATCTCTGAAGATTCCGTGCCATCCATCACAATCCTCCGATCTCTTTAATCCTTTGTCTGAAGAAGAGTCCCGACCCGAAACGTCAACTATTCCTTTTCTCCAGATATATTGCCTGACCCGCTGAGTTACTCCAGCGTTTTGCGTCTATCTTCTCTTTAATCCTTTGTGAGATTGAACATCACCGACAAGGCCGCACTACCTCCTCGCCCCTCACTGTTCCCCACTCTTAACCGCTGCTGCCCTGTTGGTAAAGGCAAAGCTGTGGGGTTCGGGACTCTAGGGTCCAACCCCAACCACAATGAAGGACCACATGGGGCATGTTGGTCAGCATGGGCAACTTGTGCCACAGGGTCTGTTTCCACGCTGGATGACTCTATATGACTCTCTATAACCAATGATATACACTGATGAGCCAAAACATTATGAACACCTGCCTAATATGCTGTTGGTACTCTGTGTGCAGCCCCATACTCAGCAGTGTGCGATGCACTGTGTATTGTGACACATTCCTCCCGTGACCACCATTAAAATTTTCTGTGACTTGTGCCACAGTCGACCTTCTGTCGGTTTGGACCAGACGGGATAGCCTTCGTTGCCCGCGCGCATCGATGAGCCTTGGGCGCCCAACACCCTGTCGCCGGTTTGTGGTTTGTCCCTCCTCGGACCACTGTCGGTAGGTACTCACCACTGCTGACCGGGAGCACCCCACAAGCCTTGCCGTTTCAGAGATGCTCTGACCCAGTCGTCTGGCCATAACAATTTGGCCCTTGTCAAAGTTGCTCAGGTCTTTACTCCTGCCCATTTCTCCTGCATCCAACACATCAACGTCAAGAACTGACTGTTCACTTGCAGCCTAATATATCCCACCCCTTGACAGGTGCCATAGACAATAGACAATAGACAATAGGTGCAGGAGTAGGCCATTCAGCCCTTCGAGCCAGCACCGCCATTCAATGTGATCATGGCTGATCACTCTCAATCAGTACCCCGTTCCTGCCTTCTCCCCATACCCCCTCATTCCGCTATCCTTAAGAGCTCTATCCAGCTCTCTCTTGAAAGCATCCAACGAACTGGCCTCCACTGCCTTCTGAGGCAGGGAATTCCACACCTTCACCACTCTCTGACTGAAAAAGTTCTTCCTCATCTCCGTTCTAAATGGCCTACCCCTTATTCTTAAACTGTGGCCCCTTGTTCTGGACTCCCCCAACATTGGGAACATGTTTCCTGCCTCTAATGTGTCCAATCCCCTAATTATCATATGTTTCAATAAGATCCCCCCTCATCCATAGTAACAAGATAATCAATGTTATTCACTTCACCTGTCAGTGGTCATAATGCTTTGGCTCATCGATGTATATCAAAGGGGTACTAACAAGCAGTGGTGTACCCCAATCAGCCTGTGCTTCCCCACTGACTGGGAGAGGTCACAGTATGGGAGTACTTGGGTAGTGACTGCAGTGATTTTGTAGTTGGTACTGCCGTCTGGTGCATCGAATTAATGTGTGTGTTGGAGTGCTAAGCCGCACGTGTAGAACTCTATGTGAGAGGAGAATCTTTTACTTTTTTACCAGGGTCGGGGCATCACTGTCGAGGGCAGTGTTATTGTGCATCAATGAACTGAGTGGCTGAGTGGTCACTTCAGAAGACATTTAAAGAGTCCTACAGCACAGACACACTCCCATCAGCCCAACTTATCCTTGCCCAAAGAAAATGGAGCAGAGCAAGATAGACCAATCAACCCTAAAAACCATAGTGTGTCACGGCTCCATTTTAGTAGGCAGAAACTTGCAGAAACATTTAAAAAGAAAAATAACAAAAATCTGTGAGTTGGGAGATGAGATATTTTCTGCATTTTGATGGTATCATCACACATACTGTTCCCCCAAAACACTGATTACACTGCGAGAGGCATAACGAACGGCAGGTTTTGCTTACTAAAATGGCTCCTTTGCGTACTACACTTCAGTATAGGTGATTTCGACGGAGTGGTCTATCTATTATCTTTGACAATGCTGACCAAGATGCCCCATCTAAGCTAGTTCCATTTCCCCCAAGTTTGGCCAATATCTCTTTAAACCTTTGATATTCATGTACCTGTCAAAAAGTATTTTAAAATGTTGTTAGAGTGCCTGCCTCAACTACTTCCTCTGGCAGACACTTCTGAAGAAGGGTCTCAACCCGTAACGTCACCCATTCCTTCTCTCCAGAGATGCTGCCTGACCCGCTGAGCTACTCCAGCATGTTGTGTCTACCTTCGATTTATACCAGCATCTGCAGTTCTTTCCTGCGCACACTTCCTCTGGCAGCTAGTTCCATATACCTACCACCCTCCGTGTGAAATGATTGCACCTCAACTTCCGATTAAATCTTTCCCATTTAATGCTGATGGGCATCAGGTTCGCTGTCTGATTGCTATGATATTATGAATAGAGTATCAGTCATACAGAAACAAACCCTTCTGCCCAACCCATCCGTGCCGACCAGGATGCCCAATCTAAACTAGTCCCATTTACCCTCGTTTGTCCCATACCCCTCTAAACCTTTCCTACCCATACACCTTTCCAATATATTTTTAAAGTTGTTATATGTAGTTTCTCTATCTTAATCTATGAGTTGTCCCAGTTCATGAGTTGTCCCTGTTCATGAGTTGTCTTCAGACTTTAGACTTTAGAGATACAGTGCAGAAACAAGTTTCCCTGCACACTAACACTATCCTACGCACTAGGGACAATTTATAATTTTACCGAAGACAATTAGCCTACAAACCTGTACGTCTTTGGAGTGTGCGAGGAAACCGGAGCACCTGGAGAAAACCCACGCGGTTTTGGGGACAACGTACAAAGTCTGTATACTCAGCACCCGTAGTCAGGATCGAACCTGGGTCTCTGGCGCTGTTGGGCAGCAGCTCTGCCACTGGGTCACCATGCCGCCCCAGGTTTCCTGGTTCACGAGTTGCGGTTGGAACACCCTCATTGTTTCGGCCTGATGATTATGGCTTCTGGGTCCATGCTGGCTTTTGCACTCTCGTCTGGAAGATGTGGCGTATAATTCTTAAACCTGGAATAATGGAACCGTGTCACTTGTAAAATCTCTGCCAAAGCCTCAGAGAGGCAAAATAGATCATAAATAATCCACATTATTTAACTTCTATCTTGACCCCTAAAACCAAATGATGTAAGCACAAAATTAACAAGCCTTCAGTAAAATCTGCAAATTAACACATCTTCTCCCCATGGATGGGAATGTATAAGGAATTGACTGCCAGCAAAAGCAATTAATAACGTGCCAATTATATAATTTTCTATTTAAGGAAAAAGCTAATTGATCATCCCGATTAATAATGGGATCCAAGGTTAGGGAGCTGCAGGAGAGCCTTTCATAGCCCGTTAATTCACACCTGCAGGCTTTGACAGCTGTCGAGGACTTTGAAAATGGTTGAGTATCTATTAAAAATCAATGAAATGATATTAAACATATATTAAACACCTAAAGAAATAATAAGAAAGCTTAAAATACCGAAACACTCAAAAAACAATTAAAGATATTTAACAAATGCCAATTAGTGGTAATTATTGGACAAGTATCCATAGTTTCTCGTTAAAGTGTGAGCAATAGCCTACAAGTTGCAATATATTGGCTTATGTGCAGCTAGAAAGATGGGATGGCTGTTTAGATAAACACAAAGTGATGGAATAACTCAGCAGGTCAGACGGTATCCTCGGAGAACATGGATCGGTGATGCATCGTCATCTATCCATGTTCTCCGGTGATGCTACCTGGCCCACTGACTTACTCCACAATTTGTGTCCATCTTAGGTATATGGCAGCACCTGAAGTTCCTTGTTATTGCAGGAGTGAGTTTGGCTTGGAACCATGATCTATTCATTGGTCGATGGTCGACATACATCAGGATGCAATCAATTCCCTGTTCACATGAAGCTCACAGAGTAAACCGTATACATACGGTAATGATAAATACAGCAATAAATACTGCAATGAGTGCAAAATTGTTGCGCACTATTTTTCCATAGTGCAAAAAAACTTAAAGTACAGGAACTGAACAAAGTTGAGTTAAGTAATGTAAGAAAATTACTGCAGATGCTGGTACAAATCAAAGGTTTTTATTCACAAAATGCTGGAGTAACTCAGCAGGTCAGGCAGCATCTCAGGAGAGAAGGAATGGTTGATGATTCGGGTCGAGACACCTTCTTCAGACTGATGTCAGGGGGCAGGAGAAAGGAAGGATATAGGTGGAGACAGGTAGAGGAAGAACTGGGAAGGGGGAGGGGGTGGGGGAGGGAGGGGGAGGGAGGGGTGGGGAAGGGAGGGGGAGGGAGGGGTGGGGAAGGGAGGGAGGGGGAGGGAGGGGAAGGGAGGGAGGGGGAGGGAGGGGAAGGGAGGGAGGGGAAGGGAGGGAGGGGAAGGGAGGGAGGGGAAGGGAGGGGTGGAATGGGGAGGGGAATGGGGTGGGGTGGGGAGGGGAGGGAGGGGGAGGGAGGGGGAGGGAGGGGAAGGGAGGGAGGGGAGGGAGGGGAAGGGAGGGAGGGGAAGGGAGTGAGGGGAAGGGAGGGAGGGGAAGGGGGGTGGAATGGGGAGGAGAAGGGGGTGGGGTGGGGAGGGGAGGGGGGTAGGAGAGGGTTCTGCACCAATGCAGGAGAGGTTTGGGCCCAATGGGTCCACTTGGTTTAGTTCTCTCCGTAGATGCTGCCTGACCTGCTGAGTTACTCCGCACTTTGTATTTCTCTTTAGATTCCAGTGCCTGCAGTTCCTTTTTTCTCAGAGTAGGCATTCTATTTGCAAAGAGCGTAATTAGATAATTGGTTGCAACACAAATTAGACTTGTACAACAACCATGGAAATTCTATTAGTCTGAATCCAAGGAGTAATTAAAGCGTCTGTTTTTTTTCAATGAATGATGAGTAACGTTTCAACAAACACCATTTTGAACCTGCAGCAAACCTTGAATCAGTTAACAGAAACCATTGTAAGCGCAGTGTGCTCACTTGAGTTACGCAAAATGAATGCTGTTAGCAATATGTTGTGGCAGTTTATGACAGCTAAGTGCATTAACTGATTACAGTAACCTTAACCACTCTATTATAGTTCCGTATAAAGGACTGTTTAAACCGTGGATAAAGTGGCAGTCCTGACTTCTTGTGAATGTAATCATATTATGCAACAATTAGTTTGCAGTAATGGATGGATGGTGCCAGGCTCCATATTCCCATGCCGTTTGTTTGCACGGCTCATCTTGTTGTTCTCGGTTTTTATAACGTTGTCGGTGGGCACTGGGTACAATTCAATCGAATGAGGATTGATTGCTTCTTCAGCTGCAGATCAATAACTTGCTCTCCTCCCGACTGTGCCAAAATGTGTGTTCAAGTGGATAAACTCACCCATGTGCTGTCTCCTAACACTTCAGTTTAGGTTATTTTCACGTGTAGCGAGGTACAGGGAAAGGCTTCTGTTGCGTGCTAACCAGTCAGCGGAAAGACAATACATGATTACAATCGAGCCATTTACAGTGTATAGATACATGATCTACAGTCTACAGTTACATGATCTACAGTCTACAGTTACATGATCTACAGTCTACAGTTACATGATCTACAGTCTACAGTTACATGATCTACAGTCTACAGTTACATGATCTACAGTCTACAGTTACATGATCTACAGTGACACTAAGGAAATTAATATCAACTTACTAAACGTGCTACCTTGCTGTACTGTTTACAACTGCAAGAACGAGTAGCAATCAATAAAAGGCTATAAATGTATTGCGTGAATATATATATATATATATATATATATATATGTACAGGGGCATATCGACCCATGCATTGTATACTTGCTTTTATATTCATGCATTTTAAATATGTATGTTATGTTCTATACTTTGGCAATATAATGATGTATCTTATCATGCCAATAAAGTATTTTAAATTGAAATTGAAATTGTATAGATAAATGATCTACAGTGTATAGATACATGATCTACAGTGTATAAATACATGATCTACTGGGAAGGGGGAGGGGATAGAGAGGGAAAGCAGGGACTATCTGAAGGTAGTTACCTCTTAGTTGGAGTAGATGAGGCAGGAATAATATTACCATTTAAGAGCCAGTTAGGCAGGTCTATGGATAGGAAATAGTGAAAGGGATATCGGTTAAATGCGGGCAAATGGGACTAGCTTAGCTGTCCCTTTGTTGGCAGGGACGGGTTGGGTTGAAGGGCCTGGCTCTGTGCTGTATGACACTATGGTTCTAACATTGAAGAATGAAGAATGTTTAATTGTCATTTTTACTGAAAACAGAACAATGAATTTCTCACTTGTGGCATCTTTATAGGCCCATATATACAATACCCACATATGTATAATAATTTATAATATTATATATAATATATAATAAATTCAATAAATTAATAACTGTAACCCTAGTGCAAAAAAAACTAAAGTTCTGAGTTCAACCAACGACTCTAAGAGACAGGGCTGAAGAATACATTAGTTAAAATGTCGGTGTGGAATCGAGTACATTAGCAGTTGCGTGATAAGTAAACGGGCTTAAATTGATCAGCATTACTTCCTCGGTTGCTGATATCAGCTGTAACTCCCATCCTGCACAGCCGTGTTACTGATGTTCAATGATGTTACAGCTGCCTATTTCAGAGATCGCTCATAGATACACTCTGGCAATCTGCCTCCTCTGCAGAAAATTCTATCATTATCTGCTCAAACCGTTTTTACCTTGAGATGAGATTGCTAAAATCACAGGGCAGACAGCACGATGAGACGGTGCTGGCATTTACGCTGCACTCTCCCAGCGCTTCCTCACTTAACCCTGTCACTGTGGTCCTCTGTTCCCTGTTCACTCACTTGCTCATCCAGTCTCCCTTTCACGTGACCACATTATTCACCTCGACCACTCCCTGTACAAGCCCACTTCGCATTCTCCCTGTTCTTGGGTAAGGGCGTTTCTTCTAAATTCTCTAAGAAATGTCTTGGCGACCGTTTTACGTTGACAGCCTCGAGTTATACGCTTCCCCGCACCTGGAAACCTCTCTGCATCCATAAGGTCATAAGTGATAGGAGCAGAACCAGGCCATTTGGCCCATCAAGTCTACTCCGCCATTCAATCATGGCTGATCTATCTCTTTCTCCTATCTGTCCCATCAAACCTTTTCATGTTAGAATCATAGAGTTAAACAGTCATAGAGTGATACCGTGTGGAAACAGGCCCTTCAACCCAGCTTGCCCACACAAGCCAACAATGTCCCAGCTACATTAGTCCCACTTGCCTGCACTTGGTCCCTATCCCTTGAAACCTGTCCTATCCATATACCTGTCCAACTGTTTCTTAAATGATGGGATAGTCCCAGCCTCAACTACCTCCTCTGGCAGCTTGTTCCATACACCCACCACCCTTTGTGTGAAAAAGTTACCCCTCGGATTCCTATAATTTTTTTTCCCCTTCACCTTGAATCTATCTCCTCTGGTCCTCGATTCCCCTACTCTGGGCAAGAGACTCTGTGCATCTATGTGATCTATTCCTCTCATGATTTTGTACACCTCTATAAGATCCCCCCTCATTCACCTGCGCTCCATGGAATAGAGACCCAGCCTACTCAACCCAGCTCACACCCTCTAGTCCTGGCAACATACTAGTAAATCTTTTCTTGTGTAAGAAAATAACTGCAGATGCTGGTACAAATCAAAGGTATTTATTCACAAAATGCTGGAGTAACTCAGCAGGTCAGGCAGTATCTCAGGAGAGAAGGAATGGATGACGTTTCGGGTCTGAAGAAGGGTCTCGACCCGAAACGTCACCCATTCCTTCTCTCCTGAGATGCTGCCTGACCTGCTGAGTTACTCCACCATTTTGTGAGTAAATCTTTTCTGAACCCTTTCAAGCTTGACAATATCTTTTCTATAACATGGTGCCCAGAACTGAACACAATATTCTAAATGTGGTCTCGCCAACGTCTTATACAACTACAACATGACCTCCCATCTTCTATACTCAATAATCTGACTGATGAAGGCGAATGTGCCAAAAGCCTTTTTGACCACCTTATCTACCTGAGACTCGACCTTCAAGGAACCATTCACCTGCACTCCTAGATTCCTCTGCTCTACAACACTACCCAGAGGTCTACCATTTACTGCCTAGGTCCTGCCCTTGTTCGACATCCCAAAATGCAACAGCTCATACTTCTCTGTGTTAAGTTCCATCAACCATTCCTCCACCCACCTGGCCAATTGATCCAGATCCTGCTGCAATCTTTCACAACCATCTTCACTATCTGCAAAACTATCTGCAAAACAAGTACCGAATGAAATTTCAGCAGTCACAAAACACAACAAAAAGTAGACAGGACACACGACCCCAAGACAAACATCCATCACAGTGAGTCCAAACACCCCCTCACTGTGATGGAAGGCAACAAAACTTCCACTCTCTTCCCCCCACGCCCACGGACAGGCAGCTCGACCCCTACCGAGGCGACCGACCCGCACAGCCCCCGCAAGGGGATGGAAGGCCCCGCGGCCGAGCCGCACCGGGCACTGAAACGTCCTGCGGCCGAGCCGCACCGGGCACTGAAACGTACCGCGGCCGAGCCGCACCGGCGATGCTAAGTCCAGCGGCCGAGCCACGCCGGGCGATGGAAGGCCCCGCGGGCGATGGAAGGCCCCGCGGCTGAGCTGCGCCCCGGGGAAGAGACCTAATAAAAGAAAGGTTTCCCCCACCCCACCACCTCCCACCCCACCCCACCCCACCCTCCCACACATACACAGCCAAAAACAGAAACAAAAACCACCCCAACACCGACACACAAACAAAAAAAAACGGGCACTGAAACGTCCCGCGGCCGAGCCGCACCGAGCGCTGAAACGTCCCGCGGCCGAGCCGCACTGGCGATGTTAAGTTCAGCGGCCGAGCCGTGCCGGGCGATGGAAGGCCCCGCGGCCGAGCCGCACCGAGCGCAGAGACGTCCCGCGGCCGTAACCGGGTGATGGAAGGCCCCGCGGCCGAGCTGCGCCCCGGGGAAGAGACCTAATAAAAGAAAGGTTTCCCCACCCCACCACCCCCCACCCCACCCACCCCACCCTCCCACACATACACAGCCAAAAACAGAAACAAAAACCATCCCAACACCGACACACAAACAAAAAAAAGGAAAAAGTACACACAGACTGCCAAAGAGCCGCAGCCGTTAGGCGCAGCCACACGTCACCCCTCCAGCACTGTAAGGCAAACTTGCTAATCTCGCCTTGTATGTTTTCATCCAAATCATTGATGTAGATGACAAACAGTAATGGGCCCAGCACCGAACCCTAAGGCACACCACTAGCCACAGGCTCTCTAGTCCGAGAAGCAACCTTCCACCATCACCCTCTGCTTCCTTCCATGGAACCAATTTGCTATCCATTCAGCTACCTCTCCTTGGATCCAATGCAATCTAACTTTCCAGAGCAGCCTACCATGCAGAACCTTGTCGAATGCCTTACTGAAATCCATGTACACAACATCTACAACTCTGCCCTCGTCGACCTTTTTGTGAGACACGACCCCCCACATGCAAGACTGCTAGTCACCCTTCAGCCTCACCTCCGTCAGCGAAAGAAGACCCAGTTTACCCATCAGTGATAAATATTGTGCCATGTTTCCCCAAGACCATAAGACATAGGAGCAGAATCAGGCCATTCAGCCCATCTTTTTAGAGGTGCTGGCATGCCCTACTGGCACGTACTCCCATAATATAAACCACTGCCATATTACAACTGTAGCTCTTAACTCTTACTCTTAACGTTACCTCATTCGATTATTCCATTACTGTACCTGTACTTTTTTGTTCACCACAAGATTTTACTACAGGATGGAGATTGAGTTGGAATTGAGTTGGGAACCTGAAGATAGTGTTTTCCCTTTTACCTACTAACCTATATCTTTGGCTGGTAGAGGTCTCAGTTTTGGTCATCGATCACCTGTTCACACCACTTCTATGTTACACTATATTCTCTGTACACTGGAGTAATGCTGTGAGCACACATCAAAATGGGGGAACAGCACCTCATATCCCATTGCGGAGCCTACAACCCAATGGTATTCATAGTGAAATCTCCAATTTTTGGCACATAACAAACAAATATCCCCCCCCCCCATTTTCCTCCCTCTCTTCCCTGTTCTCAACCTGGATGTACACCCATTTTCTACCACAATCTCATCCCCCCTTTCCCCTTCTTCGCATCCCCTTCAAACTTTGCCCTTTTATTGTGACTTTAGATTTAGATTTTAGAAAACCCACGCAGGTCACGGGGAGAACGTACAAACTCCGTACAGACGGCGCCCGTAGTCGGGATCGAACTTGAGTCTCTGGCGCTGCATTCGCTGTAAGGCAGTAACTCTACCGCTGCGCCACCGTGCCGCCTTCACATTGCCTCTCCTTTTCTTCTTATCTCACAGCCTTTGGGCTTTTTCATCTCTGGTCTTTGTCCAACCATCAAACCCCCCCTCGCTTGTATCCACCTATCACTTGGCACGCTTTGTCCTGCCCTCGCCTTTAGTTCCAGCTTTCTTACAATCAGCCTGAAGAAGGGTCCCCACTCTCCATGTCCTCCAGAGATGCCGCCTGACCTACTGAGTTACTCCGTGCATTGTGCATCTTTTGGTGTGAAATGCCTTTTCAATCAAGCTGCACACTGAAAGTGCAATGAAATATTTCACTCAGCTATCACGCCATTACTCATGTTCATGTTCCATTTCACACAAGAATTTTCATTGTTGAGATACAAGAGTGGGAGGGTTAAGGTAAGGCCAAGGCCAACTGAATGAGGTGGTGTTAATTCTCTATCCTCTCCCATTCTCAGCTTGCCTGCATAGAATAGCTCAGCAAAGCTTTTACATATCACCAACAATCCACTCAAAAAATATGAATTTAGGCACTCTGTCAAATCTGCTCCATGAACCACATTCTTCATTATTTCAGAATATTGTACAATGATATTGTCCAAAGTTTTTATTGATGCAGCTGTATAAAAGGTAATACAACTACAGATGCTGGAATTTTGACCAAAGAAACACAGAGTGCTGGTGAAACTCGATGTTTCACCCAGGCAGCATCTGTGGAGAGACTGGACAGACTCGAATCTGAAGTGTCCCGACCCGAAACATCATTCCCTCCACAGATGCAGCCTGACCCGCAGAGTTCCTCCAGCATTTGATTTTTGCGTGTAAAAGGAAATGATAATTATGGTTATGAAAAATTAGTGGGTGCACATTAGCGCAGCTGGTAGAGCTCCTGATTCACAGCACCTGAGACCCGGGGTTGATTCTGACCTTGGGTGCTGTCTGTGTGGAATTTACACGTTCTTCCTGTGACCGCGTGGGTTTCCTCCGGGTGCTTTGGTTTCCTCCCACATCCCAATGGAGTGCGTGGGGCAGATTAATTAGCCTCTGTAAAATTGCCCCCATGCGTGGAGAGAATGGATGTGAGAGTGGGATAATATAGAACTGGTGTGAATGGGTGATCGATGGTCGGCGTGGACTCGGTGGGCTAATGACCCTTGTTTCCATGCTGCATCTCGAAACTAAACTAAATTGGAGTCTCAAGTCTAGTGTGGAAATGCAAACAGAATCCAGCCATTTAGGAGAAACCTTACCAAGGGTGTTGAAAATCCCTTGAACTCTCAACTCCCAAAGATTTTTGTTGGTTAGTTGAAAGAGAGGGTTTGCGCATTGTGTTGGAGAGTGCATGAGGCACATGTTCATGGGGCCACAACAGAACACAGATGCTGTAATCTTGAACACAATGGGTGGTTGAAGGCACGGTGGTGCAGCAGTAAAGTTGCTGCCTTACAGCGCCAGAGACCTGGGTTCGAACTTGACTAAGGGGGGCTGTCTGTCTGCAGTTTGTACGTTCTTCCCGTGACAGACATGGCTTTTCTCTGGGAGCTCCAGCTTCCTCCTACACCCCAAAGACGTACAGGTCTGTAGGCTAATTGGCTTTGTAAATTTGTAAATTGTCCCTAGTGTGTGTTGGATAGTGTTAGTGTGTGGGGATCGCTGGTCGGCGTGGACTCGGTGGGCCAAAGTGCCTGTTTCCGTGCTGTATCTCTAAACTAAACTAAACTAAACTAAAACCTAAAGTGCTGGAGGAACTCTGCGGGATAGGCAGCGTCTGTGGAGGGAATGGGCAGATGATGTTACAGGTCAGGACCTTTGTTCAACTTAAGATAGACACAAAAAGCTGGAGTAACTCAACTGGTCAGACAGCATCTCTGGAGAAAAGGAATAGGTGATTTTGGGTCAAGTCCCTTCTTCAGACTGTGTCCATCTTCGGTTTAAACCAACATCTGCAGTTCCTTCCTACACCTTTGTTCATCTCCCTCCATAGATGCTGCCTGACCCTCTTAGTTCCTCCAGCACTTTATGTTTAAGGGCACAGTATCAGGAATGAATGGTAGGGACTCTTCCATAGAAACATAGAAACATAGAAAATAGGTGCAGGAGTAGGCCATTCGGCCCTTCGAGCCTGCACCACCATTCAATATGATCATGGCTGATCATCCATCTCAGTATCCCGTACCTGCCTTCTCTCCATACCCCCTGATCCCTTTAGCCACAAGGTCCACATCTAACTCCCTCTTAAATATAGCCAATGAACTGGCCTCAACTACCTTCTCTGGCAGAGAATTCCATTTCACAATCCAATTGATTGTGCTTCCATTTCTGGTGTTTGCATAAGAACCCTTACCTCATACAGTCACTGCACTTGCATTACGAAATTATATGATTTTTGACAGCAGTATTAATTTGACGAAGCTGGAGTCCAAAGACTAATGATTTAGAAATATAAGTGATTAAGATATGGTTTCTATTTCTACCTCCCAGTTTGTCAGGTTAAGCTATTAAGTCCATGTGATGGATTTTACTGTCAAATTTGTGTCTTGCAGATAAACGGGTCGGTCACATCAATTTCTATAATTTTGCAGATTCTGCCGTAGCTAGATTGGTCTAAATGACGATTGGGTACAGAGGTGACAAGAGGAGTCGCGATGGGAGGGCATCTAAAAATCAGGCAATTAATTGCATTCTGCAAAAGAATATACCTGAGAAACACTGAATTAAATAAAGTTCTTGGAGGGAGTTCTTGGAGGGACGTATTGAATCAAAGATCTGTTTGGGCAGCTGGTTTAGTTGAGTTTATTATTATCACTTGTACCGAGGTACAGTGAAAAGCTTTTGTGTTGCGTGCTATCCAGTCAGAGAAAAGGCTGTACATGATCACAGTCAAGCCGTCCACAGTTTACAGATACAGGATAAAGGATATGACTTAAAGTTAGCTACCTTGTGATAAAGGATAGTTTAATATCGCAGCTGTGACCAGCAAGATTTTTTTGCTTCACTTCTGAGACCAAGCACACAGCATTTCACTATATCTCGGTACATGTTCCAATAGTAAAGTGATACTGATACTATTAACGATTGCCTTTCTGTAGCACCTTTCACACCCATCTCTGGGCACTGCACAGGCTGATACAGTGGTATAGCAAGTAGAGTGACTACCTCACAGCACCAGAGACCCAGGTTCTACCCTGATCTTAGTCTCGCACATGGTGAGGGGGGGAAAGTTTAAGTCCAAGTCCAAGTCACGTTTATTTGTCACATACACATACAAGATGTGCAGTGAAATGAAATGTCACCCACAGTCCAGCAATAGAGCAATAACAATAAACAATTTCATACCCAATCACAACCAACACAGAACAAAAAAAAGAAACATCCATCACAGTGAGTCTCCTCCAGTCCCCTCCTCACTGTGATGGAAGGCCACAATGTCTTTTCTCTTCCCCTGTCGTCTTCTCCCGCGGTCAGGCTGTTGAAGTTGCTACGTTCCAGGCCGCGACGGACAGGTGAAAGGTCCGCAGCGGGCCGACCCAAGCCCCATGATTTGGGGCGGGCGAAGAGGGCATCGCTGCACGTTGGGGCGGTCAGGAGATGCGCAGGGCAAGTTTTTTACACAGAGGGTGGTGGGGGCCTGGAATATGCTGCCAAGGGTGGTGGTGCAGGCTGATACAACAGTTGGGTTGAAGAGGCTTTTAGACAGGCACATGGAAGTGGAGGGAATAGTGGGATGTGGACCATGTGCAGGCAGATGGGATGAGTTTAACTTTGGCATAAACATTGTGTGCCAAAGGGCCTGTTCTCGTGCCGTACTGCTTTGTGTTCTACGTCCTATGTATTAATCATCATTATGTTATGATTAAGATGAAAAGAGAAAGGGGCTTGATACAACATCTCTCAAAGAACAGTTTGTCCAAGTTTGTTAAGGGTGTGCCAAGAATGTTTATAATTGTCATATGTTACGACAGCAGAATAATGAAATTCTTACTCTCTGCAGCTCAACAGCCCCGTAATACGTTAAAATACGGACAAATATTTAATAATCAATAACATAATAAATGAATAACCACAATGTTAGATAACCATAATAATGCCATAGTGCAACCAGAGACGCAGTCCTTAGAAGATCATAGTTGCTGAGGTTAGGGTTTTGCCGTGATCAAGAGCCAGACAGTTGTTGGGAAGAAGTTGTTCCTGAACGTGGTTGGTCATTGTTTTCAACTTCTTGCACCAATATATCTTCCAAAGTTCAAAGTATATTGTAGACAAATCTGCCAGAGGTTTGCATTTCCCTTGATCCAAAATAAGACGTGAAATTATTTTAAAATACTGAGGGAACTCTGGTAATAGGGACTTGAAGCACTTGTTATCCCCTTGAGTGGACGGACAAAGCCTCTGTTTACTGTGGTGTGTGAGCGTTAGCACTGGTGACAATCTGCAATTCACTCGCTCCTAGTCGTACTGTACAACCGAGGGGAGGTTAGATACTTGACCTCTTGATCCAGAGGTCAGAGATGAGATCATCAATAGACAATAGACAATAGGTGCAGGAGTAGGCCATTCAGCCCTTCGAGCCAGCACCGCCATTCAATGCGATCATGGCTGATCACTCTCAATCAGTACCCCGTTCCTGCCTTCTCCCCATACCCCCTCACTCCGCTATCCTTAAGAGCTCTATCCAACTCTCTCTTGAAAGCATCCAACGAACTGGCCTCCACTGCCTTCTGAGGCAGAGAATTCCACACCTTCACCATTCTCTGACTGAAAAAGTTCTTCCTCATCTCCGTTCTAAATGGCCTACCCCTTATTCTTAAACTGTGGCCCCTTGTTCTGGACTCCCCCAACATTGGGAACATGTTTCCTGCCTCTAATGTGTCCAATCCCCTAATTATCTTATATGTTTCAATAAGACCCCCCCTCATCCTTCTAAAATCAAAAACAAGGAAGTTCATAAGTTCATGTGATAGAAGAATTAGGTCATTCGGCCCATCCAGTCTACTCCGCCATCCAATCATGGCTGATCTATCTTTCCCTCTTAACCCCTACTCTCCTGCCTTCTCCCCATAACCCTTGATTCATTGGCACAGAGGTTTGTGGAGGCCAAGTCAATGGATATTTTTACAGCAAAGATAGATAGATTCTTGATTAGTATGACACCCATACTAATCAAGAATCTATCTATCTTTGCCTTAAAAATATCCATTGACTTGTCCTCCACAAACTTCTGTGGCAATGAATTCTGTAGATTCACCACCCTGTGATCAAAGAAATTCCTCCTCACCTCCTTCCTAAAGAAAGGTCCTTTAATTCTGAGGGTATGACCTCTGGTCCCAGACTCTCCCACTCTCTCCACAGATGCTGCCTGGCCCGCTGATTCTCCAGCACTTTGTGCTTTGCATCTTTAACATCTGGCATGTTATGATTGTTATTAAAAGCTGTGTACTGGGATCTGAGGGACATTTTGATGTCATTTTGAAAGCCATAAATTACAGCGTTCTGATAATGTGTAATTTTAAAACATCTTTGGGGAAAACCAGCCTGTTAGTTCCATTTTACCATTTCATTTTTACAGAATATTAAGTGTTACATAATGCATGATTCTTTACAATGCTATACTGAGTCTGAAGAATGGTCACGACCCAAACTGTAACCTTTCCATGTTCTCCAGATCTGCTGCCTGACCCGCTGAGTTACTCCAGCATTTTGTGTCTACCTTCGATTTAAACCAGTATCGGCAGTTCTTTCCTACGCATAATGGGAAAAGTGTTCCTTGTTAGTTATTTATTATTACTGTATTGTCCTATGAACAAGATATAGCAAAAAACATATTTTTGCATACTATCCAGTCAAATTACATCATACATGCGTACGTCAAGTGATGCAAAGAGAAAATAAACAGAGTGCAGAATATGGTGTTACAGTGACAGAAAGTGCAGTTATAAAATGCGCAAGGGTTGCAATAATGTAGGTTGGAAGATTGGGAATACCTCCCTTGCTGATGCGAGAAGATAGACACAAAATGCTGGAGTAACTCAGCGGGACAGGCAGCATCTCTGGAGAGAAGGAATGGGTGACATTTCGGGTCGAGACACTTCTTCGGACTCTTTAGTGTGAAGAAGGGCCTCGACCCGAAACGTCACCCACTCCTTCTCTCCATACATGCTGCTTGTCCTGCTGAGTTATGCCAGAATCTTGTGTCTATCGTCGGTTTAAATCAGCTTCCGCAGTTCCTTCCTCCACCTTGCTGATGATGAGAGGTCCATTTACAGCAGGAGACTGATAACGGTGAGGCAGAAACTGTGCTCGAATCTGGTGGTACGTCCTTTCAGGCTTTTGTATTTCCTCCCCGATGGGAGAGGGGAGAAGAGGGACCGACTGTGGTCAACATAGTCCCTGATTATGTTGGCTGCTTTCCCAGGGCAATGGGAGGCGTAGATGGAGTCGATGTGGGTGGACCGGTTTGTATAGTGGAATGCGCAGTGTTTACAATTCTTTGGTTTATTTTAGTTTAGTTTGGAGATTCCCTGCAATTCTCTGCAATTTCTTGAGTTGCAGCCCCAGCCTGTGATGCATCTGGATAGGATGCCTTCCGTGGCACATCTGTAGAAACTGGTAAGGGTCATTGGGGAAATACTAAATTTCCCTTGTCATACTACGTCATAAAGGCCCTTGCCTTTGTCATAAAGGCTCGCTGCGGACCTTTCACCGTCCGGCGCGGCCTGGAACGTGGCAAGTACAACAGCCTGACCACGGGAGAAGACGGCAGGGGAAGAGAAATGGCATTCTGGCCTTCCATCACAGTGAGGAGGTGACTGGAGGAGACTCACTGTGATGGATGTTTCTTTCTTATTGTGTTTTGTGTTGGTTGGGGTTGTGTAATTTGCTTATTTTATTGCTCTTATTGTTGGACTGTGGGTGACGAAATCTCGTCCAAAAAAACTGTTTTTTGGTTGACAGATAAAGATATCCTGAATCCTGAATCCTGAATCCTGAATCCTGAATCCTGAATCCTGAATCCTGAATCCTGAATCCTGAATCCTGAAATCAGGCCCTCCGGCCCAACGCCCACACCGACCAAGATGCTCTATCTACACTAGTCCCACCTGCCTGCATTTGCCCATACTCTTCTAAACCTACCCTACCTATATACCTATCTAAATGTTTCTTGAACGTTGTAATTGTGATGGTCTTCCAAGGAGATAGAGGCATTGGCGTGCTTTCATGGTCATTGCTCGACCAGAACAAATTGTTGGTGATATTTACGCCGAGGAACTTGAAGCTCTCAACCATCTCCGCCTCTGCACCATTGACGCTGATTGGGGCATGTATCAGCGTCCTCACGTCAATATTCAGCTCCTTCATTTTGCAGACATTGAGGCAGAGGTTGTCGTCTTGACATCATGTTGCTATGATCTCCATCTCTTCCAGTGTCCTGTCTCGTCATTGTCCATGAACCAGCCCACCACCGTGGTGTCATCTGAAACTTGGAGATGGACCTAGAGTAGAATTTGGACGCACAGTTGTTTGTGAGTGTGAGGAGAACATAGTCAGGGGCTGAGAACACGTCCTCTTGTTGGAAGATCATAGATCATAAAGTCACAAGACATAGGAGCAGCGTTAGGCCATTCGGCCCATCGAGTCTGCTCTGCCGTTCAATTGCGGCTGGTGTATATTGGAACCACGTGTTCCTCATAAGATTTAAGATCTACTAAAAATCAAAATAATGTTGTTGTAAATCAAGGGTACGGATCTAGTGGGCAGCTGTTTAGTTTTAGTTTAGAGATACCGAAACAGGCCCTTCGGCCCACCGAGTCCACGCCGACCAGCGATTCCCGCACATTAACACTATCCTACACACACTAGGGACAATTTACACATACACCAAGCCAATTAACCTACATACCTGTACATCTTTGGAGAGTGGGAGGAAACCGACGATCTCGGAGAAAACCCACGCGGTCACGGGGAGAACGTACAAACTCTGTAAGACAGCACCCGTAGTCGGGATTGAACCCAGGTCTCTGACGCTGCACGCGTGGTAAGGCAGCAACTCTACCGCTGCGCCGCCGTGCCGCCCGTGTTCTTGTAGCTCCTCCTTGACTGGGAGAGGGACCAAGTGCTCAAACTAGAGATTATTGGCAGTTAAACCGACTCAGAAATAGCACCTGGGCAGTGAAGTAAATTAGTCTTTGAAACGTAGGTCGATAGAGTATAATCTTCCAAATGTGAGGCTGCTGGTAGATACATGACAGATAGAGCTTAATGTCTTGACTTAAGCTTAGTAACTTTGTCGGGAAACACTCAGTATCGTCACACATATCTCCATTGCTCCATGCCCAGGCATCTGCCCTCCCTCAGTACCACATTGGAGCCATCAGCCCAGGTCTATATGATCACCTCTTGTGGATAAGATTTGAATGCAGAATCTTCTGCCTGAAGGAGAACAGGCCGCGAACTGAATGAAAAGTAAAGAAACGAGTTAAAGCAATCAAAACTCAAGTCAGGAAGCAGAGGTAAAACTCGTCCATTCACATGGTTGGAAATGAATGCGAACTCTACTTAGTGAAGGATGATTGATCAAAAGAACTATATAATGAGAACTCATATACCTGAGTCCGACCAGCAACTAATGCAATCTGTCACATGAAAGTAAATGAGCCACACGTTTCAAACTTTGTAATGGCTTCAGAGAATTCATACAAAAGAACACAATTATGTCCTCGAGCTAAATTCAGCCACAAAACTCATGATGCTTTTTTGGAGACTGAGAATATTATATCATCTAGTGATCTATTTACATTCAAACTCTATCAGAGGGGAGATTGCTCCAAGGCATAAAACAGAACTTTTTTGTGTTTGTTAATTAAATTATTTGTGCATTTGCAGAGCTGATTGTGTCCTGAAAGAATTGGATAGAGCCAATCCACTGTCCCGTGGGGTCACCAGAATTTGTCCGTAATATCTCTATCTATACAAAATTCATAGAGTCATAGTGTGATACAGTGTGGAAACAGGCTCTTCAGCCCAACATGCCCACACCAGCCAACATGTCCTAGCTACACTAGTCCCACCTGCCTGCATTTGGTCCATGTCCCTCCATACCTGTCCTATCCATGTATCTATCTAACTGTTCCTTAAACGTTGGGATAGTCCCAGCCTCAAATACCTCCTATGACAGCTTGTTCCATACACCCACCACCCTTTATGTACCTGCACTTCTAGATTCCACTGCTCCTCAAAACTCCCAAGAGCCCTACCATTCACTGTGTAGGTCCTTCCCTGGGTTCAGTTCCCAAAGTGCAACACCTCACACTTATCTGCATTAAACTCCATTGACCATTTCTCAGCCCACTTGCCCAACTGATCAAGATTCTGCTGTAATTTCTGCTAACCATCTTTACTGTCTACAATACCACCCACTTTAGTGACATCTGCAAACTTACTAATCATATCCTGTACATTCTCATCCAAATTGTTGATATAAACCATAAACAGCAATGGGCCCAGCACCAATCCTTGAGGCACACCACCTGTCATGGGCCTCCAGTCCACAAAAACAACTGTCCACCATCACCCTCTGCTTCCTTCCATGAAGCCACTTCTCTATTCAGTTGGCTATATCTCCCTGGATCCCATGCAATCTAACTTTCCAGAGAGCCCCACCATGTGGAACCTCATCAAATGCCTTGCTGAAGTCCATGCAGACATAGTCTATGGCCTTGCTCTCATCGAGCTTTTTGGTTAATTCTTTTTAAAAAAGCAATTAGATTCATAAGATACGATCTCCCATGTGCAAAACCATGCTGACTATCCCCAATCAGCCCCTGTCTATCCAAATGTATGGTCATCTTATCCCTCAGTGTCCATACTTAATGTTCTCCGACTGAGGAGGCTCTGAACAATAATAACATCAGTGGGTCGAGAGTCACGTGTCGCCCAAACTGTGGAAAGATGACATATTTCTCCACCGGAGAACATGAGTCGAACCACATCACCAACCAACATCTTATCCCCAGGGAAAGTCAAGTCAAATCAGTCCAAGTCAAGTCGAGTTTATTGTCGGACGCAACTGAGGTACAAGTACAATGAAAAATCTTGCTCGCAGCAGGTTCACAGGCACATCAACAACACACACATTGTATGTACATTATACATAAATTCTGCAAGACAATGAAAGAAAAAGTCTGCAAAAAAGCATGTCATTAGTGCAAATTCATTTAGAAGAAACAAATCAAGTCCATGGAAATGCAGTAGCTATTCCTGAACCTGGTGGTGTGGGACTTCCGTCCAACAGTAGCAGTGAAAAGATGGCAGCTCTGGGCACCATGTTATAGGAAAGATGTTGTTATGTTGTGAAGATGTTGCCAGGACTCAAGGGTCTGAGTTACAGGGAGAGGTTGAGCAGGCTGGGACTCTGTTTCCTGGAGTGCAGGATGATGAAGAGTGATCATATAGAGGTGTATACAATTATGAGAAGAATAGATAGGGTAGATGTACAAAGTCTCTCACCTAGAGTGGGGGAATCGAGCACCAGGAGGCACAGACTTAAGGTGAAGGGGGAAAGATTTTATAGAAATCTGAAGAAGGGTCTCGACCTGAAACATCACCCATTCCTTCTCTCCTGAGATGCTGCCTGACCCGCTGAGTTACTCCAGCATTTTGTGATACCTTACAGAAATCTGAGGGGTACATTTTTCACATGAAGAGTGGTGGGTGTATGGAACGTGCTGCCGGAGGAGGTAGTTGAGGCAGGTACAATCGCAATGTTTAAGATGCATCTAGACAGGTACATGGATAGGACAGGAGGGATATGGACTAAACGTAGGCAAGTGGGACTAGTGTAGATGGGACATGTTGGGAGGTGTGGGCAAGTTGGGTCGAAGGACCTGTTTCCACACTGTGTGACTCTATGATACTGACTTTAAGAGGGCATGGCCTGGATAGTGGAATTCCTTGATGATAGAGGCCGCCTTCTTGAGGCAGCGCTTCATGTAGATGTGTACAATAGTGTGGCCTCACCTTATCTGTGGTATATTTTTTGTCCCATTCATCCTCCTTACAATTTACTGCTTAACACTCACTCGCTTTCTCTCTTCCCAGCTCTGAAGAAGCATCTTTGACCTTAAACATTAGCTCTGCTTCTCTTTCCACGGATGCTGCCTGACCTGCTGAGCATTTCCAGCATGCTCTGTTTTAATTTTAGCCAATCATTTGGATTTTACGATACGATACGATACGATACAATACGATAGAACTTTATTTATCCCAGGAGGGAAATTGATCTGCCAACAGTCATAAAACCACAAAATACATGAAACATGAAATTAAAGTTATCCAACGCTGTTTACGAAAACCAGTTTGTTTTGTAAAGTTGTGAATTTACTTAATATTTCATTTTGTATCTCTAAGCCGTGTCTGCAGATCATTGGTCAAGATCTTTGACTGCAGGCATTTTGTACACACTCTGTTGGAAATCCAACAGCCATCGTGTTCGTAGTGAACTCCCTGAAATAACAATGTGATAATTAATGCGATCGCTGTGCAGTTCAGCGTTAAGGAAACCCAGAATGCCAGGGGGATATATTTTCCGATTATCGTCTCAAACTGCAGTAGCTGTGCTGGTATCCCACATCTCGTCAAGAGATGAAAGCAAAACATTTTATTTAAACCATAAAGAATTCTCCTGAGGCTGATTTCTGGCCCATCTCTTGGCAGGATGCCACTGTGTATCCTGAATGCCTGGTAATTCTCGACGATTGTGTTCGCAGAAGGCTTCCCGTTCACCTGTTTCCCCTCATGAATGGCACGGAGGCGCAGCGGTAGATTTGCAGCCTCACAGCTCCAGAGACCCGGGTTCGATCCCGACTACGGGTGCTGTCTGTACGGAGTTTGCACGTTCTCCCCGTGACTGCGTGGGTTTTCCCTGGATGCTCCGGTTTCCTCCCACATTCCAAAGACGTGCAGAGTTGTCGGTTAATTGGCTTCTGTAAATTGTCCCTAGTGTGTCGGATAGAACTAGTGTACGACAATATGTAGAGGGCCCTCACATGGGAGAGGGCAACACTTGGTCTACTTTTGGTAAATTGGGAGGGGCAAGTGGATGAAGTGTTCGTGGATGAGCCTTTTGGGACCAGCGACCACTATTCAATTAGGTTTAAGTTTGCAATGGACCGGGACAGAGGGGACCCATGAGTTAAAGTGCTAAATTGGGGCAAGGCCAACTTTGAGGGTCTGAGACAGCGACTCTCTCAAGTTGATCGGAGTAGGTCGTTTGAAGGAAAAGGAATGTCAAGAAAGTGGGATGTTTTTAAAAGTGTGTTGACAAGAGCCCAGTACATGATAGTTAAGATAGTTCTGCTCCACAACACATCCCCAGAGCCCTACCATTCACTGTGTGGGTTCTGCCTGATGTTAGACTTTCCAAATTGCAACTGAGCACATTTCTCTTTATTAAATTCCATCAACCATTCCTCAGCCCACCTGGCCAACCGATCAAGATCCTGCTACAATTTATGACAACCATCTTGACTATTTGCAATACCACTCACTTTTGTACCACTGGTGACCACTCCTCCATCTTGTGGTTGGCCACAAAGGTGAGGCCAAGAGTGGCCTTTGACCCACGAGGTCACAGGAAGTGTGTGTGGCCATGGAAACCATGCAGGTGGTGAGTGGGATGGATTGTGCTCAAGTGACCAGTCTCACCACGGTCACTCCCTCTACTCCCCTCTCCCATCAGGCAAGAGGTACAGACATTTGAAAGTGCATACCTCTAGATCCAGGGTTATTTTCTTCCCAATTGTTATCAGGCAACTGAACTATCCTATCACAAATTAGAGATCAATCCTGACCTCTAATCTACCTCACTGGAAACTTTCGTACTGTCATTAATCTGACTTTATTTGACTTTATCTTACACTAAACCTTATACCCTTTATCCTGCATCTGTACACAGTGGGCGGCTTGATTGGAATCATATATAGTCTTTTCGCTGATTGGATAGCAGGCAACAAAAAAGTTTTTCACTGTGCGTCTGTATATGTGACAATAATAAATGAAACTAAACTAAACTAAACTAGGATCCTGGTGGTGCTGGCTCGAAGGGCCCAATGGCCTACTCCTGCACCTATTGTCTATTGTCTATTGATCCAATTCCCACCGCTTTCAATGCTTTTGGTTAGATTCAAGTGACTGTTGCATTGTAGATATCTGGACAGTTCCAGTGATGGTGAACACAATACTTTAGATAGTTCCTCTGTCCCTCTCTTCCCCTCCTCCTTCCCAGTTCTCCCTCTATCTTCCTGTCTCCACCTATATCCTTCCTTTGTCCCACCCCCCTGACATCAGTCTGAAGAAGGGTCTCGACCCGAAGCATCACCCATTCCTTCTCTCCTGAGATGCTGCCTGACCTGCTGAGTTACTCCAGCATTTTGTGAATAAACACAATACCACAATCAGTTAGAGATTCCACATCATATTATTCATCTAAGTGTAACGTCAAGAAATGGCTTATTGAGAACCAACAATGTCAACACTGTTGCTAGTTTTATCCAACTTGAACGTGACTTTTAAAACTTAAACTTAAAAAAAGTAAACTTTAAATGAAGACTGTCCTCACAATGTATTTTTACATCTGCTATTTGGGTTTTGTCTGCTCATTTTAATTAACTGTATTGCTTTGTATGGTAATGTACTATGTTTTTAACTATTGTACATATTGTATCGTATTTCTTTTCTTGGATGCCTAACGACATCAGGCTAAGGGACTGTCAATGAAAACTAGCCCCTCGGCTAACTCGAGTACATTTACATTTGTTTGAATGTCAATTAATGCACATTGTCCCTTTTTCAAATAAATTACTAAATAAATAAACACAGTCAGCAGCGCGTACTCCTCAATGTGTTCGACCACCTCCTAATTCCAAGAGAGTCTGAGGTTCGGCCGCGAGACGTCTCAGCGCCCGGTGCGACTCGGCCGCGGGGACTTCCATCCCCTTGCGGGGACTGTGCGAGTCGGTCGGGGACGAGCTGTCTGTCCGTGGGCGTGGGGAAGAGAGTGGAAGTTTTGTTGCCTCCATCACAGTGAGGGGGTGTTTGGAGTCACTGTGATGGACGTTTGTGTTGGGGTCATGTGTCTTGTGTTCTTTTTTGTGTGTGACTGCTATGTAGTTTCGTTCGGTACCTTGGTACCGAATGACAAATAAAGCTCTGTTGAACTGTCTGTCTGTTGTAGGGGTCCCGACCCGAAATGTCATCTGTCCACTCCCACCACAGATGCTGCCTGAGCCGCTGAGTTCCTCCAGCATTCTGTCTTTTGCTCCAGATTTCAGCATCTGCTGGCATCCTGCATCTTCCCTACCCCCACCCATAGCCGAGCAGAAAAAGTACCTAAAAAGAAATCCTGAAACTTTCCTTCCATATTTTGAAACAGAGGAGACGTATTTTCTCGGTGCTCCTTTAATGAGTCTATGCTTTCTGGACACAGAATATGTTGTGGGTCTACGTGTCCCAGTGCTAGCAAACCTTCCTCACTAACCCCAATCATCTGTTAAGTGTAGGCGTAAATGGAATTTTTCGATCAGTTCTCTAGGTGGAAAGAGTGGTGCAAAACCATTCCAGAGCAACCTGCTAAATATTTCACGAATTATGTTCGATAAATAAATCAGCAAGGCCTCGGAAGACACGTGCTCCGAAGAACCTGCTATTCTAATGCATGTCCTGTGAAGATTTTTCTATCCGTCACGCGTATCGCTGAACTGTTTGTTGAATGCCTGGAGATGGTGTTTAAGCCCCTCGCGCAAGCCTTTAGTTTTACTTGAGATGATAGCAGGCTTTTGAAGAGGGTGTAAACTGATCAAAAGCTTCCTTGTGGATTGGAGAACAGCCTCACAACCTCCTGTGTGATATTCAATCAGATGCTCGTTCCAGGGTTTCCAATACAGTTTCTGTTTATGAAGAGTAGTTAGCCTCGTGGGCTGTGATATTTATACAGGAGAAGATCATAGTAATGCTCTGGGATAGCTCTTAATACGGGGAGATTTACTTACAGTGGCTTGAGTCTAAGGCATTAAGTCGGTGCAGGTAAACAGACGCTGGCTTCAACAATTCACCCTTTTCAACAAACAAACTACTGGAGGAGCTCGGGTGGATCGGCACCACCTGTGGAGGGAAATGGTCAGTCAACATTTCGTCTGGATTACCCGAAATGCCGTCTGTCCCTTTTTGACCCCCACAGGAAAAACGTAGAACATAGGTCAGTACAACACATGTAAAGGTCCTCCGGCCCACTGTATCAGCGTTGAACATGATCGTGTAGGATAGTGTTAGTGGGCAGGGATCGGAGTGGACTCGGTGGGCCGAAGGGCCTGTTTCCGTGCTGTATCTCCAAACTAAACTAAACTAAACTGAACTCAAACGATAAAATCCAACCTGGCAGCTTTTCTGGTCCATGTGGTGTTTTGCTTGTTTCAAGTTGCTAACGCATGTACCAAGTCTGAGAGATGTGGCCATGTTGGACAGCTCATGACTTACGCGTGACACTCTGTGGTTTATGATTCTGCTGCTGATCATTTTGTTTTTACAGGTGCTCGACTCTTGACACTTGAAGGCTGTCTAGTAGCTACAAAACCTGTCAGGGGACTGATGGATGACTGTTTGCCTTGGTGACTGCGGGTTGCACTGAGAAAGCTCAACGGCAGTCAGCATTAAGCAGCATGCTCTTGACTCAGGAAGTCACGATGCAGCTCCATGGGACTTTGGTTAGGCCGCATTTGGAGTATCGCGTGCAGTTCTGGTCGCCCATTTGCCAGAAGGATGTGGAGGCTTTGGAAAGGTTGCAGAAGAGGTTTACTGCCATGATGGCTGGATTAAGGGGTATGAGCTACAGGGAGGGACTGGATGGTCCTGGATCTTTTTCACTGGAATGCTGGAGGTTGTGGGGAGACCTGAAGGAAATATATAAGATTATATAACGTCAGTTACAAAGTTACAAAAATAATTTATTCCACACAAACCATTTTTGACACATTCCATTTGTGGTCCCCGTTAGTTATCAGTGGCTCCCCCATGCTGGGTTCTCCTTTGTTCTCCCCACCCCTCACCCAGAAGAAAAGGGTGGTAAATTAGCAACTTCGTATTACTCCCGGTACAGCTGGGAAGGCCATTAATGGACACGTGAGAGAGAATAGGTCGCAGGGGAAGGCAATGGACTTGATGGGCCAATTAGCCTTCTTCTATCTCATGAAGAAGTATTAAAACATAGAGCGTAGAACAGTACAGCACTGGAAGAGGCTTTACAGCTCACAATCATGACACCAGGTTAAACTAATCTCTCCTACCAGTACATGATCCTTGTTCCTCCATTCGATGCATATCCATGTGCCTGTCTAAAACTCTCTTAAACTTCACTATCATTTCTGTCTCCACCACCACCCTGGTAGCACGTTCCAGGCTCCCATCACTCGCTGTGTAAATAAAAACTTGCCCACACATCTCCTTTAAACTTTCCTCTTCTCACCTTAGTCTTTACCATTTCCAAAAAAAAAAAACGAAATCCATCGATGCTGCCTGACCTACTGAGTATTTCCCTGCAGTTCCTGATTTTGTTTCAGATTTCCAGCATCTGCAGTAGTCCACGGTTGCGCTGAAAAGGAAAGGAGATGTTAATCACATAATATAGGCCTGTTGACAACGAAGGGGTCTTACATCAAAAGACCTTTCGTCGGTCGCGAGAAATCACTGTGATTGAAATAAGTATTTTTTTCATGTAATTACCTCGTTAATCACGAAATAATGACTAAATTTGGGAACTATTCGAATATGTTAGGGATCATAAAATATAAAAGGAGGAACAAAACAAAGTGCTGAGGGAAACTCAGCGGGTCATCTGTAGAGGGAATGGTCAGAAGATGTTTCGGGTCGGGACCCTTCTTCAGACTGGTGGAGTAAGTGGGAGAGAGAGTTGGGGGGTGGGACAAAGGCTGGCAAGTGACAGGTGGACTCAGGTGCGAGGAGGTTGGTTGGCAGATGGGTGGAGTAAATGGCGATGAATAGAGGTGAAAAAGAGATTAAACGGTTTTCGATAGGAACGAAGAGAAGGAGTGAGATGTAAAGCTGAAGGGAGTGACAGGGTGAGGGGAAAGTGGGGGGATAAAAAGGGGAGAAGGCAGGAACGGGGTACTGATTGAGAGTGATCAGCCATGATCGCATTGAATGGCGGTGCTGGCTCGAAGGGCTGAATGGCCTACTCCTGCACCTATTGTCTATTGTCTATTGTCTATTGAAATATGGGATCTGGGGATAAACAATAGACAATAGACAATAGACAATAGGTGTAGGAGGAGGCCATTCGGCCCTGCGAGCCAGCACCGCCATTCAATGTGATCATGGCTGATCATTCTCAATCAGTACCCCACTCCTGCCTTCTCCCCATACCCCCTGACTCCGCTATCCTTAAGAGCTCTATCTAGCTCTCTCTTGAATGCATTCAGAGAATTGGCCTCCACTGCCTTCTGAGGCAGAGAATTCCACAGATTCACAACTCTCTGACTGAAAAAGTTTTTCCTCATCTCAGTTCAAAATGGCCTACCCCTTATTCTTAAACTGTGGCCCCTTGTTCTGGACTCCCCCAACATTGGGAACATGTTTCCTGCCTCTAACGTGTCCAACCCCTTAATAATCTTATACGTTTCGATAAGATCTCCTCTCATCCTTCTAAATTCCAGTGTATACAAGCCTAGTCGCTCCAGTCTTTCAACATATGATAGTCCGGGAATTAACCTAGTAAACCTACGCTGCACGCCCTCAATAGCAAGGTGGGAGGTGAGCTTACGGAGGAGGGGAAAGGAGGAGGGTGACTGGGGGGGGGGGAGGGGAGATGGTGGGGGAAAAGTGTGCGCACCAGAGTGTTTGCGAGCAGTGAAAAGAGAGAGGGGCTAAGTGGGGTATTACTTGAAATTGGAAAATTCAGTGTTTATACCGTTGATAATATCGATGTTATCACAAAATGCTGGAGTAACTCAGCGGGTCAGGTAGCATCTCAAGAGAGAAGGAATGAGATGGAGGCGCGGGCAAGTACCGTTGATAAGGTTGATTCACCAACTCACCTCAGACGAGGTTTTCTTGATGGGTGGAATACTAACTGGACAACTAACAGTTAATCTTGCAAAGCAATAATTTACTACACCGCCTTGCACTTAAGAGATCAAAAAGGATAATCACAAGTGACTCAAAAAACTGTTTGCCTGTCTGCATCAATGAGTCAGGTGGTTGAGTGTTCAGGCATATCTGCGGGATTTGGGAATATAAAATGCTGGTGCAGGATTGACGGGATTCAGAATTACTGGTGATAGCACTGTTCGAGAGGTGCAAAGATTATCTGTCAGCTTGCTCGACTAAACCTCACGGCACTGTTTGAAAGGCAAGGTATCTGATCTCTAGATGGTGGCTGTCATTTTCATCATCAACCAACCCAAGCCAAAAGCATTAGCTGGTCGCTTGGCTCCCTTGTTGTGCAGAGGCACATTGTTAAAGTGCCCCAGCAAACAGATAACCTGTATCTCATCTTCTTTTAGGAAGTTGTGCCATTTAGGCAGTTTTGCAAGACTTTGATCAGGCCACATTTTGAGTATTGCGTGCAGTTCTGGTCACCCCATTACAGGAAGGATATGAAGGCTTTGGAGAGGGTGCAGAGGTCTACCTGAATGCTGCCTGGATTAGGAGATACAAGCTGCAGGGAGAGGCTGGACAAGCTTGGAGCACCGGTGGTTGAGGGAAGACCTGTTGGTAGTATATAAAATGGTGGGAGTGGCAATGGTCCTTTGGGTCCTTCCAGCACTGTGTGTGGCACAGTGGTCCAGTGGTAGAGTTGCTTGTCTTACAGCACCAAGGAGATCCTGGTTCGATCCTGAACGGGTCCTGTCTGTACGGAGTTGTGTAAGAAAATAACTGCAGATGCTGGTACAAATCGAAGGTATTTATTTCACAAAATGCTGGAGTAACTCAGCAGGTCAGGCAGCATCTCAGGAGAGAAGAAATGGGTGACGTTTCGGGCCGAGACCCTTCTTCAGACTGATGTCAGGGGGGCGGGACAAAGGAAGGATATAGGTGGAGACAGGAAGATAGAGGGAGAACTGGGAAGGAGGAGGGGGAGAGAGGGACAGAGGAACTATCTAAAGTTGGAGAAGTCAATGTTCATACCGCTGGGCTGCAAGCTGCCCAAGCGAAATATGAGGTGCTGTTCCTCCAATTTCCGGTGGGCCTCTCTATGGCACTGGAGGAGGCCCATGACAGAAAGGTCAGACTGGGAATGGGAGGGGGAGTTGAAGTGCTCCCTCTATCTTCCTGTCTCCACCTATATCCTTCCTTTGTCCCGCACCCCTGACATCAGTCTGAAGAAGTGTCTCGACCTGAAACATCACCCAGTCCTTCTCTCCCGAGATGCTGCCTGACCTGCTGAGTTACTCCAGCATTTTGTGAATAAATACCTTCGATTTGTGCCAGCATCTGCAGTTATTTTCTTACATTTCTTGAAGGTTGACTTTTTCAATAAAATTCTGCTGCATGATAGTTTTGTTTAGTAGCAGTGCAGTCTCCAAAGCCCATCGTAACTGCAGCCAAATCAATATATGACTCCATGTTGATTAGTTCAAAACTGAGTTGACCAAACAGCCCCAATGTCTGCCTTCTGCTCTCCTTTATAGCTTGACCTGAATTGTCTCTGATAAACTACTTTATTCCAATTCATCTTGGACTGCAATGTAAAACATATTCATGATGAGTCCTGAGAAATCATAGCAGAAAGATGCGATAGTTTGGCGGGACCTGTTCGTAATGAAGTGCTACTCACCAAGAAAAGATACGGTTGGAAGTGGAATTCAGTGGAATGATAAAAAATCATGGCCACTTTAAGGTCAAAAATGATGCTAAAACCTTATGGCAACCGTGAAATTGGGTAGCACAGATCATGTTTCCAAGAGTGGAGCAAAACTGTAATTTGGACAAATAACAGATGTCAAATTATATATCCTCTGCTCTTAATTTTGTCATTTTGATAATGAATTATGGGCAGCACTGTGACATAGCTGGCAGATCTGCCGTCTTAAAAATCTCGGGGACCCAGGTTCGATCCTGATCTCTGGCGCTGTCTGTGTGTAGTTTGCACGCTCTCCCCTGTGATCGCATGGCTTTCCTCCGGGTGCTCCGGTTTCTCCACACATCCCCAAAAAATGCGGGGTTGTAGGTTAATTGGCTTCTGTAAATTGCCCCCCAGTGTGTGGGGAGTGGATGAGAAAGTGGGATAACATCGATCGAGAGTGAATGGGTGATTGATTGTCAGCGTGGACTTGGTTAATTGAAGGGCCTGTTTCATAAAGAGAGCCCATCAATGCCTCTACCTCCTTAGAACCTTGTGGAGAATCGGCGTGTCGGTGAATATCATATCATATCATATCATATCATATATATACAGCCGGAAACAGGCCTTTTCGGCCCTCCAAGTCCGTGCCGCCCAGCGATCCCCGTACATTAACACTATCCTACACCCACTAGGGACAATTTTTACATTTACCCAGCCAATTAACCTACATACCTGTACTCTTTTGAACTTCTCCAATTCTATGGTAGAGGCCATATTGACTGGTTGCATCACGTCCTGATTCAGCAACTCAAATGCCCAGAAATGAGGGAGGTGACAAAAAGTGGTGAACATTGGCCGGTCCATCATGGGTACCGGCCTCCCCACAGCATCATGAGAGACCCACACCACCCTGGCAACGCTCCCATTCCGATCCTGCTCTCGGGAAGAAGATATAGGAGTCTGAAAACTGCAACATCCAGGGTCAGAATTAGCTTCTTCCCGATAACCATCTGGCTATTGAACACAAGGAACTCCAACAAAACTATGTAGGAAAAATAACTGCAGATGCTGGTACAAATCGAAGGTATCACAAAATGCTGGAGTAACTCAATGGGTCAGGCAGCATCTCTGGAGAGAAGGAATGGGTGACGTTTCGGGTCGAGACCCTTCTTCTTTTGTGATGCCAACGAAACTATGAACTGCTTTGACTGGACAGAGGACTTAGGGTTTTTTTGCATTATATTGATTTTTTACATTATATTGTTTTTTTAATTTATTGAACTTTTTAAAAATGTTTGTTTATTATATTAGCTATTGAGTAGTGTGTTTACAAACCTGTTGTGCTGCTGCAAAAAAAGAATTTCATTGTTCTGGTTCGGTGACAATAAATCACTCTTGACCCTTGACTCTTTCCACACATTATCTTATGATGGCCTTTCACCAGCAGAAGTATACTCTGCTATATCTGCTTGTCCCAACAGTATTTTTGGACAAGTACCGAAGGCATCTCAGTGACTTACTTCTTTCATTCCTTTCATCCATCAATCAGTTCACTAAGATACGCGGAGACCTTTGGATAGACACATGGATGCGCAGGAAATGGAGTGATATGGATAGTGCAGGCAGGTAAGAGTTGGTCTTGATATGTTCGGCCCTGACATTGTGGGCTGAAGGGCCTGTTCCCATGCTTTACTGTTCAATGTTTTTTAGTTTTGTTAAGCTTAGAGACACAGCGTGGAAACAGGCTCTTCGACCCTGGAATTTAGAAGGATGAGAGGGGGTCTTATTGAAACATATAAGATTATTGAGGGATTGGGCACATTAGAGGCAGGAAACACGTTCCCAATGTCGGGGGAGTCCAGAACCAGGGGCCTCAGTTTAAGAATAAGGGGTAGGGGTAGAACGAAGATGAGGAAAAACTTTTTCAGTCAGAGAGTTGTAAATCTGTGGAATTCTCTGCCTCAGAAGGCAGTGGAGGCCAATTCTCTGGATGCTTTCAAGAGAGAGCTAGATACTCTTAAAGATAGCGGAGTCAGGGGGTATGGGGAGAAGACAGGAACAGGGTACTGATTGAGAATGATCAGCCATGATCACATTGAATGGCGGTGATGGCTCGAAGTGCCGAAATGGCCTACTCCTGCGTCTATTGTCTATTGTCTATTATATATTGTCTATTGACCCACCGAGTCTGCACCGACCAGCGATCCACGCACATTAACACTACCCTACACAGAATAGGGACATTTTTTTTTACATTTACACCAAGCCATTTAACCTACAAACCTGTACATCTTTGGAGTGTGGGAGGAAGCCGAAGATCTCTGAGAAAACCCACGGAGGTTATGGGGAGAACGTGCAAACACCATGCAGGCAAGCACCCGTAGTCAGGATCAAACCCGTGTCTCTGGTGCTCTAAGTCAGTATTCTACCGCTATGCCACCGTGCTGCTCTGTGTTCTTAAACCTACAGGCCGTTATTGTTCAATCTAACCCATGTCAAGAGTCTGGTGGTCACTTGTTGTTACTCTGCATTCAAAAAGCAAAACTTAAAGAGTCACTTTGAGAACAAACTTAAAATAAATCCTCAAACATCACTCACTGGTTTCTGTTGCAAAAAAACCTTTGCTGCAACTTTCTGGCAGCGTGTCTTGACTGACTTTAAACTCTGTGGGGATTTTAGACAAAGGCAGTAACAAGACTGCTATCAGCAAACCTGGTAAAATGTTGTAGTTGATGAAAATTTAAGGTGAAACATGACCTCTGTGCTCAGCTGAATTACTGGGCAGCATCAGCTGGATCGTGCCAGAGGTGCGTTACCTGATAGCTCTGACAATATATCAGATCTCAGGCTCCCTCTGCTTTCCGGTCAGAAAGAGTCGTAGAGCCATACAGCCCAGCTCCACCATGCCTATCAAGATGCCCCATCTGAGCTCTTTGGCTACATGGCCCCACAGCCCTCCAAACCTTTCCCCTTCATGTGTCTGTGCAAATGTCTTTTATGTAATATAGCTGTTTTAATACTTGCCCTAACTATTTCACCTAGCAACACGTTCCGTATATCCTCCACGCTCTGCGTGAAAACGTTACGCAAAGGTCCCTATTAAATATTCCCCCTCTCATCTTAAATCTCTGCCCTCTAGTTCTTGATTCCTCTACTCTGGGTAAAAGACTCTGTGCGCACGCACCCTATATATTCCCTTCACGATTTTATACACCTCTACTAGATCATGTCTCAGCCTCACGTGCTCCAAGGAATATCCGGTCTAGCTTAACCTCTCCATATCGCTCAAGTCTTAAATCCTGGCAACATCGTTGTAAATAATTTACAACCGAGTCATTTATATATAAATCATAAACAGCAGAGGTCCCAGTGCAGATCCCTGCAGAACTCCACTGGTCACAAACCTTCAGTCTGGATAATGACCTTCCACCACAACTCTCTGTCCTCTATCAGGAAAACCGGTTCTGAATCCATATGACCATGATAATTCCATGCATCTTAACCTTATGGATCAGCCTACCATGGGAGACTTAATCAAATGCTTTACTAAAATACACATAGACAACATTCACTTATCGATCAACTTTGTTACCTCCTCAAAAAATCCAGTAAGTTAGTAAGACACAACCTGCCATATACAAAGCCATGCCGACTATCCCTAATTATTCTGTTCTCTTCCAAACGGGAGAAAATCCTATCCGGAAGAATTCTCTCCAATGGCTTCTCTACCACTGACGTGAGGCTCACCGGCCTACAATTCCCTGGATTCTCCCTACTTCCCTTCTTAAATAAAGGGAAAACATTAACTATTCTCCACCATGGACCATGGGACCATGTCTGTGGCTGGAGAAATCGCAAAGATTTTCGTCAAGGCTCCCGCAATTTCC
Organism: Rhinoraja longicauda; assembly: GCF_053455715.1. NCBI lineage: Eukaryota > Metazoa > Chordata > Chondrichthyes > Rajiformes > Arhynchobatidae > Rhinoraja > Rhinoraja longicauda. The sequence goes on from NC_135984.1 coordinate 9,390,022, forward strand.
TCTCTTGCCTCTTTCAGTAGCCTGGGATAAATCACATCAGGTCCTGGGAATTTATCCACCTGGATGCTCTTCAAGAGTCCCAATACCTCCTACTTAATCTCAAACTGCCCTTGCATGTTTTCCTCACTGATCCTACTGTCCTCCGTGACCTTCTCCTTGGTGTGAACTAATGCAAAGTACTAGTTTAGTACCTCGCTTACATCCCCACACTCCAAGCACAAACTCCCTCCTTTATCCTTCAGTGGGCCTAACCTTCACCCAGCCTGGGCGACTTTACTTGCATGTACCTCCCTGTACATGATGCTACACTCCAATTCCAGATTTCCCCATAATCACATTCTCAGCATTTTCCTGATAAATCTCTTCCAATCATCTCAACAAATTCACCTCCCACACTTTGCACCAGAGAGTAAGGGGGCGGATCGAGTCCACCTTTCCTTGGAACACCATCATCTCATCCCCGAAATCAATTTAATGTTTCAGTTGCTGCACACTCTGTCAACTTTTTTTGCAGAATTCATCTGAAAACAATAAACAAATTAGCAATGAATATCTCGGGCATGGCAAAGTGCTCTAATAACTGGCTGGCCCACAGTTCAAACAACAGAAACATTGTGTGTTTGTTGATCTCCCTAGGCACCTTGATCTGACGGAGTAGCGTTGCTATCTGCTTCAAACATGCGGCAAAGTCCAACATGGCCTTCGGTATCTGTTATAGGAATTGGGATTACGAGATGCCACTATTCACATTAGATGAGCAGCCACTGAAGGCCTTATTTCGAGCATCTGTCCACTGAGACCGAGGACTGAACAATTGCCAATCCTGCATTTGGTTTATTTGCTCCTCTAATACTGAACACATTTTTGTTTGACTGCTGGCTTGGTGACATTGCAAAGTGCGGAGAGATGTGCCCTCTCTACTGAAAATACTGTTCTAACTCCACCAGCCACGATTGTGCAATATTCAACTGCAAGGCCATTGGTATGAGGCGTAATGCTGCCAGAGTGGCGTGCAGTTAGTGTGGAGACACAAACAGAGAACGATCCTTGCATGTGCCAACTTTGGGACCGCAACAGTGCTCTTGCACTCTTTTGATGATCAATCCCTTATCCACATGAAGGGCATGATTTTGTTGATAAATGCTGCCAGCCAACAGTCGCATGTCTTTTTCTTTTTGTTTTCACTTTCAATTTCAAGTTTTTGTGTACCTTTTGTGTGTTGTGACTGTCGGCAGACCAATTTCCCTCCCGGGATGAATAAAGTTTTATCGTGTCTTATCATATCGTATCATGTATGTAAACATTGTACTCTGTAAACAGCATTATAGACAGCAACCTTTGCCATACTCAGTGTAAATGGACAGCTCTATAACACTCCTACCTGGTGGGAGAGGTGTGAGACCCTCTCCAACTGCTCCCCCTCTGTGATTCCTGCTGCTCTACAGCTCTTTGACCATCTTCTGACCAAAACATACCACATACAGCCACGTCTTTCTACCTATCGCTTGCCAGGCTTTGTTCTGCCCGCGCTTCCATCTTCCAGTTTTCTCACCCCCTTCACACTCCATCAGTCTGCAGATGGTCCCAACCTGAAAAGTCGCCTGTCCATTTCCTCCACAGTTGCTGCCCGATGTGCTGTGTTCCTTCGGCACTTTGTGCTTCGTTTGAAATTAGTTTTAGTTTTCGAGATACAGCGCACAAACAGGCCCTTCGGCCCACCGGGTCCGCGCCGACCAGCGATCCCTGTATATTAGTGCTGTCCTACACACACTAGGGACAAGTTCTACATTTACCAAGCCAATTTAACTACACACCTATACGTCTTTGGAGTGTGGGCAGAAACCAAAGATCTTGGAGAAAACCCACGCAGGTCACGGTGAGAATGCACAAACTCCGTACAGGCAGCACCCGTAGTCGGGATCGAACCCGGGTCTCCGACGCTGCCAGCACTGTAAGGCAGCAACTCTACCGCTGCGCCACCGTGCTGCCCTTCTACAACAACAATCCCTCAAATCTGTAGTGTTGGGATTAGATCACGGTCACTTGGTGGTTTGTTACAGCTCTTGCATTTATCCTAAATAAAATACTCTGAAGTCTAAAGTGAATGATTTTATGTCACAGCGTTAATATGACACAGGAGACTATTCTGCCCATTGAGTATGCTATCTCTTTGACCAGCCTGGTTTGTCACATTTTCCCGTTCTTCCCCCCATGGCTCTGTGAGCTAATCCTCTAAAACTTTGAAATAACTTCATTTCATCTCCCCTGACAGCAGCGTGTTATAGATCCTCTGCAGTCTCTTCATAAAAACATCTTTCCTCTCATCCTTCTTGGATGTTTAGTCCTTGACTTTTGATCAGTGTGCCTAATCCTTAAACCATCTGTTACTGATCCATGGTGTCATACAGCAGGGAAACAGCAGGACCTTCAGCCCAAACCGTCCATGCCGACCATGGTGGCCCATCTAGACAAGTCTCAATTGCCTGCGTTTGGCCCACGTTCCTCTAAACCTTTCCTATCCATGTACCTGTCCAAACGTCCTTTAAATGCTGTTATTGTACCTGCCTCAACTATCTCCTCTGGCAGCTCATTCCATACACGTGAAAACGTTGCCCCTCAGGTTCCTATTAAATCTTTCCCCTCTCACCTTAAAAATGCCCTCTAGTCCTTGATACCCCTACCCCGCCCATTTACCCAATCTATTCCCCTCTTAGAACAGTAAGCACAGGAATAGAATCTTTAGCTCACAATGTCTGCGTCGAGCATAATGCCAAGTTAAAGTCATTTCCTCTTGCTGCATATGATCCATAGCCCTCCGTTCCCTGTGCCTATCTAAAAGCCTCTTAGATGAGTCTAAAGAAGGGTCTCGACTCAAAACGTCACCCATTCTATCCAGAGATGCTGCCTGTCCCGCTGAGTAACTCCAGTATTTTGTGCCCAGCCTCTCAGATGGAACTATCTTATCTGCTTCCACCACAACCTTTGACCGAGCGTTCCTGGAATCCAAACACTCTGTACGTTAAAAAAAACAGCCCCACGTTTCTTTGCCCTCTTAGTCTTTGACTTTTCAACCTGCAAAATGTTTATGACTGTCTACCCTATCTATTCCCCTCATGATTTTATATACCTCTATAAAATCACCTCTCATCCTCCTGTGCTCCAAGGTTGAGCCTGCCCGACCTTTCCCGATAGCTTGGGCCCTTGAGTCCTGGCAACATCCTTGTACACCATGCACTCTTTCCAGCTTAACAACATCCTTCCTGGAGCAGGGTGACCAGAACTGAACACATAGCTTCAAGTGTGGCCCGGCCAACATCTGGTACAAATGTTAATATAAATCCCTTCTCCCCTGACCTTGTGCAAACAGCATTAATCTTGTCCATCTCCATTAAATCTCCTCTCAGCCTTCTTTGCTCCAAGGAGCCTCTCTGCTCTAACATTGTGACTGAAATCACTCATCCTTGGAACAAACCCAAACAATTTAAGATCATGAGAGAAACAGATAAGGTGGTGGGTATATGGAATGAGCTGCTGTAGGAGGTACATATTATCACAATGTTTAAGAAATATTTCGACAAATGCATGGAAAGCATAGGTTTAGAGGGATATGGGCCAAACAGGTGGGAATCGTGCAGATGGGGCATGTTGGTCAGCATGGGCAAGTTGGACTGAAGGGCCTGTTTCCATGCTGTTTGACTCTATGACTCTCTCCCAGTAAATTGCTTCTGCGTCTTCTCGAGGACACCCACGTCCTTCCTGAAGAGTGGGATCCAGAAGTGGATGCTGCAATCCAGTTGTGGCCTATCCACCATTCAACGTACGTGACCCATAGAGCTCTTCAGCACTTCCAGTCGCCTAACGGCCTCTAGCTAAGCAACCTTCCGATTATGTAAGGCAGCTGCCTCGTAGGAATGGTACCCAGCAATAAATCCAGCAGATGTTTACACTCAACCCGACAATTGGGAATTACTGACCTCGTGTCAAATTTGTATTTTCAATTTTTCTGGATGTGGCTAAAATGCTCCAAACTCACCAATAACATGCCACTTGACACGGTCCTGAGTCTCTCAGCCAACGTGAGTGGAACTGACATTTAAGCTCACTTTTCATTTCTCCTGATTGATGTGGGAGAGTAAATTCAATCCTTTGCCGGTTCCTGCTTTTGAAAGGTATTTCATTACTAAAGGGTCAATGTGGCCCTAAAAACTATTTAAAATAAAGCTTAACAATGCTCTCCAAATCATTTCATCGCTGTTCATTCTTCCATTTCACCGTTGTTTTTGATTTTCTAATCATTTTTTGTTGCCCTTCCAATATTCTTATTTTTTTTCCAATTGAAATCTGTTTTTCTAGATTTTTGTTCATAGAAAAAGCCGGAATGGGGTACTGATTTTGGATGATCAGCCATGATCATCTTAAATGGCGGCGCTGGTTCGAAGGGCCGAATGGCCTCCTCCTGCACCTATTGTCTATGTTTCTACGCATTCTGCAAGACTCTATAGTGGCTTTACCACTACTCTTCCTGTCCAGATGCAGAGTCTTGACCTGAAACATCCCTTGCTCATTCCCTCCACAGACGCTGCCTGATTTGTTGAGTACCTCCAGCTCACCATTTGTTGAACTTAGTAGATGTCTTTTGCATTCTCCATAGTGCTACCACATCCTTCCTGTAGTGTGGTGAACAGATAGGGTTGCCAACTTTCTCACTCCCAAATAAGGGACAAAAGGTGACGACACCGCCCACTCCCCAGGTGACCCCACCCAGTCAGTGGCCACATGCTCCCGCTCCACCAATGACGGCTGCCCGGGCCGGGAGGCGGGTTGCTATACAACCTCCGGTAGGCGAACGCATTCGGCCCTGCTCCCCAAACACACTCCGTTAGTCTACAGTGTCTGGGCGTACAGCAGCCCCCGGGCCTACAATGTCAGGGCCTACAGTGGCCCCCGGGCCTACAGCGGCCCCCAGGCCTTCAGTGTCCGGGCCTACAGTGTCCGGGCCTACAGTGTCCAGGCCTACACCGCCCCCCGGGCCTACAGTGTCCGGGCCTACAGTGTCTGGGCCTACAGTAGCCCCCGGGCCTACAGTGTCCAGGCCTACAGTGCCCAGGCCTACAGTGCCCGGGCCTACAGTGTCCGGGCCTACAGTGGGCTCCGGGCCTACAGCGGCCCCCAGGCCTACAATGTCCGGATCTACAGTGTCCGGATCTACAGTGTCCGGGCCTACAGCACCCCCCCGGCCTAATACGGGACAAGGGCGGGCCTGTTACTGGACAAACCAATTTAGCCCAAAATACGGGATGTCCCGGCTAATACAGTTGGCAACCATATGAACAGAACTTAGTTTAGAAATACAGCGTGGAAACAGGCCCTTTGGCCACCGACTTCACGATGACCATTGATCACCTGTACACTAGTGCTATCCTACAATCCTACACCTCAGGGACAATTTGCGAAAGTAATTAACTTACAAATCTGCATGTCTTTGGAATGTGGGAGGAAACCGAAGCACCCGGATAAAACGCACGTGGTCACAGGGAGAATGTACAAACTCAATACAGACAGCACCCATTGTCAGGATCGAACCTGGGGCTCTGGTGCTGTGAGGCAGCAACTCCACTGCTGCACCACTGTACACAATATTCTGAGTGCGGCCTGACCATTGCTTTGTACCATTGCAAAGTGGTGCCCTAAATGTGGATCTGTGTCCTATTTCTGTGGAGAGATGTTCTGAAACATTACTGTTTTGTCATACCACAGATGCTGCCTAACCTGCTGTGTGTTTTTCAGCATTCTCTGTTGGTAGAGCAGAGTTGTGGCCAGCTACATTGGCCATGTTTAGTAATCAAGCATACTTACAAGAGTATCCATTGGGTAAGTTACAGGCTGGCAGTGTTCGTGCTTGAAAAGAAGATACATGCAGTTGGCTAAGAGGTTGTTGGAATAAGAGAATGTGGCCATATTAATCTTGGAAAATTCACAATGACTGTAGCTAAACTAGCACTGATCAAGTTGTATCAAGTATACTATTTGTGTGGGATTGGCAGCGAAGTTGTACACACAAAAATGAAAAAGTATTCTTAACCTTTTACAAATGAAGTTTGGGTTATGAATATATAAACTGGTCATCAAAAAGGATATCACAGTTTTGGGCTGAGAATTCTCTGTCTAATTGGACTGGCCAAAATTCTTCGCTGCAGAACTTCAAAGTTGCCTTTCAATTCCTGATTGCCTGGCATCGGAAAGAGTTGTGTCGAGGCACTTAGGTTAATTGTTTGGCTTCATAGCCATCTGGAGCCAGTTGTAGGTTGCCAACAGCTCTCAGCGAGCTCTTCATCTCTGCCAGTGTGACTTGAAGGAAATCTCTTAAAAGACATTGCGAAACCCTAATTGCTTCCCAGAGACTTTCCAGACCAAGTTCATCAGATGTCCGATGCTGTATGAAACATTGCCCGAAACAGCGATGCGCACATCTTTAGCGAAACCATCGGCAAAAGTCAAGGCTTAAGAGTCAAGAGTGTTTAGTTGACATAAGTAGTGACAACTAAATAATAAAATCCTTACTTGCTGCAACTTAGTAAATGCAATAACACGCATATAAATATATAATAATCAGTATACAATAAATTAATAACTGTAATATAGGTAACCATAATGGTGTAATAATAAAGCTCATATTGCAACCAAAGACATAGATCATAGAAGATCATAGTTGCTAAAGTTAGTGTTGTGCAGCCTGATAGTTACTGGGAAGAAGCTGTCCTTGAAACTGGTGGTCACGATTTTCAGGCTCCTGTATCTTCTTGCCGATGGTAGTAGCGAGATGAGAGCGTGGCCAGGGTGGTGTGGGTCTTTGATGATATTGGCTGCCTTTTTGAGGCAGCATCTCCTGTATATCCATTCGATGGTGGAGAGGCCAGTATATAATAATAATAATAATCCATTTATTTTATATAGCGCCTTATCACATGCTCAAAGCGCTTTACAAAAACAATTAACATAGAAACAAACAGACAAACTATCCTGACGGAAAAGCGGCGAATACTCAACGCCAGCGTCCTCTCACGTCAGGGTCCGGCAGCAGACATGTGCTATATATATATATGAAGTCAGGTTAAACTAATCTCACTTATCATATCATATCATATATATCATATTATAGCGAGTCCGAAACTTGTTAGTTGTAGACGAAGTTTATTGCAGCCGCAATACACGAATACAAAGTCAAAACAACAAGTTACAGGACAACCAATATAAACTTACTGTCTTCCTTGAAGACTTCGCCGAACTGGCTAAATCGGGCGCCAAACGCGCACCTGACATCGCTGGCCAATCAGCGATGTCGTTCCCTGGACCAATCCCCATGGTCGCGTTCCCACGTGACCTCGCTGGCCAATCCGAGGGTTCGACGACCTGGACCATTCTCTATGGTCGCTACATGACCCCCCCCAGAATCCGAGGTGCGGAACCTAGCAGGGAGCCGGATTTCGCGACCATAACGAGTACGGAGAGGGACAGCCTGAACCACAGGAGCCGGAGGTTCCGGACTTGGTGGAACAGCCGGAACGGGAGGTTCTGGAAGAACTACCGGAACGGGGGGTCCTGGAGGAACTGCCGAAACGGGGGGTCCTAGGGGAACTGCCGAAACTGGGGGTCCCGGAGGAACTGTCGGAAAGGGGGTTTGTGGACTGGGCGGAACCAACGGAGGTCGGCCTCTTCTAGGGGTTTGACCGACCAGGACTGGTTGATCCGGGTCCAAATGGGCAGGTTTGAGCCGGGACACCGAGACGAGTTCACTCTTGCCGCCCATGTCTAAGGTGAAAGTAGCCGTTCCCTTACGTAAAACCCGGAACGGCCCTTGATAGACCCTCTGCAACGGGGCGCGATGGGCATCTTTACGCAAAAAAACAAACTCACAGTCCCTCAGGGAAGACGGTTCATGTACCATGGGACACCCATGACGTGAAGTCGGCACTGGAGCCAGGGAGCCTACCCGTTCCCGGAGAGATGCTAACGCTGATGGGACTGTAGGGAGCAGGGCTGAAGGGTCCGAAAACAGATCTCCGGGTACTCGAAGGGTCGAGCCATATACCAGCTCTGCGGACGACGCACCGAGATCTGGCTTAGGAGCTGTCCGGATGCCCAAAAGAACCCAAGGGAGTTGGTCTACCCAGTCCGGGCCTTCAAGCCTTGCACTGAGGGACGCCTTAAGTTGGCGGTGGAACCTTTCTACGAGTCCATTTGCCTGGGGGTGATATGCAGTTGTGGGTTGTAATTTGGACCCGTACAGTTCCGCCAGCGTGGCCCAGAGGGACGAAGTGAACTGTGGCCCTCTGTCAGTTGTAATAACTGCCGGGACCCCGAAACGAGCTACCCAATGAAGGGCCAAAGTCCTAGCACAAGACGCTGACGAGATATCAAACAATGGGAAAGCCTCTGGCCACCGGGTGAACCGATCCACCACCGTGAGGAGGTGGGTGTAGCCCCGGGAGGAAGGCAAAGGCCCGACCAAATCCACGTGGATGTGGAAAAAACGAAAAGCCGGGACTTCGAAATCCTGTACGGGGGGCTGGACGTGGCGCTGGACTTTAGCGGTCTGACAGGGCATGCAGGAACGTGCCCACCCCGCTACCTGTTTCCGCAGGCCATGCCAGACAAACCTCGCTGCCACCAAGGCAGAGGTGGAGCGGATGGACGGGTGCGCCAGCCCATGAATGGCATCGAAAACCCGGCGCTGAAGGGAGGGCGGTACTACCGGCCTGGGACGAGGAAGAGAAACATCGCACCAGACTTTCGTGCCCACCGACCCACAAGCTACCTGGGCCAACTTCAATCCCGAAGTGGTGGACTGGTACGTCGAAACGGTATCCGCCAGGAGCTGTGCCTCCGCGAGCTCCTGGGGATCCACCTCGCAGTCCACCGCCGAAATAGGGGGAAAAGCAGGTCTAGACAGGGCGTCAGCAACGGCATTCAGCTTACCCGCGATATGACGGACATCTGTGGTAAATTCGGAGATAGCAGTCAGGTGCCGCTGCTGGCGGGCCGACCATGGGTCAGACAGTTTCAAAAAAGCAAATGTTAATGGCTTGTGGTCCGTAAATGCCACAAATGGGCGGCCCTCGAGGAAATACCTGAAATGACGGACAGCTAAATGGAGAGCTAGAAGCTCTCGGTCAAATGCGCTATATTTCAGCTCGGCCGAATTTAGTTGCCGGCTGAAAAACGCTAAAGGCTGCCAACGGCCACCAACCTGCTGCTCCAGAACCCCCCCCACCGCCACGTCAGAGGCGTCAACCGTCAAGGCCGTGGGGGCGGAGGGGCTCGGATGGACCATCATGGTGGCGTCTGCCAAGGCTGCCTTAGCTGCCGTAAAAGCCGACTCTGCGGCCGGGGACCACAACAACTCTACAGGATTCCCTGCAAGGCATTGGAAAAGCGGGCGCAGGACTCGCGCCGCTGCCGGAACGAATCTATGGTAGAAATTAACCATGCCTACGAACTCCTGCAGCCCTTTTACTGTGGTGGGCCTGGGGAAAGCCCGGATAGCCTCCACCTTCTCGGGCAAAGGGGCAGCGCCGGCAGGGGTAATTCTGTGCCCTAGAAAATCGAGAGCAGGCAGGCCGAATTGACATTTGGAGGGTTGAATAATGAGCCCGTGGTCTTGGAGCCGCTGGAACACGGTCCGCAAATGGGCCTGGTGTTCCTGCACTGAGGGGCTGGCTACCAGGATGTCGTCTAAATAAATAAACACAAAGGGTAAACCCCGGCCCACGCGGTCCATCAGTCGCTGGAAAGCCTGTGCCGCGTTCTTTAAACCGAAAGGCATACGCAACCATTCAAACAACCCGAACGGAGTAATAGTTGCAGTTTTTTGTATGTCCTCCGGTCGCACCGGAATCTGATGGTATCCTCGCACCAAATCGATTTTGGAAAACACCACCGCTCCTTCCAGTCCAGATGAAAAGTCCTGTAGGTGCGTTACGGGGTAGCGATCAGCCGTGGTGACAGCATTGAGACGCCGATAATCGCCACATGGCCTCCACCCCCCAGATGCCTTGGAGACCATGTGTAACGGCGAGGCCCACGGGCTGTCAGACTGACGGACAATTCCCATTTCCTCCATCTTCCTGAACTCCGCCCTTGCCACAACCAGTTTGTCTGGCGGTAGTCTCCTGGCCCGAGCGAAAACGGGAGGGCCTTCGGTGCGGATGTGATGGACCACACCGTGCTTAACCGAAGGTGCGTCAAAACGTTGGACGAACAGCTCTGGGAACTCTGCCAGAATCGCAGCATACGAGTCGGGGGCCGCGACGACGGCCTGGACAGTAGGGCTGGGCGAGGAGGCGATTGCCGGAGCGACGTGCTCGTCTTCAGTAGCGGGTCGGAGGTCGTTACCGCGGACATCAGGAACCAGTGAAAAAGCCCAGAGAAAATCTGCGCCCAGGATCGCTTGTTTGACGTCGGCTATGATGAATGGCCATTCGTACGTGCGGAGGCCTAACACAAGGGACATCTTCCGTGTACCGAAAGTGCGAATTGGGCTGCCATTAACCGCGATGAGGGTGGGACCTGTCTTACCCGATCTGGTTTCGAGGTCGGTCGGCGGCACTATGCTGACGATGGCTCCCGTGTCTACCAAAAATTCTGTGTCCGTGAATCGATCATGGACATAGAGGCGCCGGTTCTGGCCAATCGTAACTGCCCCTATGTACGATCGGCCGAGGCATTTCCCGCGAAGGTACAAGGCAAACGACAGTTGCAGGATTCGTTACCCCATCGTAGGTGATAATAGCACCAGCCGCGCTTGTGCGGATCTTTTTGGCGGGCTTTCGGAGAATTGGCGGGAGACGTGGCGCCATCTTGCCGTCGCTGTGGCGTGGTCACCGATGTCGAGACTTTGTTGATTGAACTACTTGCCTTGTTTTTTCCCGCTATGAGCGCGTCCGCTTTCGCTGCATATGCTTCGGGGTCCTTAAAAGAACAATCCGTAAGCAGCAGTCGGACATCCTCGGGAAGTTTCTCGCGGAATGCCTGTTCAAACATCGGGCAATCCGTATGCTCACCGGCTAGCACCATCATTTCGGCCATGAGGACGGAAGGCAGTTGGTCTCCAAGCTCCGGTAGGTGCAGAAGTTTTGCCGCACCACCATGCTTATTTAACCCGAAGGTTCGCAGTAATACCTTCTTCATGGTTTCATACTTGTCTTCCGCAGGTGAATTTACGATAAACCGCATCACGCGCTTGGTTGTGTCCGGCGATAAAGCGCTGACGAGGTAGAAGTACTTCGTGGAATCGTCCGACACCTTCTTTATATGGAATTGGGCCTCGGCGTGGATTAACCAAGCTTGCGGTGCGTACGTCCAAAATAACGGAAGATGAACGCCTGCCGCGCTTGACTCCGGTGTGCCCTGCTCGGTCATCGTCAACGAGGCGTCGGGTTCCTGCTCAGTTGGTGATCGTCCAGATCACGTTCGGGGTCACCAATATAGCGAGTCCGAAACTTGTTAGTTGTAGACGAAGTTTATTGCAGCCGCAATACACGAATACAGAGTCAAAACAACAAGTTACAGGACAACCAATATAAACTTACTGTCTTCCTTGAAGACTTCGCCGAACTGGCTAAATCGGGCGCCAAACGCGCACCTGACATCGCTGGCCAATCAGCGATGTCGTTCCCTGGACCAATCCCCATGGTCGCGTTCCCACGTGACCTCGCTGGCCAATCCGAGGGTTCGACGACCTGGACCATTCTCTATGGTCGCTACAATATCATATCATATCATATATATACAGCCGGAAACAGGCCCTTTCGGCCCACCAAGTCCGTGTCGCCCAGCGATCCCCGTACATTAACACTATCATACACCCACTAGGGACAATTTTTACATTTACCCAGCCAATTAACCTACATACCTGTACGTCTTTGGAGTGTGGGAGGAAACCGAAGATCTCGGAGAAAACCCACGCAGGTCACGGGGAGAAAGTACAAACTCCTTACAGTGCAGCACCCGTAGTCAGGATCGAACCTGAGTCTCCGGCGCTGCATTCGCTGTAAAGCTTGCCAACTGCAATCCACATCCCTCCATGCTCTGCACATCCATGTGCCTCTTGAATCTTTTCAACCTCCTATGGAAGCAGATGTGTTGGTGAGCTTTCTACGTGATTGCAAAAGCGGTACTCGCAGTGTTTCTTAAGATTGAGATCTATGTTCAACCTCTTAGGTATCGTGGTCTCATTCAAGCATAATAAGTCTGCTTTAAATGCACAATATCAATGAAGATTTATTAATAATATATTAACAAACTGAAGGAATTGGCCGCATAGAATTATTTTATTAGTGTAGCGCAATTCTGTTTCAGGAGACCTTGTGCAAATATTCAATCCCACTTGAACCATCTCATTAAACTTTAGGAAGAAAAATTCACCGCAGTTGTTCATTGTACACAGCAGCCAATATTTAATGCCACTGGCTGCAGTGGGACTGAATACTGGGAGACTGGACAAGCTGGCACTTGGTTCAACGTTGCTCGCTTGCTGCTGATTCCAGCAGAATTTTGTTTAATGAAAGCGTAAGATAAACGAGTGGCAGGTGGTCACCACAGGGCAGCTCAGTGGCACGGCTGGTAGAGCTGCTGCCACACAGCGCCAGAGACTCTGATGTATTCAAGAGAGTTCGATATAGCTCTTCGGGCTAACAGAATCAAGGGATATGGAGAAAAAGGAGGAACAGGGTACTGATTCTGGATGATCAGCCATGATGGCCTACTGCTGCACCTACTTTCTATGTGTCTATGTTTCTATGAGCCAAGATCAATCCTGACCTCCAGTGCTGTCTGTGTGGAGTTTGCATGTTCTCCCTGTGGCTGTGTGGGTTTCCTCTGGGTGCTCCGGTTTCCTTCCACAATCCAAACACGCGCTGGTTTGTTGCTTAATTGGCTGTGGTAAATTGCGCCCCAGTGTGTAGGGAGTGGATGAGAAAGTGGGATAGCAGAACTGATTTGGACGGGTGATTGATGGTGTGCATGGTGGCTGAAGGGCCTGTTTCCGTGCTATATCTCTAAAATAAACCGGAAAGGGAATGTTGGAATACTCAGAAGGTCCGGTGATATCTGTAGAAATGTATTTAAAATACATTATTCTATAATTATGCACAAAGACTATACACTGGGTGGCTCAGCAACGCAGCCGGTAGAGCTGCTGCCCCACTGTGCCAGAAATCACGGTTCGATCCTGACCACGGTTCGATCCTGAACTGTGTGGAGTTTGCATGTTCTCCTGTGGCTGCATGGGTTTCCTCCGAGTGCTTCGGTTTTAATTTAATTTAAATTTTAATTTTAAATTTATTTGTCATATGTAGGTTGGCACAGGGTCAACGGTACAATGAAATGTATTTGACAAGACAACGGGTCACCTCAGCAGTAATATTCCAAGGATACGGCACGGTAGCGGCACGGTAGCGCAGGAGTTGCTGCTTTACAGTGAATGCAGCGCCGGAGACTCAGGTTCGATCCTGACTACGGGCGCTGTACTGTAAGGAGTTTGTACGTTCTCCCCGTGACCTGCGTGGGTTTTCTCCGAGATCTTCGGTTTCCTCCCACACTCCAAAGACGTACAGGTATGTAGGTTAATTGACTGGGTAAATGTAAAAATTGTCCCTAGTGTGTGTAGGATAGTGTTAATAGTGTTAGTGTGCGGGGATCGCTGGGCGGCGCGGACTTGGTGGGCTGAAAAGGCCTGTTTCCGCGCTGTATCTGAAATATAAATATAAAATATAAATAAATAAGATTAAAAAAAGACATTAGTAAGATAAAAAGACAATATTAAAATAATCAACATATATGATGTGAAAGGTGTTTATGAGTTCAGAAGCCTGATGACTTGATGGTAGAAACTGTTTGTTTGCGGGTTGGCAGGTTAATTGACCTCTGAAAATGATCTCTAAGATGTAGGGAGTGGATGCAAAGTATAATAATGGGTGCTCTATCATTGGAGTGGACTCGGTGGGCTGAAGGGCCTATTTCCATGCTGTATCCTTTGGTCCCCATAATGTTTGATTCCCATGTCATCCAAAATATTTCTCTATCTTACAGTCGTAGAGTCCTTGAGCGATTCAGCACAGATATAGGCCCTTCAGCCCATCGAGTCCATGTCGCCCATCAGCCCCACTCATTTACATTGACCACCCATTTTTTAATTCTCCTCGCATCCTCATCAATCCTCTCAGATGATACCATTCGTCCACACACCAGGGGCAACTTACTGTGGCCAATTAGTCGGAGGAGTGAGCTCACAACCCTGAGTGACACCAGTGTTGAGGATCAAGGAGGAAGGAATGTCATGCACCATTTTACTTGATCGTACAAGACGTTGGTGAGGCTGCACTTGAAGTATTGTGCTCTGTTTTGGCCACCCTGCAGTAGGAAAGATGCCATTAAGCTGGAAGGAATGCTGAGCCTTGACCTTGAGGGTTGAGAGGGAAACATCAGATCAGCCACGATCGAATGGCGGAGTAGACTTGATGGGCCAAATGGCCGAATTCTGCTCCTATCACTTATGCACGCGAGCAGATGTAGGAGGATGGTGTCAGGACGCAAGGCCCTGAGCTACCGGGAGGGATTGCGCAGGTTATACCTCCTCTCATTCTTCTGTTCAAGTGTAACACATCCATGTTTGCATCTGCCAGCCGCCTGCTCCATCCACCAGCCTGTCGATCTATCCCTGGAATCTGTGACGGCACTCCTTGCATTTCACCAAGTCTCCACATTCTGTAAACCTGGGGAATGTGCTCTGTTCACATAGCCAAGAGTCTACATCATTAAGGAAGACAATGGTGCCAGCTCGTGCCCAGGGAGCTCTGCTGAACGCCTAGCTCCTGACTCAAACATCATGCTCGGCTTTTTTCTCTGTGTCTGTTACTCAACCAATTCTCCCCCTCTGGTGCCTCTGCTCCATTTATTCCATGGGGTTCAATACTGAAGTAGAACTTTATCATATATCTGTGGAGCCACATGTATATTGCATCAAATGTTTTTCTCTCTACATCTTTTTTTTCTTCGGTTACTTCAACAAATAATTGGTGGCACGGTGGCGCAGCGGTAGAGTTGCTGCCTTGCAGCGAATGCAGCGCCGGAGACTCGTGTTCGATCCTGACTACGGACGCCGTCTGTACGGAGTTTGTACGTTCTCCCCGTGACCTGCGTGGGTTTTCTCCGAGATCTTCGGTTTCCTCCCCCACTCCAAAGACGTACAGGTTTGTAGGTTAATTGGCTGGGCAAATTTAAAAATTGTCCCTAGTGTGTGTAGGATAGTGTTAATGTGCGGGGATCGCTGGGCGGCGCGGACCCGGTGGGCCGAAGGGCCTGTTTCCGCGCTGTATCTCTAAAAAAATAAATAAATAAATAATAACTCTATCAAGGTAGACACAAAAAGCTGGAGCAACTCAGGGGGTCAGGCAGCATCTCTGCAGAAAAGGAAATGGTAGGTCAGAAGAAAGGAGACCCTTCTTCTAACCCACTGAGTTACTCCAACTTTTTGTGTCTATCTTCGGTTTAAATCAGCATCTGCAGTTCCTTTGGACACAATCTACACTAGGGGCAATTTTTGCGTTTATACCAAGCCAATTACACACTTGTATGTCTTTGGAGTGCGGGAGGAAACCAAAGTTCTCGGAGAAAACCCATGCAGGTCACGGGGAGAACGTACAAACTCCATAAACTCATGCACCCCTTAGCCAGGATGGAACCCGTGTCTCTGGGGCTGTAAGCACTGTAAGGCAGCAACTCTACCGCTGTGCCACCAGACCTGGTGTGTAGGACAGTGCTACTGTATGGGGGTGATCAAAGGCTAGCATGGACTTGGTGGGCCAAAGGGCCTGTTTCTACACTGTATGTCTGAACAAAACTAGTAAACTAAACTAAGAGGGTGTATCTGTTGTGTACATTTAACTCTATCAAGGTAGTTCAGCAGGAATTGTCTTTGACAAATCCCTCCTTGCTCTCTCGAATCAATCCCCACTTATCCCTGATTTATCTTCCCAGAATATTCCCTGCCGCTGAGGTTCAAATCGGTGTGGTTAAGAGTTACATTTCCAGTTATCCAACCTTAAGGCAATAGTTAAATCTACAAATGTTTTGAAGATTATTACCAGAATTTCAACATTGTTTTCCTTTACTTCATGAGTCATTGATATTCTTGCTGCAGCCTTACAGGTACATTAATGCAATAATCAATAATGTAATCAATCATCAGTTATACTAGCTAACCAGACCACGATAGTGCAGGTCGAAGGACTTAGTGTAACCTTATACAAGGTCCACAGTGGTTTGGTGCTGAGGAAGGTTTGTGGTTAGTTTACTTTTGTTTATTGATGCAGTGTGGAAACAGGCCCTTCAGCCCACTGAATCCACGCCGACCAGCGACCCCCCCCCCCCGTACACTAGCACTATCCTACACACTAAGGACAATTTACAATCTTCACCGAAGCCAATTAACCTACAAACCTGCACGCCTTTGGAATGTGGGGCAAAACCGGAGCACCTGGGGAAAACCCTTGTGGTCACGGGGGAGAATGCACAAACTCCATACAGACAGCACCTATAGTCAGGATCGAACCCTTGTCTCTGGCGCTGTAAGGCAGCCGCTCCAGCAACTCTACTGCTGTACCACTGTGCCGCCCAAAGTTAGTGTTGTGCAGGGTGCTTCAAGACCCTGATGGTTGCTGGGAAGAAGCTGTTCTTGAACTAGGAGGTCACAGGTTTCCTGTACCTGCCTCTTGATGGTAGTAGCCAGGGTGCTGTGGGGTTTTTGATGACATTAGCTGCCTTTTTGAGGCAGGGCTTACTGTAGATCCCTTCAGAGGAGGGGAGGTCAATATCCGTGATGCAGCATCACTTTCTGCTGCCTCCATCATTATTAAGCATGCAAGTTACCAAACCAGGCCGTCATGCAAGTGATCAGTATGCTCACCGCTTTACAAAAGTGGAAGGTCGATAATTTGTCAACCTGCTGAATCTCCTCAATCTTCTGAGAAAGTAGAGGCATTGGTGAGCTTTGTGCTTGCATCAATGTGCAGGGGGCAGGACAGATCATCAGAGATATGTGAGTGCCAAGAACCTGCACCTGTTGACTTATCCACCACCATCCCACTGATCAAGACAGGTTCAGGGATCCTTGGCTTTCCCTTCCTGAATGCACCAATCCGCTCCTTGGTCCTGCTAATATCGAAAGCAAGACTGTTTCTCTAGCACCACAGTTGGTTCTGGATCAAGCTTGACCTGAAACATTGTCCGTCCATTCTCTCCATAGACGCTGCCTGACCTGTTGAATTTCTGTGGCAGTTTATCTTTCGCTTTTAGTTAATGTTATTCTTTGTACTGTTAATATTGAAGTTGCCATTGTGTTTATTTATGTGACTTGCTTAAATTGTAACGGAATTTTGTAAGTGTTGTCAGAGACCTTTAAGAACCATTAAAGTATATGATCGCTTTAACAGCCAGCAAAGACTTGTCCAGATCCTGTTGCCTATCCAATACCTCCACAGATGCTGCCTGGCCCACTGGGTTCCTCCAGCACTTTGTGTTCTGCTAAAGATCCATCATTGTACCGGTGCCAAAGAATGCCTCTCCAGCGTGTTTAAATGACTACCGACCGGTGGCCCTCAGCTCGGTTGTCATGAAATGCTTGGAGAGGCTAGTCAAGAAGCACATCTTCGCCCTCCTTCCTCGCAACATGGACCCACTACAGTTCGCATACCGTCCGAACAGGTCCACGGCTGATGCGGTCTCCCAGGTTCTACACACCGCTCTCTCTCATCTGGACAGCCAGGGGGGCTATGTGAGGATGCTGTTCATTGATTTTAGTTCAGCATTCAACACAATAGTCCCCAGCAGACTGGTTGAGAAGCTGCTGGAACTGGGGCTTAGCACCCCTCTGTGTGCCTGGGTCCTGGACTTTCTCACTGCCAGGCCCCAAGTGGTCAGGATGGGGGAACACACATCTAGCTCCCTCACCCTGAACATAGGATCCCCCCAGGGCTGCGTCCTTAGCCCCCTACTGTACTCCCTGTACACACATGACTGTAGGGCCAGGTTGAGCTCAAACTCCATCATCAAGTTTGCTGATGACACTGTGGTGGTGGGCCGGATCTCCAACAACGATGAGAAGGCCTACCGGGAGGAGGTGGCTGATCTGGCACTCTGGTGTCAGGACAATAGCCTCCTCTTGAATGTCACTAAAACAAAGGAGCTGATTGTGGACTTCAGAAGGGCTAAACATCCAAGGACGTACACGCCACTGGAGATAAATGGGTCTATTGTGGATAGGGTGAGCAGTTTCAAATACTTGGGAGTCCGCATCGCAGAGGATCTGACGTGGGCAACGCACATTGCCGCACTGGTGGGTAAGGCTAAGCAGCGCCTTTACCACCTTAGACAACTGAGGAAATTCAGAGTGTCGCTGAGGATCCTTCATTGCTTCTACTCTGGGGCTGTAGAGAGCATCCTGTCCGGCAACATTACAGTCTGGTTTGGGAACAGCTCTGCCCAGGACAGGATGGCCCTGCAGAGAGTAGTGCGTTCGGCAGAACGCACCATGGGAACTACACTCGTCCCCCTGCAGGACCTATACATCAGGAGGTGCAGATCCAGAGCAAGCAAGATCATGAGGGACCCCTGCCACCCCAGTAACGGACTGTTCCAGATGCTACGGTCAGGCAAACGCCTCCGCTGTCACGCTGTGAAAACGGAGAGGATGAGACGGAGCTTCTTCCCACAGGCCATCAGGACTGTCAACTTTGATAACCCCAGAGACTAAATTTTTGTCGACACTTTTTGTGCTATGTTTAGTAACTTATTAACTTTATTTATATGCTGTAACTGTAATTCTTTTTGTGCACAACCCGCAGGCATTGCCACTTTCATTTCACTGCACATCGAGTATGTGTATGTGACAAATAAATTTGACTTGACTTGACTTGACTTGACTTGATTCTAGCATCTGCAGTTCCTTGTGTCTTGTCAAGTTCCCTGACAGGCTCTGGGTGGGCGCTGCAAAGTAGAGAGAGGGAGAGAGGGAGGGAGGGAAAGAGAGGGAGAGAGAGAGAGAGAGAGAGAGAGAGAGAGAGAGAGAGACAGAGAGAGAGAGAGAGAGAGAGGGAGGGGGAGGGGGAGGGAGAGAGGGAGAGGGAGAGGGAGAGGGAGAGGGAGAGGGAGAGGGAGGGAGGGAGGGAGGGAGGGAGGGAGGGAGGGAGGGAGGGAGGGAGGGAGGGAGGGAGGGAGGGAGAGGGAGAGGGAGGGAGGGAGAGGGAGGGGAGAGGGAGAGGGAGAGGGAGGGAGGGAGGGAGAGGGAGGGATTGGGAGGGAGAGAGAGAGAGAGGAGAGGGAGAGGGAGAGGGAGAGGGAGAGGGAGAGGAGAGGGAGAGGGAGAGGGAGAGGGAGAGGGAGAGGGAGAGGGAGAGGGAGAGGGAGAGGGAGAGGGAGAGGGAGAGGGAGAGGGAGAGGGAGAGGGAGAGGGAGAGGGAGAGGGAGAGGGAGAGGGAGAGGGAGAGGGAGGGAGAGGGAGGGAGAGGGAGGGAGAGAGAGAGGGAGAGGGAGAGGGAGAGGGAGAGGGAGAGGGAGAGGGAGAGGGAGAGGGAGAGGGAGAGGGAGAGGGAGAGGGAGAGGGAGAAGGAGAGGGAGAGGGAGAGGGAGAGGGAGAGGGAGGAAGAGAGGGAGAGGGAGAGGGAGAGGGAGAGGGAGGAAGAGAGGGAGAGGGAGAGGGAGAGGGAGAGGGAGAGGGAGGAAGAGAGGGAGAGGGAGAGGGAGAGGGAGAGGGAGGAAGAGAGGGAGAGGGAGAGGGACACATACAGAGAAACATGTGGATCACAAAAACAAAGAAGCACTGTGAAAATGGTCACGTGAATGAAATCTGGTGAGAGCAGAGTTAAGATAACTTCATGGCTATGTAGTGTGGCCTTGAGAAGATAACGTGCCTGGGAACGGTTGTTTTGCAAAGAGCTATGTGATGAGGAAAATATGAACATGGAACATAATCAATAACTCTCTCGCCTGATAAAGAAAGAAAATGTGTTTTGTTTATTCAGCTCTTGGATGAGAGACAACTTGAAATGATTGACTTCAGAGTTGTGAGAGCCTTGGGTTAGAACGAAGGCTTCCTTTAGAAGATTGAAAGGGGAGTCCGATATATCTGTGGCAACAAAGAGACTACAGATGCTGGAATCTTGAGCAAAACATTAAGTGCTGGAGGAACTCAATGCGTCAGGCAGCATAGAGTTATAGAATCATACAATGTGGAAACAGGCCCTTCGGTACAACTTGCTCATGCCGAGCAACATGCCCCATCTACTCTGGTCCCACCTGTCTCTTTTTGGCCCTTATCACTCTAACCCTATCCTATCCATCTACTTGTCCAAATGTTCTTTTAAACATTGTAATAGAACTACCTCCTCTGACAGCTTGTTCCATATACCCACCACCATTTGTGTAAAAAAGTTGCCCATCAGATTCCTAATTAAAGCTTCTTTCTTAATCCTATGTCCTCTGGTTTTTGGTTCCCCTACTCTGGGTAAAAGTCTTTGTGCATTTACCCTATCTATTCCCCTCATGAACTTATACGCCTCCATAAATCACACCTCATCCTCCTGCGTTCCGAGGAATAAAGTTGTAGCCTGCTCTACCTCTCTCCATAGACCAGCCCCACGTGTCCTGGCAACATCCTCATAAATCTTCTCTGCACCCTTTCCAGCTTTTAACAACATCTGGGGAGAGAATGGAGAGACGACATTTTGGGTCGGAAACAACGAGCTGGGAACAACCATCGCAGGAAGGAGAGCTTGAGTTTGAAGATCAGGGAAGGCTAGCCCCCGACCAGCAGAGTGAGTCTGGCCTATTCATTATATGTGTCGTATCTGAGTCCAGGTCTTGTGGTTTTGTGTAAGAACTGATAACTTGCAACGAAAAACAACTGAGAAGTTATTAGCAGTGGTTTGCATGTCTGCTTCAGTAAATCATTGTGTGAATAAAGATTAAGTAGCCCTAAACTTTGGTTTAGAGTCTCTTATTCGACACGTCAGTTGATTCCTTACAGAGGTGGTAAGGTCAACTCATAGACTGGTCAGATTAAGGCCTGAAAAGACAAATGACCTGTTGTCACTTGATTGTGTTCATGCGTAGTATTATCTGATCTGATTTGATAGCATGTAAAACCAAAGCTTTTCACTGTATGTGCACCAATAATAAAACTTGGTATGCGCACCAATACCTAAACCTAAATCAAAGATGCTGCCTGACCCACTGAGTTACTCCAGCACTTTGTCATGGAGTCATAGAGTTACAGTGTGGAAACGGGCCCCTTCGGCCTAACTCGCCCACACCGGCCAACAATGTCCCAGCTACCCTAGTCCCACTTGCCTGCGCTTGGTCCATAACCCTCCAAACCTGTCCTATCCATGTACCTGTCCAACTGTTCCTCTTAAATGATGGGATAGGATAGTCCCAGCCTCAACTACCTCCTCTGGCAGCTTGTTCCATACACCCACCACCCTCTGTGTGAAAAAGTCACCCCTCGGATTCCTAAAGTGTTTTGTGTTTTGCTCTACAGTGTGTAAGCTTATCCATTGTACTGATTGCATAGACACAGAGCATTTAATGCATGTTTATTTGTGGGATCTTTCTGTGTGCACATTGATTGACACACTACCTACATTATTATAGCAGCCACCCTTCAGAAGTGCCTCATTGGCTGTGAAATGCAAATTTAGATTTAGATTTAGATTTAGATTTAGATTTAGATTTAGATTTAGATTTAGATTTAGATTTAGATTTTAGATTTTTAGATTTGTGACAAATTGTGACAAACGCTACATAAATGGCGGTACAGTGGTGCCGAGGAAGAGTTGCCGTCTTACAGCGCCAGAGACCCGGGTCCCGGCTTCAATCCTGACGACGGGTGTGTCTGTTCGGAGTTTGTACGTTCTCCCCGTGACCTGCGTGGGTTTTCTCCGATTTCTTCGGTTTCCTCCCACACTCCAAAGACGTAGAGGTTTGTAGGCTAATTGGCTTGGCATAAATGTAAATTGTCCCTAGTGTGTGTAGGATAGTGTTAGTGTGCGGGGATCGCTGGTCGGTGCGGACTCGGTGGGCCAAGGGGCCTGTTTCCACGCTGCATCTCTAAACTAAACTAAGCTAAATGTAAATGGTGCTCTCGACATTATTATAATGTGTTGGGCGGACCTGCATGCTTCGATGCACTGTAATCTTAGCTTATCAACCCTATTAACCTTGTCATTCACAATTCACCACCCAGCATCATTGCTGTAAGACTGAAGCAATGACTTTAATTTACATTGCAATCTGAGCAACAATATTGCCATGGCTTTAAGAAAATTGCAATAAATCATTGGCATTCAGATTTACTTCCTGAAAACACATTATCTCAGGGAAAAGTTACTGGGACTTAATGGGGGGAAAGAGCCAAATAAAATTATAGGAAAATGAAACTAATTGGCTAATTTTAAACAAGAAAATTGCAATTTTGAATTTATCTTTTATCATCAAATCATGAGGAATTACGGAAGCAATTGGCGGTAATGTGTCTCATACACTTGAAGCTAATTGAATAAGATGAACATTTTTGTAACATGATTGAATTTGGTGTTAATTAATTTGAATGCCTTTTTACTGAGTATTTTGCTTGTTTGATACAAAAGCATTCCCAGCCTTGCAAAACTGACAGTTGAGCAAATTTGTATTTCTAACAAAGATTTTAATGGAAATTTCTATCAGAGGCAGTCAATCAATTGCTCTAAACCCCACCAGCAATTTACTAATCCCGCTCATTTTCGCCAATTATTAACGTAAAATTAGAATATGTTAATCCGCATGAGTGAATGGCTTTTGTATCAGTAAAGTCTCTGTTTAACAGATTGTTGTTGCAATTCTTAGCCACTATTCTAAGAACATAAAAGTTTAAGTAATGGAGGCAGAGAACGGAACTCAACTCCTCGAGATTCTCTGTTGCTCAACGAGATGAGCCATAGCGAGGGAGTGCAGCACAGGCTCACCAGGTTAATTCCTAGGATGGCGGGACCGACATATGATGAAAGAATGGATCGACTGGGCTTATATTCACTGGAATTTAGAAGGATGAGGCAGGATCTTATAGAAACATATAAAATCCTTAAGGGATTGGGCAGGCTAGGTGCAGGAAAAATGCTCCCGATGTCCAGAACCAGTGATCACAGTTTAATAATAAGGGGTAGCCATTTAGGATTGAGATGAGGAAAAGCTTTTTCAGCCAGAGAGTTGTGAATCTGTGGAATTCTCTGCCACAGAAGGCAAGGGAGGCCAATTCACTGGATGTATTCAAGAGGGAGTTAGATTTAGCTCCTAGGGCTAATGGAATCAAGGGGGTATGGGGAGAAGGCAGGAACGGGGTACTGATTGAGAATGATCAGCCATTATCACATTGAATGGCGGTGCTGGCTCGAAGGGCCGAATGGCCTCCTCCTGCACCTATTGTCTATTGTCTATATGGAGAAAAAGAAGGAACAGGGTACTGATTCTGGATGATCAGCCATGATCGTATTGAATGGCGGTGCTGCCTCGAAGGGCCGCATGGCCTGCTCATGTACCTACTTTCTATGTTTCTATATTTCTATAGAGCTGTACAGACCCGAAACTAACCCTTCGGCCCACCTTGCAATGCTGACCAAGTTGGCATATTGAGCTAGTCCCATTTGCCTGCATTTGGCCCAAAGCCCACTAAACCCTTCCTATCCATATTTCTGTGCAATGCCTTTTAAAAGTCCTGGCACACTTTCCCATACAATCCAAATGTTTTAATGATTCCCAAACTGTCCAAAGGTCTATTGGTTTCAATCCTGAATATCTCCAGTGATTGAGTGTGTACATATCTTTAAACCTGTGGATTTTATGGTAATGCATAGCATTGAAATGGTACAATTAAACCATCGGAAACAATGGGCAACATGTCAAGTGGACTGACAATGGTAGAGAAATGCAGTGAAATGGCCTATATCTTTAATGCTCCTTTTACATTCTGGCATGTATACTAGAACAGAATGAACCAAGTGCTGGAGTAACTTTGTAGTTCAGGCAGCATCTCGAGAGAACATGGATAGGCAAAGTTTTGGGTTGAGAAAAGTCTCCAGAGAAGAATAAAAGGAAGTGCCTTTTTTAAAAGGTGAAGGGGAGGATTTTTTTTAGTCAAACAGTGGTGAACCTGTGGAATTCATTGCCACAGAAGACAATGGATATTTTTAAGGCAGAGATTGATCGATTCTTGATTAGTACAGGTGCCAGGGGTTATGGGGAGAAGGCAGGAAAATGGGGTCAAGAGGGCAAGATAGATCAGCCGTGATTGAATGGCGGAGTAAACGATGGTTTGAATGGCCTTATTCTGCTCCTATAATTCATAAACTTACGTTCTCCAGAGATGCTGTGTGACCTGCTGAGTTACTCCAGCACTTGATGTCGTTCTTTGCATTAACCGGCATCCGCAGTTCTTTGCTTCTAGGGTAGGAAAGACATTTTCCATGTCAACTGATGTTTGTCATGTTGTAGTTGCGAGCTCTGGCGTTTTCGATGGTAGTCTCGAGTAGTTCAGTGAATCATTTCACCCAACCAGTGAGTCGTGTTTAATCGAGCTCATTACCATCTGCTCAAGGACGGTGAGGTACAGGTGTGATAGAAATCTTGCTTACAGCAGCATCACAGGCACCTAGATACAGACAAGATACAAACAAATATACAGAAATAATACATAAATTATGCATACGTTCCATATGACAGAGTTTCCAAATACACAGGACAAGATGTTAGAAATCCAAAGTGCCAAATGTTAACTTGCTCCCGGTGGTGATGGGAGGCTTATGCACTCACCCATGCTTCTCCGATGTTGAGAAAGGCTAGGCAGTCACACCATTGGGGTTACCAAGTGGGCACCTACTTTCATCGACGTTTCGCTGATTGGACCCACGACGTCTCCAGTAGGCTCAGCAGTGCATTCTGGCGTCCCAGAACCACCCCCCTCTGCATCTGCCTAACCGGCTTATTTGGGAGATCAGATGGGGTCTTTCCTCTTCAGCCAGAGCCACTGGCTACTCCGCTCTGCCACCCGTGATGTTTCCTTGATAGCCTGGCGGTAGGGCTTGTCCGCTGATCCCCAGGTCTTTCAGCAGAAAATAAACAAGACATTTGTCCAAACAAAATCCACAACTAGACAACAAAGGGAAGCTTGATGCAAGAGTTAGGCTGCAGTATTCCATTGCCGAGTTAGGATTAGTTGGAAAATAACTGCAGATGCTGGTACAAATCGAAGCGTTTGTACCATTCCTTCTCTCCAGAGATACTGCCTGACCTGCTGAGTTACTCCGGCATTTTGCGACACCTCCGAGTTAGGATTAGGTTGGTTCAGGGACCTGATGGTTGTGGGAAGGAAACTGTTCCTGAACTTGGCGGTGTGGGAGTTTAGGCTTCTGTACCTCCTGCATGACGGGAGTGGCGAGAAGATGGGTGCCGATCCTAACGGGAAGAATTTGAAATGACAAGGAACTGCAAATAACTACAGATGCCACCTTCTGGAGACAGCGTCTCACGTGGATGCTCTGAGCGATGGGGTGGGCTGTGCCCGTGATGGACCGGGCTGGGTCCACCATTCTCTGCAACTTCTTGCGTTCCTGTGCGTTGGAATTGCCGCACCAGGCCGTGATGCAGCCGGTCAGGATACTGCCTGCAGTACATCTGTGGTGGTTTGTTGGAGTATGTCACCAGTATGGGTATAAAACAAATGGCATTCATCAATTGATGGCCACGCACTAATTAATTCATGGAGGCGTGTTTGCAGTTAATTCGTGCTGCCAGGTTTTCTCAGCATGGGGGCTCCTTACTTGTTAAACAGAGTTATTTGAGGGAACACACGCCACACATGGGGATAATAAATAATTAACTGGATGATTAGGAAGGGAGTGGAGGTGGTGGTGGAGGAAGTGTTCCGGTCGGTAGGTAGCAATCTCTTATGTGTGCTTGGCAGGAACATTATAGTTACAAATGTGGTTCATGATTATGCTAAGCTGTTGCAAGGAGATCAGTGCATGCATACGAAATTAAAGTTGTTTAAAACTGTTGGACATTTGAGCTGAATTGGTACGACAAACATTTGCCCACGATTGTTAGTTTTCATTGGAATTGGCTTGCGTATGAGGCCTGAGGTGATGTTAATTTAAACCAAACTAATATAAGCTCCATGCGAGTGAGCACGTTAATGACAATTGGTGGCGGAGGGTTTATCTGACGCTGTGATAAGGGCATGTGGAAAAAAACATGCTTGAAACCTCATTTGCAGCAATCTGGAGAACGTGTTAGTTTGGCAGTGTGGTACATAATGTTGTAGAGCCACAGAGCCATGCAATGCGGAAACAGGCCCTTCAGCCTAATGCCTACGTCATCCTACATGCCCCATTTATGCTAGTCTCACCTGCTTGTGTTTAGCCCTTACCCATCTAAACCTGTCCTATCCATGTACTTGTCCAAATGTTTCTTAAACGTTGTGATAGTACCTGCCTCAACTACCTCCTCCGGCAGCTCGTTCCATATACCAACCACCTTTTGTGTAAAATCGTTGCCCCTCAGGTTCTTATTAAATCTTCCCCCCCACCACTCCCTCCTCCCCCCACCACTCCCTCCTCCCCCCTTCCACCTTAAGTCTCTGTTCTCTGGTTGTTGATCACCCTCCTCTGGGTGCCTGCTTTGGCCCTGTGCATTTACCTGATCTCTCATGATCTAAAACGCCTCTATAAGATCACCCCTCATCCTCCAGCGCTCCAAGGAATAAAGTACAGAGTGATGTAAACATTTATGTTTTGTTCATTATTGGCACGTGTACTGAAATACATTGAAAAGCTTCATTCTGCACGCTATCCGTTCAGATTGAATCATACTATAGATTGATACAATCAAGCCAAATGCAGGTACAATAAGTAGAGCAAAGGGGGAGATACAGAGGGCATAATATAGTTCACAGCTTTGTAGTGCACTAGTTCCATACACAAAGTCCAATGTCCATAATGGGGTAAAGGTGAATCGGACAGGAGCCTAGCTATGGAAGAACCATTCAGAAGCCTAATAACAGAGGGTGGCACAGCGGTAGAGTTGCTGCCTTACAGCGCTAGGAGACCCGGGTTCGATCCCGACTACGGGTGCTTGTCTGTATGGAGTTTGTACGTTCTCCCCGTGGGTTTTCTCCAAGATCTTCGGTTTCCTCCCACACTCCAAAGACGTGCAGGTATGTAGGTAAATCACTACATTTTTTTGTGTAAGTATATGTAAAATGTAAAAATTGTCCCTAGTGGGTGTAGGATAGTGTTAATGTGCGGGGATCGCTGGTCGGTGCGGACCTGGTGGGCCTGTTTCCGCCCTATATCTCTAAACTAAACTAAACTAAACAGAGGAGAGAAGCTGGTCCTGAGTCTGGTGGAATGTGCTTTCAAGCTGCATTTGAAATTGCTCTATTTCTCATAGCTCTTGGGTGATTTTCTTTTGGTGGATACTATAGAATGCCATAGAGTCATGTAGTATGGAAACAGACCCTTCGGCCCAACTTGTCCATGCTGGCCAAGATGCCCCATCTAAGCAAGTCCCATTTGCCCACGTTGGTCTATATCCCTCTAAACCTGTCCTATCCAAGTGCCTGGATTAAATACCATCCAGGCCATTGATTCATGCTTCTGATGTTCCATGCCTCTCCTGGTAATGGGAAGAATTTGAAATAACAAGGAACTGCAAATAACTACAAAGAATTGCGAACATGAAATATCAAAGAACCGGCTGGTGTCGGTATCACAAAGATAGACATGAAGTGCTGGTGTAATTCAATGAGTCAGGCAGCATCCCTGGAGAACATGGACAGATGATGTCTCGGGATCGGGACCCTTCCTCAGTCTAAGTGAGAATGAGTATGAGGAGACAATTTGAATATGGGAAATGAATAAAATCTAGCATTTAAATTAGCCTTTAAAATGTAGCAGTCAGATTGTCAGGAAAACCCGCCTGGTTAAATGGAGGAGGTCTGCTGTCCTTTTTAATTTTAGTTTAAAGGTACAGCGTGGAAACAAGCCCACCAGTCCGTGCAGATCAGCAAACCATGTGCATTAACACCGCCCTACACACGCTCGGGACAATTTTACATTTATACCAAGCCAATTAACCTACAAACCTGTACGTCTTTGGGACGTGGGAAACTGAAGATCTCAGAGAATGCCCACACAGGTCACAGGGAGAACGTACAAACTCCGTACAGACAAGCGCTGATAGTCAGGATTGAACCCGTGTCTGTGGCCTTTCTGAGGCAGTAGCTCTCCCGCTGCGCCACTGTGCCGCCCTTTTATGTTTGGTTTATAACTGACTCTAGAACCAACAATAAGGTTAACTATCAAATAGAGTCATAGAACTGTACAGCATGGAAACATTTTTTTCAGCCCACCTTGGACCACGCCAACCAAGTTGGCATACTGGGCTAATCCAATTTGCCAGCATTTGGCCCATATCCCTCGACATCCTTCCTATCCATATATCTATCCAAGTCTTTTAAAAGTCTGGATTGTATCCACATCTATTGCTTCATCTGGCAGCACCGTCTACATTCAGACCACCTTCTGTGTGAAAACGTTGCCCCAGGTTCCCCCTTACATCTCCCTCCCCCTCAGCCCATGGCCTTCATGTCTAAACCACATCATGGACATCTAAGGGTGGGCAATAAAAGACAGTGTTATATGTGAGTAAAATCAAGAAGGTTTTGGTTCGATTGAAGACCATTTGGCCCATTCGTTTCTTGCCTGGTGAAAAGAGAGAGTTTTATTCAAACAGGTCTCAGTTCTAGGATATTGACACATGGCTTTTTAGATTGCAAACAATTAGCCAGTGATTCAAATCTGGTCCCGCGGTGCAGGAAGGCTGTGGTGGGCCCGAAGAGGGAATGATTTGGTTGTAAGGTCCCTGGTATTAGGTTCTTCAGTTAATGGATGAGCAGGAGTTGAGTTTGTTAAAGTAGAGAAGTCTGAGACCTGATTTGATTGAAGATGGTTGAAGTTCTAGATCAAGTGAGAAGAAGAACAACTGTCTTTGTTGGCAGAAGCAGAACTGTATTAGTTGGGCATCATGGTGGAACGTACAGAATGCCTACAGACAGCACCCGTAGTCAGGATCGAACCCTGGTCTCTGGCGCTGTAAGGCAGCAACTCTACCGCTGCGCCACCGTGCCGCACCTACTGTGTCACTATAGGAATGGGTAGGGGAGTTAAAATACAGAATATAGTTCTCAGCAATGTGCCAGACTCCAACCTCACGCCATTCACAGTGACTTTGCCACCACGCCTTGAAGTAAGTTAAAGGAAAAAACCCTCCACCTAATTATATTCTCCACAGTGCCGAGTTCAGCTGTAAGCAGTGAGGTTGATGCAGGCAGAGAGCTTATCTTCTGACGAGCAATGAGTGCCTGGGTCATCGCTGGTTGGCTGACAGATGAAGGCAGTCATGAGTTTAAAATGTCAAAACACGCTGTGAAGCGCAACAATCGTCTCCCAGTGTGCCAGCTTCCAATAGCACGAGAGTCTGCTGGTCTAATTAATGAAATTACTGGCGTGCACATTAGCTGCAGGTGAATCAAGAGAAGGTCGACCTTGAATAATGCCTGCAACTAATTTATTTTGAGAAACTAAAGTCATTATAAAGTTCAGACAGATTATCTTTTTAATCAGCCTAAAGTGGCCTTTATTTAGGCAGTAATAGACATTGCTAGCTAAACGTTAATTTTTGCTAACTCTTTGCATTCCAAACTACAGCCAATAGAAAACAGGAGATCTTTGGGCTATTAAATGAGATCCCGTATGAGAGGGGACAGAGTGGATATTGCTCCTTGTAGAGGGACAGTTAATGCATGCTTTCAGGAGATATGATGAAAGTGCATGGTCATGGAGTCACACAGCACCGAAACAGGCCCTTTGACCAAATTCATTCATGCTGATGATCCTAGCTAGTCAAGTCAAGAATCAAGAGTGTTTTATTGTCATATGTCCCACATAGAACAATGAAATTCTTATTTACAGCAAAAGTTCAAATTATGTATATATACACACATATATACACACACACACACACACACACACACACACACACATTATATATATATATATATATATATACGTACGTACACAAAACAATAAGCAATAGTAGTGCAAAAAGACAAAACTAGTCCCATTTGCCCACGTTTGGCCCCTATCCCTCTAAACCTTTCCTAGAGAGCGGACATGACTGTACATCTACCTCGAGAGACCTTTGAACTATCTCTAATATATATATATATATATATATATATATATATGTACACATATGTACACACAAAAATAAGCAATTATAATGTGTGTGTGTGTGTGTGTGTGTGTGTGTGTGTGTGTGTGTGTGTGTGTGTGTGTGTGTGTGTGTGTGTGTGTGTGTGTGTGTGTGTGTGTGTGTGTGTGTGTGTGTGTGAGAGAGACCCTTCTTCGCTCATTGATATATATCAAGGAATGCAAGGGAATTGTAATGGTCCATGCAAAGCCCCATTGGCAACAACTTTCCAGTTACATCCAAACGTGTCCTATCCATGTAACTGTCGAACTGTTTCATAAATGTTGGGATAGTCCATGCCTCAATTCCCTCCTCTGCCAGCTCGTTCCATACACCCACCACCCTTTGTATTTACCTAGATACCAAATACGACTGATGGAAATGTGGAGACTGGATTCACATAACAAGACTTTGTAAACGGTAATGCCATGTTTAGCCAAATATCCACATCGACTTGTGTCCGTGATGATTGATATATGAGTGCTAAGGCGCTATAAGAAATAGATGGAGTTTTAGCAGCCGTTCCTACAGCACCAGAGGCTGAGAATGTTGGAAAGGTGCTAGAGAAACTCAACTGCATTATCAATTACAGATACCATTCTGTGGGCAGACACAAGAAAGCCCCATGATACCATTCTGATGCAGAGTAATGTTATTAACCCCATATTTATTTTATTAATTAGGGAGGCATGGTGGGCAGCAACAGAGTTTCTGCCTAACTGGGTTCCAGGGTTTGAACCTGTTATGTTTGTGTGCCATTGTATGTTCGTTCTTAGTACCTGAACTGATGTACAGCACTTTGGTCAACGTGGGTTGTTTTTAAATGTGCTATACAAATAAAATTGACTTGACTTGATCTTGAGTATGGGTGTTATCTACACGGAGTTTGTACGTTCTCACTGTGACCGTGTGGGTTTTCCCCAGGTGCTCCAGTTTCCTACCACGCTCCAAAGACATACAGATATGCAGGTTAATTGGCTTTGTAAAGATTGTACATTGTCTCCATTCTGTAGGATAGTGCTAGTGTGCGGGGATCGCTGGTCGGCGTGGACCCGGTGGGCTAAAGTGCCTGTTTCCCCACTGTATCTCTAACCTAAACTAAACTAAAATGAATCCCTCCAAAATGTTGTTCCTTTAGACAGGTACAGGGAGGGATATGGACCAAACGCAGGGCAGGTGGGACTAGTGTAGCTGGGACATGTTGGCCAGTAAGGGCAAGTTGGGCTGAAGGGCCTGTTTCCACATTGTATCACTATGACTCTGTGCCTCTAGGGCATCACAGCAGAGACCAGACTTTAAAAAGAAGAAGCTATAAATTGTTTAAGCCGATGAAAGGCTCTATAGAAATGTAGAATATGCTTTATCATCATGTTTCAACTAAGGTAAAATATAACGTTAGAAGTGAGCTCTGTGCAGGTTCCTCGATAACTAATTAATCTGGGTAATATTTCTTTCAGAATCCACGTTGCAGTGCCACGATGATGGAATGTCGCTGAACTTGTGTCGAGATTTGATGTAAGAGAGCCATCGTTTGTCAGTGCCGACAGCAAACTACATCCCAGAGTTAATTACCTGCTTCAAATAAACTTACTTTGAGTGTTGCTTTAATGGGGTAACATGCAGTTTAGTCAACGCGATGCAGTGCTGGTTTTACGTGTGGCCTGACCCCTTCACATCTGAGAACCTAAAAAAAATCCTGTCCACTCTAACAGCAAAAACTTCCTAGGATATTTTTAACATGAAAAGAGTTTCATATGAGTTTCATATGTGATCGGAGAAGAATTAGGCCATTCGGCCCATCAAGTCTATGCCATTCGATCATGGCTGATCTATCTTTCCCTCTTAAACCCAATTTTCCTGCCTTCTTTCCATAACCCGACACCCGTACTAATCAAGAATCTATCTATCTTTGCCATAAAAATATCCATTGACTTGAATATATCCATTGAAAATATATCAATTCAAGTGAGCATTAAGCTTCTTTGGATTGCCAGTATCTTAATCTTGAAGAAGGGTCCTGACCCAAAACGTCATCAGTCCATTCCCTCCCCAGATGCTGCCTGACCCGCCGTGTTCCTCCAGCACATTGCATTTTACTCAAGATCCCAACATCTGCAGTTCCCTGTGGCTCACTACTGTGTCCTAGTTTGACTATCCAATCTTCTGGTATTCGTAACAATGGCTAGGTACCACTAGCGGTGTGGGGTTAATTATTTCTGAAATCAGATCAAATTTCTCAGCTTGCACGAGAGTGAACCCTATCAACGCAAGATTCCTCTGTTTATTTATTACTGTAAATTAAATCTAAATAGTTCAATGGTTCAATTAAAATAGAAACAGGTACATGGATAAGACAGGTTTACAGGAATATGGGCCAAACGCAGGCAGGTGGGACGAGTGTAGATAGGACATGTTGGCCGGTATGGGCAAGTTGGGCTGAAGGGCCTGTTTCCACACAGTGAAACTCTATCACTCGATAACAGAGACCATCTAAACTTTCAAGAGTCAAGAGTCTTTATTTGGCATATGTACCGACAACAGAACAAATAAATTCTTACCTGCTACAGCTTAACGGGCCTGTAAACTCAACACACACAAATAATATTTCACAAAATGCTGGAGTAACTCAGCAGGTCAGGCAGCTTCTCAGGAGAGAAGGAATGGGTGACGTTTCCTGTCGAGACCCTTCTTCAGTCTGAGTTACTCCAGCAATTTGTGAAATAAATGCCTTCGATTTGTACCAGCATCTGCAGTTATTTTCTTACACACAAATAATATATCAGGGGTACAAAAAAACCCAAAGTCTTTAGTACAGCCAAAGACAAATGACATAGAACTTTGAGCATTGAACAGTACAGCACAAGAACAGGCCCTTCGGCCCACAATGTCTATGCCAAACATGATGCCAAGATCACCTCTTATCTACCTGCACATAATTCACATCCCTCCATTCCCCCTATCTCCTATCGCAAATTCCGTTAAATGTCATTATCATATCTGCCTCAAACACCACCCTTTCAGTAAAAGATTTCCCCACACATCTCCTTTAAACTTTGCCCTTCTCACCTTAGAGCGATTCTCTCTGGTACTTGATTTTTCCATTCTGGGAAAAAGGTTCTGACTGTCTCACCTACCTATGCCTTCCATAATTTTATATACTTCTATCAGGTCTCTCTGCAACCTCTGGCATTCCAGACAAAAACAATACAACTCTGTCTAACCTGTCCCTGTGGCTAATACCCCTAGTAACTAACCTAGTAGCTAATACCCCTAGTAACAGGTAGCTAATACCCCTTAATGCAGGCATAATTTTGGTAAACCTCCTCTGCACCCTATCCAAAGACCCCACATCCTTCCTGTAATGCGATGACCAAAATTGCATGCAATACTTCAGATGTTCCTCAAAATCCCTGTATGATTGCATTCTCTTAACCTTAGCACGTAGTTGCTTTTTTTGGACCAAATTTATGACCTTTAAGATCATCGTTAGTGAACAGTGGAATTGGTTAACTGATGTTTAGTCAAGGAGTGGGGGGGGGGGAGGGGGGGGAGCAGCAAGGGGGCGGGGAAATAGGGGAGGGGGAAGGGGAGTGTAAGTATAAGTAGGCTAAAATTAGAGAATTCAATGTTCATTAGCTACCCAAGCAAAATATGAGATGCTGTTCCTCTAATTTGCCTGTAACCTCACTATGGCAATGGAGGAGGCCCAGAACAGAAAGGTCAGTATGGGAATGGAAGGGGAGTTAAAATGGTTCAAGCTTATGGAGATGTGCCAGCTATCTGCAAAATGCTCTTCCACTGCAACATCAGTCACCTGGCCTGGCTCATTTCCCAACATAAGTTTCAGTTTAGTTTAGTTTAGAGATACAATGCGGAAACAGGCACTTCGGCCCACCTAGCCCGCACCGACCAGCGATCCCCACATGCTGACGCTATCCGATACACACTATGGGCAATTTTACACATACATCAAGCCAATTAACCCCCATACCTGTACGTCTTTGGAGTGTGGGAGGAAACCGAAGATCACGGAGAAAGCCCACACAGGTCACGGAGAGAACGTACAAACTCCGTACAGACAGCGCCCGTAGTCGGGATCAAAGGATAAGGTCCAGTATGTTCCCTTCTAGCGTTGGACTATCCACATACAGTTTCAACAAACCCTCACAAATTCTGCCCTGTCTAAGTCTTTGGCAATAAGCAAGTGTCAGTCAGGCAGTCCACAGAGGGTCCACTGAAGAAGGGTCTCGACCTGAAACGTCACCCATTCCTTCTCTCCCGAGATGCTGCCTGACCTGCTGAGTTACTCCAGCATTTTGTGAATAAAAGTCCACAGAGGTTGATGGTTGCTGAGGTGAGTGTTGTGTAAGTGGTGAATGAGGTTGGTACTGTGGACAATCTCCAGCCTTGGATGTGTACGTTTTGCATGTGTATAATAATCTCTCTTCTGTCAAAACTGCTGGTGCTTCATTCCTTTACTCATAATATTTGTTTTCATTAGAAACTTTACAGTCAGCGATATGTTTTAACAGGAAGATCTGCTCTGGCAAATTTATGGGCTTGTCTTTTGGCAGGCTGGAATCATTACCCTGAATCTTTCTCAGCTGCCATCAATCACGGGGGACATACTCTTGAATGATGCATCGCTCCTTGTCATAGCTTTTTCCATTTTTAAGTCCCCCAGAAATTAGATTATGTTCCCAGCATTTTATCATTCACAAAATCCCATGTCAGTGGTAGCTAATTGCCTTTCCAATATTAATTGCGTCTGTATCTTCTGATACTTGTCCTTTTGTAACAGCCTGCGGTCCTGAAATCTTTTATGGTTGTATGGGTCTGCTGCATTTCCATGCTTGGGTTACAAAGTGGTCATCCTCACTGCTTGCATTTCACTCAGATATTCTCCAACGCACCCATACTATTCACCAGCAAGCAGATTCCCCCTCCTGAAGGACTGTCTCTCTCATTCAAATCTGCCCTCATTTCATTTCCAACCTTAACCTTTCTCTTCAAAGTTATTTTTACCTGTAAAGTCCATACCTCGGGCATCACAGTGGTGCAGCTGGTAGAGCTGCTGCCTCGAAGCACCAGAGACCCGGGTTTGATCCTGACCTCGGCTACTGTCTGTGTGGAGTTTGCACATTCTCCCTGTGACCACGTGGTACTCCAGTTTCCTTCCACGTCTCAAATACATGAGGGTTTGTAGGTTGATTGTCGTCTGGTGTGAAGGGAGTGGATGGGAAAGTGGGATAACATAGAAGTTGTGTGATCGATGGTCAGCATGGACTCGGTCGGCCGGATGGCCTGATTCCACGTTGTATCTCTAAACTATAGACAATAGACAATAGACAATAGGTGCAGGAGTAGGCCATTCAGCCCTTCGAGCCAGCACCGCCATTCAATGCGATCATGGCTGATCACTCTCAATCAGTACCCCGTTCCTGCCTTCTCCCCATACCCCCTCACTCCGCTATCCTTAAGAGCTCTATCCAGCTCTCTCTTGAAAGCATCCAACGAACTGGCCTCCACTGCCCTCTGAGGCAGAGAATTCCACACCTTCACCACTCTCTGACTGAAAAAGTTCTTCCTCATCTCCGTTCTAAATGGCCCACCCCTTATTCTTAAACTGTGGCCCCTTGTTCTGGACTCCCCCAAATTGGGAACATGTTTCCTGTCTCTAATGTGTCCAATCCCCTAATTTTATTTCGGAGTCACGTGAGTGACTACGTGAAGACCCCGTCCTGCACGCATGCGCGACATTAGCGTTCACGCAGTGCACCCGCGACGAACGGGAGTCCAAGGTGCTCCCGCTACAATTTAAAAGTCGGGCCGACAGGTAAGTTCTACTGTGGCCGTGAATATTTCTCTGTGCTCTGCTTTAGGAAGCATTGGCGACCCAAGATGAGCAAGACCAGAGGAAGGAAAATTGCAGTTCGCCCCCGTTCGTTTCCCGTTGAGGAACGTTCTTTGGAGGGGGGGCAAGAGGCGGCAGCAACTACCGAGCCGAGCCCAGCATCGCTAGTGCAGCCTGAGCAGCGAGCTGGAGGTACCTGCAGCCAGAACCGGGCGGTAGTGTCCGACGTTTCGGATGAAGATGCTACACCGCTACACAGCGGCTCTGGCAGCCGCCTAAGCCGAATGGAACGGCTTATGGAGCAAATGCTCCAGCGAGACCTGCTAAGAGAGCAGCAGCAGACTCGCCAAGGGAGGGCTCAGAGCGCCCAGGCACTCCCGCAGTACCCTTTAGGGGCACTGGCCATTGTGTCACCTTCTAATGAAGGCAGCAGTGGCGACCAGGCCTGGGCTGGTCAAGAAGAGGGGTTGTTGGCTGAAGATGTCCGGAGTACGCAGAGTGTACAGGATCAGGAAGAGCTGCTGGGGGTGGTCAACCGCTACGTGGTCATTCCACGAGGGGGTCGGCCTTTAGAGCCGAAACTTGCAGCCAGCATTGACCACCTGTCCTCAAAACCCCTACAAGAACGGGTGGTCAATGAGGCTCTTGAGCTATACACAGCCCCAGAAAATTGTACATCATTAAATGTACCAGCTGTAAACAGCCAAATTTGGGGACATTTGGGGCCGAATATCAGGACCCTGGAGTTGAAGCTCCAGAAGATCCTTAAACTCCTGACTGCAGGGATAACATCATATGCTCGGTCCATTGATGGGGTGGACATTTCCACAAACCAGCAAGACACATTAGCTCTGCTGTGTACCACCCAATACCAGATAAATATTTTACGGAAGGAAAACATCAAGCCTGCCCTCAACCCTAAGTTTGCGGGACTCTGCAAAACACCGGGTTCAGAACCTCCAATTCTGCTCTTTGGGAAGGATCTTCCAAAAAAGGTGAAAGACCTAGAGGAAGAATCCAAGACCTTTGGTCTCGTGAGGGTAGGTTTAGGACCGAGCAGACCTAACAAACCCAGGCGGCAGTACCTCACGGCGTCCACCAGTCATAGACCACCATATGGGACTGGTGAAAGCTCGGGGTCCGCAATTATTCCCCGTAAGCCTTTTTTAGGCCAGGGCCCAGAGCGGACCCCATGGAAAATGTGCCACCCCCAACAACAACAACATCAACATCAACAGCAGCCCTCTACAGCCCAGCAGACACCTCATCGTCTAGCGAAGAGGCGGAAGAAAAATTAATACCAATAACCATGGAGGTAGGTGGGTCTGGTACCTCTCGGCATATGAGCAGTAGGGGCTCTATATTATCAGGGGGGAGATTGCACTTGTTTTTGGATGCATGGGAAACCATTACTAATGACAAATACATACTAACCTGCATTCATGGTTATAAGATTGAATTTGTTCATGAAAACGTTCCGCCAGTTCAGCACATACCCCAAAGGGTATTCACCCTCTCAGTCAAAGACAAACAAGAGGGTCAAGCTGAACTTGTGAGGCTACTAGCAAAAGGTGTCATTGAAAGAACAAATCATGAACCTTTGGAATTTGTGTCTAATATTTTCACCAAAACTAAAAAAGATGGTGGATGTCGCATCATCATTGACTTAACTACGTTAAACGACTCAGTTAAGTATACACATTTTAAGATGGAAACTTTTGAAACCGCCAGACTTTTGATTTCTACAGGTTACTTTCTAGCAGGCATTGATTTAAAAGATGCCTACTACTCAGTACCCATACACAAGGAGCACCGTAAATATTTAAAATTTATCTGGATGAAACAGCTATGGCAATTTAAAGTCTTACCAAATGGACTAACCTCCGCTCCAAGGTTGTTCACTAAAATCTTAAAACCCGCCTTGGCGTTATTAAGAAAACAAAAGCATATAGTCATGGCGTACTTAGACGACATTTTAATAGTAGGGAAAACCTTGGAGACAGCTATTTTGGCAGTAGCAGTCACCAAACGTTTGTTCGAAACTTTGGGGTTTGTCATACATCCAGATAAATCCAATCTTACACCGTCCACTACCATGGACTATCTTGGATTTACGATTGATACTGTTCGCATGGTTGTAACTCTGCCAAAGGGGAAAGCATCAAAATTGGCACTATCATGCCACGAACTAATGCATAAACGTCAGCCAACCATACGGCAGGTAGCTAGAGTTATTGGCAAAATGGTAGCAGCCTTTCCAGCTGTACAATTAGGGCCTTTGCACTACCAAAATTTACAAAGAGCAAAAGTGCACGCACTAAAGCAAAACTCAGGTCACTTTGACCGAGCTATGTATTTAACTGCTGAATCCATTACAGAGTTACAATGGTGGACAAGGAACATTAGCCTCAGTTCCAGTCCCATAATTATCACTAACCCAGTATTAACCATTCAAACGGATGCCAGTGCTTTGGGTTGGGGAGCAACTAACATGCAATCCAGCACAGGGGGCAGATGGACTAATTCTGAATCATCTTGCCTACAGACACGAGGTATCAACTATTTAGAAATGTTGGGTGCGTTTTATGGTTTAAAAGCATATTCATCTAATACGCATCATGCACATGTCCGGTTGCAATTAGATAATACCACGGTGGTGGCCTATATCAACCACATGGGTGGTATAAAGTCAACATCGTGTGACAAATTGGTCAACATAATCTGGCAATGGTGTGTCGAAAGACATACTTGGTTATCAGCAACTTACCTACCAGGTAAGCAAAATACAGTGGCAGACACCAGGTCACGCAAATTTAACGATAACATCGAATGGATGTTAAATCCCAAAGTATTTGCCGAAATTACAAAACAATATGGCACACCAGATATCGATCTATTTGCATCCAGGCTAAATCACCAGGTGGCCCTCGACATGGCTGTCGAAACACCGTTGGAATTCCCCAGCAGTCCGGAATTATTAATCCACCCAGTGTCAGGCATTAGTCACCCGTGCCATGACAGAGTCAATCTCCTGGCTTGCAGATTCTAAAAAGACCTATACTGGGCCTGGGACTGTCTGAGGACGCCATCAACATGATGACCGCATCCCACCGGGAGTCCACCAGGCGACAATACCTGACCAACATAAGAAAATGGGAACGGTATTGCTCCGAAACAGGAACTACCTACACTACAGCAACACCCACCAGTGTTGTAGAATTCCTGGTTGGATTACATCGGGAAGGACTCAGCTACAGCGCCATAAATACAGCCAGGAGTGCGTTGTCAGCTTATTTGGTTCCAGCAGCAGGACAACTGGCTTTGGGGTCCCATCCACTAGTAACCAAAGTCATGAGGGGCATTTTTAACACTAACCCTCCCAGACCAAGGTACACTCAGATCTGGGATGTCAGCATTGTGCTGACGCACCTTAGGGGATGGCCACCACCCAGGGCACTCACGCTGGAACAACTTACACTGAAATCAGTCATGCTCATGGCACTAGTGTCAGCTCAAAGGGTACAATCCCTCCACCTTCTGAGGCTGGACAGCATGACAGAAACATTGGACTGTTTCACATTCCACATTCAGGGACTGGTCAAACAAACTAGACCAGGTACCACGCCTCCAGTTATGGAGTTCTGCACATATTTATCTGACCCACGGCTGTGTGCCAAGACCCATCTCGCCAATTACATAGACACAACACTCAACTTAAGAGGGAGAGAAAAAGCCTTATGGATAAGCCACAAGAAGCCTCATGGTCAGGTGACGAGCCAAACCATTTCAAGGTGGCTCAAGCAGGTGCTTAAGTCCGCGGGAGTAAATATCAATGTTTTCAAATCTCACTCCACCAGGGCTGCATCTACGTCGGCGGCAAGTCGAATGGACGTGCCTATGGACCATATACTGGCCAGAGCAGGATGGTCCTCGGAAAGAACTTTCCAAAGGTTTTATAATAAACCGCTGGCGCAACCTGCTACATTTGCAGACAGAATTTTAGAGTCTGCAGATAATATTTAATTTGAGCCCTGGGGAGCTCTCTGTTTTTTGTTGTCATTAATAAACCTTTTTTGTTCACAAACAGGCTCTTTATTGCGATAACATACTTCCTCCCTCTAAGGTCTTCAGACAGTGAGTGAAGCATGAGCTGGTACACGGTTCGGAATCACAGAGCTTTGAAGTCTTCACGTAGTCACTCACGTGACTCCGAAATAAAATAGTAAGATTAAATGAGAACTTACCAGTTCGAAGTTTGATCTGTATTTTATGAGGAGTTACGATGAGGGACTACGTGCCCTCCGCTCCCACCCTTTTTTATACAGATCAACTGGTAATCAAGTTCTTATTTTTTCTTTACTATATTTATTTCAATCGTTGTGTTTTTTCTGTGAATCCACACCGCTGCTTTGAAGAATGTCGCGCATGCGTGCAGGACGGGGTCTTCACGTAGTCCCTCATCGTAACTCCTCATAAAATACAGATCAAACTTCGAACTGGTAAGTTCTCATTTAATCTTACTATTATCTTATATGTTTCAATAAGATTCCCCCCTCATCCTTCTAAATTCCAGTGTATACAAGCCTAATTGCTCCAGCCTTTCAACATACGACAGTCCCGCCATTCCGGGAATTAACCTAGTGAACCTACGCTGCACGCCCTCAATTGGGCTGAATGGCCTACTCCTGCACCTATTGTCTAAACTAAACTAAAACAAAACTAAAAGGACACAAAGTAGAGACCTGAAACATCACCTATTAGTGTTCTCCAGAGATGCTGCCTGACCTGTGCTGCTGTCCACAAGTGCTATCTGTACGGAGTTTGCATTAACTCCCTGTGACCGTGTGCGTTTTCTCCGGGTGCTCCGGTTTTCTCCCACACTCCAAAGACGTGCAGTTGTAGGTTAATTGGCTTCTGTAAATTGTCTCTAGTGCGAGGGATAGACCTAGTGTACAGGTGATCACTGGTCAGCGTGGGCCTGGTGGGATGAAGGATCTTTTTCCATGCTGTATCTCTAAACTAAGCTAAACTAAAGCAGAATTTAAAAAAACTAAGTTTAAAATGGTTCCTGCAGGATTTGCTAATGCTTAGCAACAACTCCTGTTCACCCTTACTCTGTGAATGTTAAAATGCCCCACGGGCCAAAGATCTAGAAAATAGTTTCCAAATGCATTTTAAAAAGCAGATTTGCAGATAAGATGAAAAGAAGCACAAAAACAGAAAAATAACACTCGGGCCTTAGTAAGGATAATGGAGACACTTCAGGTAAACAATCATTTTCACTCCATGAAACATTGGATGGCACACTGGCACAGCCGGTAGAGTTGCATCCCCGCGTGCCAGAGGCCCGGGTCCAATCCCAATCTTGGGCGCTGTGTGTGTGGAGTTTTCATGTTCTTCATGTGACCGCGTGGGTTTCCTTCTGGTGCTTCGGTTTCTTCCCACATCCCAAACATGCGCAGGTTTGTCGGTTGGTGCGCAGGGAGTGGATGAGAAAGTGGGATAACATAGAACTAGTGTGAGCAAGTGATCGATGGTTGGCGTGTACTCAGTGGGCGGAAAGGCCTGTTTCCATGCTGTAACCTTCAATCAATAAATCAATCAATCAATCAATTTGGAAGATAGTCTTCAAGTATTCTGAAATGTAGCCCCCGCACAAAACCTGCGATCAGTTCAATGCTGTCCGCAATCACCTCCCTGGCCCAGTCTATAGACTGGCCCCAGTATACAACCAGAAAAACACACACACATCACACCAAGCACGTTCTCAAAGTCAAGTGAACAGAATTTGTACCATCAACCAATCCTATCATTAGCATCATCTAAAACAATTTTAATTAATTTGTTGGGCCTGACCTACCTTTTAGAACTCTTGTCAGTTCAAAATTATTAGCTTTGTTCTCATTCAGTGCACTTGACTTGCTCCTTTTTGAAATAGATTTGAATGTTTCTCCCACTGGCCATGTTAAACTAACTGGCTGTTAATTCCCGTGATGGTTATTTGACCTTTTTCTCAAGGCGCGAATAAAATTAAGATATTTTCTTATTTTCAGGAATATCCCTGTCTTCTCTGAATTAGAAAATGTTTTCACTGCACGGCTCCCTCAGTTCTTCCCCCCCCCCCTTTATTTTGCATCCTTCAATACATTCCGAACAACCTCCTACGTTAAAAACCAGGTATCTATTTTGAGTAGGAGATGTTCAGATTGCTTTCATGAGTAACTATTGCTTGTTAGTGCAAACAAAAATTATGGTTGTTGCGCGGCACTTAGAAAGAGTGCAAAAGAGTTTCACCGGGATGTTACCTGGGCTTGTGGGCATTATTCAGGGAGAGCTTGGATGAGCTGGGACCTTTTTTCTTTGGAGCATAGGAGACTGAGGGGTGGTTAATGAGGTGTTCAAAATCATCAGGGGCATGGATAAAGTGGACACTCACAGTCCATTTCCCCAGGGTAGGGGATTCTAAAACTAGAAGGCATAGGCTTAGGGCAATGGAGGAAGCCAAGGAGAGAGAGACACTTGGGCAATGCACCAAAGAATCAGAGCGGGTTTTGCACGAGTTTTTGCAGCGTGGGATGCACTCCAAACCTTCCAACTCAGTGGCAAGAGTGAGCAACCTCTCACACTGCTGCGGGATTGGGAAGTAGTTCAGTTTAGTTTGTTATTATTGTCACATGTACCAAGGTAGAGTGAAAAAAAAAAATAGTTGCGTGCTATCCAATCAGTGAAAAGGCTATACACAATTGCAATCAAGCCGTGTGCAGTGTACAGATACAGGATAAAGGGAATAATGTTTAGTGCAAGGTAAAGTCCAGTAAAGACTGATTAAAGATAGTCCGAAGGTCTCCAATGGGGTAGATGGTAGGTCAGGACCACTCTCTAGTTGGTGATAGGATGGGTTCAGTTGCCTGATAGCAGCTGGGAAGAGACTGGCCCCATGCAGAGAACAATAAAGCTAACACAAAATGAGTAAAACTGACAGCACCCTGATGCCCATAAATTGAGCATAGAATGATGAGGAATGGGATTAATAAGGAATGATAATGTATGGAAATATCTGTCGTAGGTCTGCTGGATCACAGTGAAACATCTGACCTTGGCTGAGAACACTAGAGAACTAAACATTGCATGAATGGTACTTCTGAAATGTTGGCTTTCTCCGTTAATGAATCTTTGGGGTATTTTGCAATGCAAAGCATAACATGCTTGAGTACTCTAACTGGCTGAAGAAAGGTTTGTTCCTGTGCTCCTGAATGCTAAGCCTTGCTCACGGGGAGACGTGGAGCAGCTGGGCGTTCTGATTTCATTTACAGAATCATTTCTGTCTCTGTGACTCAGACGCACGTCCCTCTGGGATTCGCTCTGCTGTAATCAGCAGCTCAAGTCTTGGAGTACGAGGTACTGGAGGCTATTCACTATCAGACACCCATTTACAGAGGTTGCTGGTGCAGTCATTAACCACATAGTGGGCTGTTGAGCTAGGGTCACTCTGTTGCCCTGGTCTCCATGGGCATCCTTGGGCACCAGTTGTGTTGTTAACGAGACTGGCCCGCACTGAGTGTTGGGAATCTTGCAACGACTTGTATAAATCTACAGATCCGATGCTGCACTTTATCACTTGCATATTGTTAGAACACATCACGTCTTGTAAAGGGGGGAATAGTCGAGAAAAGTCGATGTGCCCTGCTGTGCAAGTTTTGGGACAGGTAATTTACTAGGCTTAGGTTTAGTTTCATTATTGTCAGGTGTAATGAGGTACAGTGAAAAGCTTTTTTTTGCATGCAACCCGAAACCAGGACAGCTGATATGCAGGCTATGGGCATGGACATGTGTTTGTGATCCACACAGGTCCTTGGTTACGACATGTCTCATGTTACACGAGGAGTGCATGGACACAGATCATCACCAGTAGCAGTGCAGGTAATTTAGAACATAGAAGAGTACAGCACAGGAACAGGCCCTTCGGCCCACAATATCTGTGCCGAACATGATGCCCATGATGGACTAATCTCCTCTGGCTGCACACGATCCATATCCCTACATTCCTTGCTTATCTATGTGCCTATCTAAGACTCTTAAATGCCACTATCGTATCTGCCTCTGCCACTGTCCCTGGCAGTACATTCAGCGCAGGCAGGTGGGACTAGTGTAGCTGGGACATTGTTGGCTGGTGCGGGCAAGTTGGGCCGAAGGGCCTGTTTCCATACTGTATCAGTCTATGTCTCTATGACCGTGTGACTTAAATGAGGTGCATCGAGTATGAGGGCCCTAAACTAGAGTAAAGAGGATGTTGTTGAGCTGGAAAGGGTGCAAAAAAGATTCAGGAGGATTTTTACTGGAACTGGAGGGTATGAGTTATTAAGAGAGCCTGGATAGGCCGGGACTTACTTCATTGGAGTGCAGGAGATTGAAGGGTGATCTTTTGAGAAGCATGGATAAGGTCATAACATATGGGAGCAGAA
Organism: Rhinoraja longicauda; assembly: GCF_053455715.1. Classification (NCBI taxonomy): domain Eukaryota; kingdom Metazoa; phylum Chordata; class Chondrichthyes; order Rajiformes; family Arhynchobatidae; genus Rhinoraja; species Rhinoraja longicauda. The sequence goes on from NC_135984.1 coordinate 9,434,731, forward strand.
TGAGGCCATTCAGTCCATCAAGTCTACTCCGCCATTCAATCATGGCTGATCTATCTTTCCCTCCAAACCCCATTCTCCTGCCTTCTCCCCATAACCCCTGATGCCTGTCCGTAAGATGGATGGATCCTGTCTTTTTTTCCAGGATAGGGGATTCCACAATGAGACGACATAGATTTAAGATGAGAGGGGAACGTTTTAAAAGGAATCTGAGGGGGATTTTTTCACGCAGAGGGAGGTGGGTATGTGGAATGGGCTGTGATGTCAAAGGGTTGCAGGTGGGTACAATTACAATGTTTAAGAAACTGTACAGGATAGGAAAGGTTTCCAGGGATAAGGGTCAAACGTGGATAGATCAGATCAAGGTCAGATAGACATCTTTGTCAGTATGCGTGCTCTCTGACTCGATTACTCTAGTTTCAGTAACAGAGGGGTCAAGAACCAAGGAGCAAGATTTAAAATAATGGGTAGGGTTAGAGGGAAGAGGGGGAACAATGTTTTCACCCAGGGTGGCCTGTAAAGGTCTGGAACTCGGAGGGTGAGAAGATGCAGGCGATAGAATCCATGACCACATTAAATAGTATCTGGGTGCACTCGTGATATCTCCTGACCTGAAATTTAGAGACACAGCATGGAAACAGGCCCTTCGGTCCACCGTGTCTGTGCCGACCAACGGTCACCCATACATAATGTAGAGAGGTCAATTAACCTACAAACTTGTACATCTTTGGAATGTGCGAGATAAGCGTGCAGCGTAGGTTTACTAGGTTGATTCCCGGACTGGCGGGACTGTCGTATGTTGAAAGACTGGAGCGGCTAGGCTTGTATACACTGGAATTTAGAAGAATGAGAGGGGATATTAAGGGGTTGGACACGTTAGAGGCAGGAAACATGTTCCCAATGTTGGGGGAGTCCAGAACAAGGGGCCACAGTTTAAGAATAAGGGTTAGGCCATTTAGAACTGAGATGAGGAAAAACTTTTTCAGTCAGAGAGTTGTGAATCTGTGGAATTCTCTGCCTCAGAAGGCAGTGGAGGCCAATTCTCTGAATGCATTCAAGAGAGAGCTAGATAGAGCTCTTAAGGATAGCGGAGTTGGGGGGTATGGGGAGAAGGCAGGAACGGGGTACTGATTGAGAATGATCTGCCATGATCGCATTGAATGGCGGTGCTGGCTCGAAGGGCCGAATGGTCCACTCCTGCACCTATTGTCTATTGTCTATAACTGGAACACCTGGAGAAAACCCACACGATCACAGGGCGAACATACAAACTCAGTGCAGATGGCACCCATCGTCAGGATTGAACCCAGGTCTCTGGGGCTGTAAGGCAGCAACTCTCCCACCCCGCCACCGTACTGCCGCTCTGGGCTACAGTCTCAGTGTAAAGATCATTAGATTAAGTTGCTCAAACGACAGGCTGTTCAACTGCATTGTGGCACAATTTTACCAACAGTCCAGACCAGCAGGTTGAAGATCAGCTTCTTCCCAGCAAAGATCAGGCTCTTGAACACTGCAAGACACAGACCTCCGCAACTAAGACCTATGCTCTATGTCTTTGGTTGCACGACGGACTTCAGTTTTGCTCTATTATTCTTACCTGGTGTTACGGTTATTAATTAACTGTATTTTTGATCAGTATATATGTATCTGAAGGAAATAAGAATTACATTGTTCCATGGCGAGTATACCCTTGACTCTTGGCTCTGCTCCTCTCTCCACAGATGGTGCCTGGTCTTCACAGTGCTTCTCGATTTATTCACAAAATGCTGGAGTAACTCAGCAGGTCAGGCAGCATCTCGGGAGAGAAGGAATGGGTGACGTTTCGGGTCGAGACCCTTCTTCAGACTGAAGAAGGGTCTCGTCCCGAAACGTCACCCATTCCTTCTCTCCCGAGATGCTGCCTGACCTGCTGAGTTACTCCAGCATTTTGTGAATAAACCGATTTGTACCAGCATCTGCAGTTATTTTCTTATACTACTTTCACAGTGCTTCTAACCCTTTTTGACCCCATAGCAGATTTCCAGCATCGATGCTGCCTTGCTTTTTTTTAATCAGGACTAGACAATTGTTTTTGATTTCTGCCGAGACATTTTCTCTTCTCAACTACAGAAGAAAAGTTGTCATCAGAATTCTCAGCACGTCGCCCAAGAAATCCCGATGCTTCGGTAAACAGGCTGACAGATACCTGCTTCCATTCTCAAACAGACTTTCATTAGCACTCCCTGGCAGAGAAACCTGTTTCTTCCAAACCCTACACTGCTTTGTACAGCAGATGGCATAACACTACATATCAGATCAACTTCCCTCAAAGCCCGTAAATTAATTATGTTCTTCAACACAGCCTTGCATTTGAAAAGCCTGCCACCCAGATCTTCAAACTTCCAAAAACAAAAATATATATTTTTCAGAGCGTGAATCTGTGTATCAGGGGTGCAATGTTCAACTTATACCTGTGACATCGGATTGGAACGACTTGGTTATTGTCCAAAATCGGGAATTTTTTTTAGTCAAAGAGATAGGAATATTCTGACAGATTGATTGATTGAAATTCACAACATGGAAACACGCACTTTGACCCAACGAGTCCATGCTGACCGTTCACACCAGCTCTGTGTTATCCACACCCTACACACCAGGGGACATTTTAAAGAGGCCAATTAACCTAGTTTCGTTTAGTTCAGTTTAGTTTATTTAGTTTATCGTTACGTGTTCCGAGGTACAGTGAAAAACATTTGTTGCATGCTAAGATTTTATTTTAGATTTAGAGATATAGTGCAGAAACAGGTCCTTCGGCCCACCGGGACCGCGCCGCCCAGCGATCCCCGCACACTAACACTATCCTACACCCACTAGGGACAATTTTTACATTTGCCCAGCCAATTAACCTACATACCTGTACGTCTTTGGAGTATGGGGAGAAGGCAGGAACGGGGTACTGATTGAGAATGATCAGCCATGATCACATTGAATGGCGGTGCTGGCTCGTAGGGCCGAATGGCCTCCTCCTGCACCTATTGTCTATTGTTTAGTTTAGTTTAGAGATACAGCGCAGAAACAGGCCCTTTGGCCCACCGAGTCCGCGCCGACCACCATTCCCCGCATATTAACATTATCCTAGGGACAATTTTTACATTTACCAAGCCAATTAACCTACAAACCTGTATGTCTTTGGAGTGTGGGAGGAAACCGAAGATCTTGGAGAAAACCCACGCGGTCACAGGGAGAACGTACAAACTCCGTACAGACGGCACCCGTAGTCGGGATAGAATATCTTTTCTACATTTTCCTAGTGCTTTTACACATTTCTTTCAGGCTGGTGACCAGAATATTCAAATTATTCTGAAAAAAAAGTGCTTTTGAAATGAATCACCAAAACCTCCTTGCTTTGTGCTTTCTGTCCCTGTTGTCAGAGCCCAAAATGTATTTTTTATTAAAGGGCATGTAAACCCCTTCCTGCTATCTGTGCACACATAGAGTCATGGAGATTCATAGAGTCATAGAGAGTCATAGAGATTCATCGAGTTATACAGATTCATAATCAGAGAGCCATACAGTGTGGAAACAGGCCCTTCAGCCCAACTTGCCCACACTGACCAACGTGTCCCATCTACACTAGTCCCACTTGCCTGTGTTTGTCCCATATCCCTCTAAACCTGCCCTATCCATGTACAGTACCTATCTAATTGCTTCTTAAACATTGCGATAGTCCCTGCCTCAACTACCTCCTCCGGCAGCTCGTTCCATTCGCCCATCATCCCTTTGCATGAAAAAGTTACTCAGACTCCTAGAAATTCTTTCCCTCTTCACCTTAAATCGGTGCCCTCTGGTTCTCGATTCCCCCACTCTGGGTATGCCACAGGTCTTCCCGACAGGATGTTTAGCATTATTGCGCCCTCAACTCAGACTTAAGGAGCACATTTCTGCGTCAGCCTACAATGTGATCAGATGTAATGCTGGTGTGTGCGATCCAACGGGGTGACTGAGACGCAGATTAAACCAGCCCACATTCCACCTGCCTATCCCGCGCTTATAAAGCAAAGTTGAGCCCTCACTTAAACACCACTTTAGCATCCAAATGTCAGACTGGAATGAGAATGGCATTTGAATACGTGGAGGTCACAAAATAGATTAAAGAATGGGCTTCTCAAGCAGATGATGGGCAAGCTGACAACATCACTTAGCGTAATGGAGGACAGCATTTTTCCAGCAACTGAGAAAATGACACTTCAGATTGAAACCCATCTACAAAGAATTCTGCGGATAAGTGGGAATTAGATAGATATTTTGATTAATAATAGAACACGCTGTTACCTCAGCAACCAATTATTTTTCTTGTGTTCTCAGGATGTCGCAATAAATATTCGTTGTTTCTCACTGTTTTAATTTACTCCTTTAATTTAAGAAAAAGCAATATTCCATTTTTTTCCTGTTTAATTTTCTGCCTCTTTTGTTGACAGCGTTTGCCAGCCAGCAGCTCAATGTTTAAGTGACTAATGGAGACACACAGCACGGTAAAAGGCCCTTTGGCCAAACTTGTGTTTGGTTATTCACTTTGGAAGTAAGAATAGAAAGGCAGATTATTATCTGAATGGTGTCAAGTTAGGAGGAGGGGGAGTTCAACGAGATCTGGGTGTCCTAGTGCATCAGTCAATGAAAGGAAGCATGCAGGTTCAGCAGGCAGTGAAGAAAGCCAATGGAATGTTGGCCTTCGTAACAAGAGGAGTTGAGTATAGGAGCAAAGAGGTCCTTCTACAGTTGTACCGGGCCCTGGTGAGACCGCACCTGGAGTACTGTGTGCAGTTTTGGTCTCCAAATTTGAGGAAGGATATTCTTGCTATGGAGGGCGTGCAGCGTAGGTTCACTAGATTAATTCCCGGAATGGCGGGACTGTCGTATGTTGAAAGGCTGGAGCGATTGGGCTTGTATACACTGGAATTTAGAAGGATGAGGGGGGATCTTATTGAAACATATAAGATAATTAGGGGATTGGACACATTAGAGGCAGATAACATGTTCCCAATGTTGGGGGAGTCCAGAACAAGGGGCCACAGTTTGAGAATAAGGGGTAGGCCATTTAGAACGGAGATGAGGAAGAACTTTTTCAGTCAGAGGGTGGTGAAGGTGTGGAATTCTCTGCCTCAGAAGGCAGTGGAGGCCAGTTCGTTGGATGCTTTCAAGAGAGAGCTGGATAGAGCTCTTAAGGATAGCGGAGTGAGGGGGTATGGGGAGAAGGCAGGAACGGGGTACTGATTGATAGTGATCAGCCATGATCGCATTGAATGGCGGTGCTGGCTCGAAGGGCTGAATGGCCTACTCCTGCACCTATTGTCTATTGTCTATTGTCTATTGTCTATTGTCCATGTGGACCAAGATGCCCCATTAAGCCAGTCTAGTTTCCAGGGCCCATATCACTGAACCTTTCCGATCCATGTACCTGTCCAAATGCGTTTTAAATATTGTTATAGTCCCTGCCTCCACTACCTCCTCTTTTTTTTTTAAATCAAAAATATTTATTAAAATATTAAAATAATATATACAATATAATAAAACCAAAACAGAACCCACCACCATAATACAAGACAAACAATAAACTATTATACAACTATCTTACGCTCCTTCAAGGATGCATTCAACCCCCAGCGGTCCCGGAAATCCCCCAGGATGCCTGTGGTCAGCGCGTAGTCCCTCTCTAACACCACCCGGGCACGGACTTAACCCCGCCAATTACCTCCTCTGGCAGCTTGTTCCATACACTCACCACCACGCGTGTGGAAACAACTTGCTCGGCACATCTATATACTAAAACTCTCGTTTGTTATCTTGTTTGTGACTGAACTTCAGCCAAAACGGTACACGATAGCGCGACAATTTTTAGGCCCGCCTTACTCACCATTGTCACTTTAGTGAGAATGCAAGTAGTTTTATTGAAATCGGTGTTATATTTTTAAAGCTATTCACATTTTAAAGTTCAAAAGGAGGGGAGGGGGAGGGGAGGGGGGGAGAAGGGAGAGTGGGGGGGGTGGCGGGTTGAGGAGAGAGGGGAGGGGGGGTTGAGGAGAGGGGAGGGGGGGGGAAGGACAGGGTGCTGCACCAATGCATGAGAGGTTTGGACCCAATGGGTCCACTTTGTCTAGTCTCCTTTGAACTTTGCCCCTAACACCTTATGCCCTTTAGTCTTTTTACTCCTGATTTGGCTTTCAGAGTTAATAGTTAATAGTGAATCACATTGCTGTAGGTCTGAAGTCACCTGGAAGCTGGAATGGATGTGGATCAAAAAAAATCCACCTTATTGGACATTTGCGGCAGTAGGAATTGTCGAAATCATGTGGTATATTTACATGTAAGTATGTCTGCCCATGACATGATGGTTTCATCATGCACGTGACATAAGCACATATGTTGATTGTTGTTAGTTTGTAATACAGAGCACACACAAGCTCCTGCTGTCTCAAAGATCATTATACATTGTGCTTACCAGGAGATCAAGACCCAATTGAAATATTGAGCAAACCATAAAGTGGTGGTGGAACTCAACGGGTCGGGCAGCATTTGTGGGGGGAAATGGACAGATGACGTTTCGGATGGGGATTCTGTTCAGATTCATTTATCTCCACAGATGTTGCCTGACCTGCTGAGTTGCTCTAGCGCTTTGATATTTGCTCAAGAATTCACCATAATCAGTTCCCAGTGTCTTAGTTGATATATTATTGGGATAATGCACAGGCAGCTGGTAATTGATAACTTAATTAACCTGCGTAATACATATCCTAGAAATACTCAATATCATCAATAGAACATATGCCCAACTGCATTATTGAACTGCATTAACTCGGCTGAAATTTGTGCAATTCATCTTTAATGATTGCCTTTGCTTACACTGATGTTTGATCTGACTTGGCCTGGAAACTGCCCAACATTAATTCTGAGGGAGGGTCTCGACCCGAAACGTCACCCATTCCTTCTCTCCAGAGATGCTGCCTGTCCCGCTGAGTTACTCCAGCATTTTGAGTCTATCAACATTATTCTCCACTGGATTTGAATTCTGCTTGGTGAATGTTGACGAAGATCTCTTCCCATGCCACTTGTCATTATTCGTAGTGACCTACAATGCTATGGGTTTGATCTCATTAGACTAGAATCTGCAGCATAAAAAAACTGATATGCTGTGGAATTAATTTAAATTCTAGGTCGGCTTTGGAATCGATGTGGAATGACTCAAGGGTGAAGTTAGGGAAAGGAATCTTTGATGCAGGAAGTAGGAAGGACTTGGAACTTGACGATCTCAATGGTTCAATGGATTCTTTGTTGTCACGTGTACCAATGGGATTCATTTTTGGAAATGCAGATCAGTGAGATGACTGGCCTTACATAAATACTCCATACTCCATACCGCAAAGACGTTCAGGTTTGTCTGCTAATTGGCTTGGTATAATTGTAAATTGACCCCAGTGTGTGTAGGATAGCGTTAGTGTGTGGGGATCGCTGGTCGGCGGGGACAAGTTGGGCCGAAGGACCTGTTTCAGCGCTGTATCTCTAAACCAAACTAAATAAGTATAATACCAGGTTAGCACATAATGCAAAAAAATAGCCCACTGAGTCTATATGCAATAGTCACCAGGTTTTGGTGCCACACCGCAGCCCCAGCTGCAGCTGGCCATCAACCCCGGTTGCGGCCTTCGCTTGTAAATTGTCATCACGTGAACCATCGCCCTTCTGCTCTCCTGAATATCATTGACCCTCCCCTTGTGAACTCCCTGCCCTCCTCCTCTTCTCTGCAAACGAGTGTCGGTAAATGAGTCCATCTGAGATTTCAAATGGGTATTGCTGAAATAATTCACTGGGGTAGGGCAGTAGAATCTTTTACCCTGCAAGCAATGAGTTGAATGGGCAGATTCTGCACACCACCAATTCTACGTTTCAATTTAACCCGCCTGAATGTTGCCATTATTGGTCGCGTTTTCCATTAAAAATGATCGAGTTGACATTCCCCCAGCATCAGGCTAAATGTTACTGATATTGACAAGTAAATCATTATGCATTTAAACACTAACTCAGACATTGAAAATGGTCCATAGCAAACCCAATTCTGAAAAGCAAATGTATAAGTGTTCTCTATCAATCTTTCTTCAGCTGCATTTAACAAAAGTGGTTATAGAGCCATAGAATTTTACAGCATGGAAATAAGCCCTTTGACCCACTCGGTCACACTGACCAAACTGTCCATCACAGGTATTGACCTCCCCACCATCGATGGGATCTACAGGAGGCCCTGCCTCAAAAATGTAGTCAATATATTAAAGACCTGCGCCACCCTAAGCATGCTCTGAGAAATATGTCACAGGAGCCTGAAAACCGTGACCACCAGGTACAAGAGGGTCCAGAGGAGGTTTACAAGAAGGATTCCAGGAACGAGTGGGTTAGCATGTGATGAACATTTGACAGCACTGGGCCTTTACTCACTGGAGTTTAGAAGGTTGAGGGGGAACCTCATTGAAACTTACAGAATAATGAAAGGCATAGATAGAGTGGATGTGGAAAGGATATTTCCACTGGTGGGGATAGTTTGGGACCAGAGGTTCTAGGATCAGCTGTTCCAAATAAACAGTAAATCATTCCATCTTCCATTGGTGGACTTGAAAGAAACATCGCCTACAATCCTTGTACAATCTCTGCTCTTTGAAATATGCCATGGAGTTTGTTGTTCCCATCTGAATAGGCAAATGTGGCTTTAGTGGAACAAACCATGTAGCAATTTCTCTTTCACTAAGTTTTAGAAACATAGAAACATAGAAAATAGGTGCAGGAGTAGGCCATTCGGCCCATTCGGCCTGTTCTCTCGTTGGTTCCTCGACATGTTGGTTTAGAAAACCATCTCTCAAACATTCCAAGAAATCCTCTTCCTCAGCACCCCTGCCAGTTTGGTTCACCCAATCTATATGTAGATTGAAGTCACCCATTATAACTGCTGCGCCTTTAGTGCATGCATTTCTAATTTCCTGCTTGATGCCATCCCCAACCTCCCTACTGCTGTTAGGTGGCCTGTACACAACTCCCACTAGCGTTTTCTGCCCCTTAGTGTTTCGTAGCTCTACCCATATCGATTCTACTTCCTCCAAGCTAATGTCCTTCCTTTCCACTGCTTTAATCTCCTCTCTAACCAGTAACGCTACCCCACCTCCTTTTCCTTTCTGTCTATCCCGCCTGAATATAGAATATCCCTGGATGTTGAGCTCCCAGCCTTGGTCACCCTGGAGCCATGTCTCCGTAATCCCAATTATATCATAATCATTAATAACTATCTCCACATTTAATTCATCCACCTTATTACGTATACTCCTTGCATTGGGACACAAAGCCTTCAGGCTTGTTTTTACAACTCTCTTACCCCTTGTACGATTATGTTGAAAAGTGGCCCTTTTTGATTTTTGCCCTGGATTTGTCTGCCTGCCACTTTTACTTTTCACCTTGCTACCTGTTGCTTCTACCCTCATTTTACACCCCTCTGTCTCTCTGCTCCAGCTCCCATCCCCCTGCCACATTAGTTTAAATCCTCCCCGACAGCACTAGCAAACACTCCCCCTAAGACATTCCAGCTCAGCTCAGGTGCAGACCGTCCTGTTTGTACTGGTCCCACCTCTCCCAGAACTGGTTCCAATGTCCTAAAAATTTGAATCCCTCCCCCTTGCACCATTTTTCAAGCCACGTATTCATATGAAATATCCTCCTATTCCTACTCTGATTATATTACTTTAGTACAAGAATGTCATTTAAAGCAACAGACTTCTGAATCAAAGGCAGGAGTCTACCAACCAAGACAAGCCGACATTTGGTGATTGATGGTTCACACTTGTGAGCTTGCTTTGAGCTGTAACCATGCTAAGCACAAACAATATAGGGTGCCACAACTGATCTTCCAGTACAAACTGGGAGCAAAAGTTCCCATTTAAGTAGAATCAGGAGATTTTTTTCCTTCTGAAAAGAATACAGTTTGAGATGAAGACTTTAGAATTCAAGAGTCAGGGGTCAAGAGTATTTAATCGTTATATGTACTGGCAATCGAAGAATGAAATTCTTATTTGCTGCTGCTTTACAGGCCCATTAATGGAATAACATACAGATAAACACAAAAAGCTGGAGTAACTCAGTGGGTCAGACAGCATCTCTGGAGAAAAGAGTTAGGTGATGTCTCGGGTCAAGACCCTTCTTCTATTCCTTTTCTCCAGGGATGCTGTCTGACTAGCTGAGTTACTCCAGGTTTTTATGTCTATCTTCGGTCCTTCCTAAACATACAAATAAAAATATATATAATGTATAACAACAGATATATATAAAAACACACCACACACACACATATGTAAAAATGTGTGTATTTATATATATATATATATTTAAAAAATATATATATATATCTATATATTTTATATATATATAAAATTTATATATATATATATAAAATATATAGATAGATATTAAAAACACACATATATATATATTTTAAAAATATATATCTATATATTTTATATAGATATATATAACATATATATATAGATATTAAAAACACACATATATATATATACACATATATATAAATGTGTGTGTGTGATGTATTTATATATATATTTTTTAATATATGTCTATATATTTTATATATATATATCTATATCTATATCTATATAAAATATATAGATATATATTTTAAATATATACACATACATATATATACACACATACACATATAAATATATAGATATAGAGATATAATTGCATATCTTCCATTCATTGTTCTTTATCTGTCCACATCACCATCTATATCTCTCGTTCCCTTTATCCCTCACCAGTCTGAAGAAGGGTCTTGACCCGAAACGTCACCCATTCCTTCTCTCCAGAGATGCTGCCTGTCCCACTGAATTACTCCAGCTTTTTGTGTCGAGAGATATAAATATATCATTTTAATAATGTTTATATAGAATAGTAAATGGCTGGAACGTGGAATTATTTTCAGCACAGTGTGATGTGAAGGGAAATATTCAGTCAGTAGAGAGATAGCTCCAACAATGCAGAATATCTACATGAGTTTTCGTGCCATTATAGTAATGTTCACATATCTTAATATTACTCAACTAATGTATTTTCATCTTTAGTGCAGGGAATCATGTTGTACAAATCACATTCAACTGTGAGGATGATGAGGTGGCAGAGAGGTAATTTAAAATGGAATTGCTTTCAAGTGTTTTTAGTTTTTCTTTGGAATTAAAGTAAGTAAACGTCTTCACCTCCTCATTACTTGGTCCCCCCAGTATAAACGTCTTCACCTCCTCATTACTTGGTCCCCCCAGTATAAACGTCTTCACCTCCTCATTACTTGGTCCCCCCAGTATAAACGTCTTCACCTCCTCATTACTTGGTCCCCCCAGTATAAACGTCTTCACCTCCTCATTACTTGGTCCCCCCAGTATAAACCAGCCACATCCTTGTAAACAAGTCAAGAGTCAGAAATATTTAATTGTCATACGTACCTGCATTGGAACAATGAAATTCTTACTTGCTGCTGTTCAACAGATCCATTTATAGAAGGGATTTGCTTAAAATGGCATAATGTTAGGCACAGATATTATGGGCCAAAGAGCCTGGTCTTGTGTTGTTTTATGTTCTATGTTCGAACAACAGTTATCAACAGCAAAAGGAGGCACAAGAACTGCAGATGCTGGTTTACATAAAGAAGACGTGACCTGGGTGTCATGGTGCACCAGTCATTGAAAGCAAGCATGCAGGTGCAGCAGGCAGTGAAGAAAGCGAATGGCATGTTGGCATTCATAGCAAGAGGATTTGAGTTTAGGAGCAGGGAGGTTCTGCTGCAGTTGTACAGGGCCTTGGTGAGACCGCACCTGGAGTATTGTGTGCAGTTTTGGTCTCCTAACCTGAGGAAAGACGTTCTTGCCTTAGAGGGAGTACAGAGAAGGTTCACCAGATTGATCCCTGGGATGGCGGGACTTACATATGAGGAAAGACTGGATAGACTGGGCTTGTACTCGCTGGAATTTAGAAGACTGAGGGGGGATCTTATAGAAACATATAAAATTCTTAAGGGGTTGGAGAGGCTAGATGCGGGAAGATTGTTCCCGATGTTGGGGGAGTCCAGAACCAGGGGTCACAGCTTAAGGATAAGGGGGAAGTCTTTTAGGACCGAGATGAGAAAACATTTCTTCACACAGAGAGTGGTGAGTCTGTGGAATTCTCTGCCACAGAAGGTAGTTGAGGCCAGTTCATTGGCTCTATTTAAGAGGGAGTTAGATGTGGCCCTTTTTGCTAAAGGGATCAGGGGCTATGGAGAGAAGGCAGGTACAGGCTACTGAGCTGAATGATCAGCCATGATCATATTGAATGGCAGTGCAGGCTCGAAGGGCCGAATGGCCTACTCCTGCACCTATTTTCTATGTTTCTATGTTTCTAAGACACAATGTGCAGGAGTAACTCAGCTGGTCAGGCAACATCTCTGGAGGACATGGATAGGTGACATTTAGGGTTGAGACCCTTCTTCAGCTTCCCAAGCTGAATTGTCACCCTAGCATGTCCAGGTGGATGCACATAATCTCTTGCCCAAAGTAGGTGAATCGAGGACCAGAGGACATAGGGTTAAGGTGAAGGGGAAAAGATTTACTAGAAATCTGGGGAGTTAATTTTTCACACAAAGGGTGGTGGATGTATGGAACAAGCTGCCAGAGGAGGTAGTTGAGGCAGGGACTATCCTAACATTTAAGAAAACAGTTAGTATAAGAAGATAACTGCAGAAGCTGGTACAAATCGAAGGTATTTATTCACAAAATGCTGGAGTAACTCAGCGGGTCAGGCAGCATCTCGGGAGAGAAAGAATGGGTGACGTTTCGGGTCGAGACCCTTCTTCAGACTGATGTCAGGGGGGCGGGACAAAGGAAGGATAAGAAAACAGTTAGACAGGTACATGGATTGGACAGGTTTGGAGGGATAATGACCAAATGCAGGCTTGTGGGACTAGTGTAGCTGGGACATGTTGGCTGGTGTGGGCAAATTGGGCCAAATGGCCTGTTTCCACACCGAATGTATGACTCTATGTCCTCCAGAAATGCTGCCTGACCCGCTGAATTTTTCCAGCACTGTACTTATCAAGTTAAAGGATTGGGTTTTCTAAGGAAGCTTAGAACCTGGGACAGGTGGTCTCAGGTCCCATACTTGAGCATAGTGTGTGATAGGGCTGATTATCCATCAGTTGCACTCTTGAAAATTAAGCTAGTCCCCCATCCATAGAATATGTTAAAGCTCTTACACTCAGCAATGGATTTTCACATACATAGAAATATAGAAACATAGAAAATAGGTGCAGGAGTAGGCCATTCAGCCATTCATGTGATCATGGATGGTCATCCAAAATCAGTACCCTGTTCCTGCTTTCTCCCCATATACCTTGATTCCGATAGCCCGAAGAGCTATATCAACTCTCTCTTGAATACATCAATCATTTGGTACTCAAAACACAACATAAACTCTTGTATTAACTTTACTTTGTGAATTAAATCTTCCTTTGAACCTGACTACAGAAAGAATATTGGTACCCACATATCAGTTTCCATTGCAGGTATCTGCGTAAAATCATTTAGTTTGGTGGGATTGAAAGAGAAAAGATTTCTACCATTTCTCTTGGGTCTTGTTAGCTTCTGTGAAACAGAATCGTAGTTTCACCCAGGGAGAATGCTTCACCTCAGAAAGCACAGCTGAATATCTACCATTTACCTGCTTAATTCACTAGTTAATCCATATTATTAAATCTGACCATTTATTCGACATGTAGGATTGTGCCGACAAGGCCTGATATTATTTGCTATCCTTAACCACCCTTTTAGTGGGTGGAGAGGCACATTCTTCAACTGCAGTGGGAATGTAACAGTTAATATTCCTAACTCATTGCTCATTAATGCTCATTAACTCATTGATCATTAATTTATTAACTTAATAACCCAATAACTAATTAACCCATTGCTCATTAACTAATTAACTCAAGAACCTCAGTCTGACGAAGGGTCTCGACCCGAAACGTCACCCATTCCTTCTCTCCTGAGATGCTGCCTGACCTGCTGAGTTACTCCAGCATTCTGTGATACCTTTGATTTGTACCAGCATCTGCAGTTATTTTCCTACACAACTCAAGATCTATGCTCATTAACTCACTGATTAACTTCTTAGCCCATTAACTCATGTACTAATTAACTTATTAACATTAACTCATTACCCATTGACACATTCTTAACTCATTGCTTTAGACTGGATTCAGGAGGTAAAACTGGGCAGTTATGTTCTGCAGGAAGATGTTATTGAACATGATTAGTGCTTGTGTCCACTTGGTATTGGTAGTACTTTATTCTTGTCACATGTACTGAGAAACTGTGCAAGGTTTTGCGTGCGTGCTATCCTGTCAAATCAAATCGTACTACAGTATACATGAGTACAACCAGGCTATACACAAGTGCAACCAGGTAGTCCAAAGAGAAAAATACCAGGGTGCAGATTATAGTGTTAGAGCATTGTCGCAGTACAGCCGCAGAGTAAAAGTCCAAGGTCTGTAATGATGTAGGTTGGAAGATCGGCGCTACAACTTCGCTTATGGTAAGCACGTATCACCAGCTTCAGGAAGTGCCTCTTCCCTGATGTTATCAGACTACATACTGAACATGCAAGCTTGGTCATTTTGTGGTGGCCACTGACTCAATGTTAGTTTTTCTTTTGCACTCCAGATTTATTTCATTACTTGAGTTTGAGCTCCCCTGTTGCAGTGAAAGTTGCATCTTTGGATTGCCAAAGACAAGGCATTGCAAATTTGGAACCCCCTGACCTGTAAACCCTGGGAGATTAAATCCTGATGTCATCATTCTAAAAGCACTGAGGTGGCACAGCTAGTAGGGTTGCAGGCTCACAGCACCAGAGATCCAGGTTTGATACTGACCACGGGTGCTCTCAGTGTAGAGTTTGCACATTCTCCCTGTGACCTCCCATATCCCAAAGACGTGCAGGTTGTTTGTTTGTTAATCTGCCCTCTGTAAATTGCCCCTCGTGTACAGGGAGTGGATAAGAAAGTGGAATAGAAGTGCCTCAGAAGGCAGTGGAGGCCAAGTCTCTGAATGCATTCAAGAGAGAGCTAGATAGAGCTCTTAAGGATAGCGGAGTCAGAGGGTATGGGGAAAAGGCAGGAACGGGCTACTGATTGAGAATGATCAGCCATGATCACATTGAATGGTGGTGCTGGCTCGAAGGGCCGAATGGCCTCCTCCTGCACCTATTGTCTATTGAATAACATAGGACTAGTGTTCGGGTGATCTGTAGTCAGCGTGGATTCGGCGACCTGGTTCTATGTTGTGTCCTATCATCAACTGGACAGCAGTTCTGACCTACCACCTCCCTCATTGGAGACCCTCGGACTATCTTTAATCGGACATTACTGGATTTTATCTTGCACTCAAAGTTATTCCCTTTATCCTGTAATCTGTACACTGCGGACGGCTTAATTCTAATCGTGTATAGTCTTTCCGTTCACGCAACAAAAATACTTTTCACTGCACCTCGGACAATGTGAAACTAAACACGCAGGGTGACTGTTGCTGCACGATGCACAGGTTGAATAGTTGGTACACATTTTGTAACGTTCTGGAAAACAGTGACAGATACCACGTGTAAGACAGACTGCACTGGGGACAAGTGATGTTTGAGAGACTACAGTACAAATTTGATGATGTCACCACATTTAGGTGAGAGGTGAGTTCTGTGTCAACTGAATTTTAATAATGCAAAATTTCTCTTTGTTTTCTTTCCTGTAACGATGTGGTTGAGTAATGAGAGGAAGGATAATTGTGACTGGTTCTCATTTTGTGATTCAGTCAAAGATGGAAATTTGATGTCACTAACTATTGTGGTCTTGTTGCATGACATGGAAATAAACTTGACCCAACAGCTGGATTAAGACCGGAGGAAGCAGAGAGAGAGGCAGATAGAGAGAGGATAGAGAGAGAGAGAGAAAAGCCGAGAGAGAGAAGGGCAGGCAGAGAGAGGCAGAGGCAGAGAGAGAGAAAGAGGCAGAGAGAGACAGCAGAGAGAGGCAAATAGCGAGTAAGACAGAATAGAGAGGATCATTAGTGAGACTCATGGGCAGAGGCAGAGAGAGATTGTGAGACAAAGAGTAGAGTTAGAGACAGACAGAGACAAAGACTCTTCAGTTATCCGTGGGTAATCTAGTTCTTAATCCAAACTATCAAGTCGCTGTCGATCCCATACATCTTAATTTCTGGATGTGGTTCTGTCACCTAACTACACTCCTGGGCTAGACCACAGCACTTTGTCTGAGACTTCTCAACCAGCTGTAGATGTTTCCAGAGCACAAAATGGAACCCCACGTCAGGCAACATCTATGGAGTCTTCAGAGTGAAGAAAGATTCTGACCTGAAATAAACCTTCCCATTTCCCTCCACAGATGCTGCCTGACAGACTAAGTTCTTCCAACATTTTATATTTCGCTCAAGGCTCCAGCATCCAGGATAATTTGTGTTAACCTATGAGGAGCATTTGAAGGCTCTGGGCCTGTACGCACTGGAGTTTAGAAGGATGAGGGGAGAATCTCATTCAAACATACTGGATAATGAAATGCCTGGACAAAGTGGATGTGGCAAGGGTGTTTCCAGTAGAACTAGAGGGACAGCATCAGGATAAAAGGATTTACCTTTAGAATGGAGATGAGGAGAAATTCCTTTAGCCAACGGGTGGTGGATCTGTGGAAGTCATTGCCTCAGATGGCTATGGAGGCCAACACATTGGGTATTTCTAAAGCTGACGTTTGGATCAGACCCATGGAGAACATGTCGTCACAATGTTAACAACTAGTTGCAGTCAATCTGAACTTATTCGGGAAAACATGGGATTTTTGTTCTCCAAATTTGAGGAAGGATATTCTTGCTACTGAGAGCGTGCAGAGTAGGTTTACTAGGTTAATTCCCGGAATGGCGGGACTGTCGTATGTTGAAAGACTGGAGCGGCTAGGCTTGCATACACTGGACGAGAGGGGATCTTATCAAAACATATAAGATTATTAAGGGGTTGGACACGTTGGAGGCAGGAAACATGTTCCCAATGTTGGGGGAGTTCCAGAACCAGGGGCCACAGTTTAAGAATAAGGGGTAGGCCATTTAGAACAGAGATAAGGAAAAACGTTTTCAGTCAGAGAGTTGTAAATCTGTGGAATTCACTGCCTCAGAAGGCAGTGGAGGCCAAGTCTCTGAATGCATTCAAGAGAGAACTAGATAGACCTCTTAAGGATAGCGGAGTCAGGGGGTATGGGGAGAAGGCAGGAACGGGGTACTGATTGAGAATGATCAGCCATGATCACATTGAATGGTGGTGCTGGCTCGAAGGGCCGAATGGCCTCCTCCTGCACCTATTGTCTATTGTCTATTGTTTTATTGTCTAGTTTACTTTTAAGACTAATGAGGTACCAAACAACTTGGCTTCCGGAGCTAGCTGTCTATCCCTGAATAGGTTTCCTGACGAGGGGAAACAAGTGGGAAATCGTTCCGGAGCATTGTGAAGGGAATGGGTGAACATTTCGATGAACTTGTTTGAAATCCAGCTCCCGGATCGCAGTGTGAAGGACAACGCGCCCTCTGTCCGTCCCCGTCCCCATGGGGAACGTTACGCCCACTGTGGACAGTGACCACATTTTATAAAGATTGATTTTAAAGAAACATAACAACGACAAACCTAAGTATGATGCCGAGACCGAGTCGAATCCTTGATAATTACTGCAAGATAATGCTTCATTTTCTGCTGAAATGGTGGTTGTGCTCGGGCATGGCAAGGCCAGTATTGTTAGAAATAAGGACAGATCCAATCTCCAGGCAGATAAGGCATTTGGGCCGTAATGGCAGCAGATAGCAAAGTCACGGTGTTCTGCCTGCATCTGCTGTACGGCAATATTTCACAAATCCATTTGGTTCCGAAAATACTTTAATAAAATCTAATGCAACACAATGGAGATGCAGAGAGCTAGGGTGCATGTTACATATAAGTGAAAATCTCCAGCCAACCCATTAGAACTGTGAAGATTCAGTTACACTTCCTTCACCCTCACCAGATTTTGATTATACGATTGTGGTTTAAAACTTTGATTCATTTCTAGTGACACCATTGACGATATATTTAGCACGGTGAGCTGTTCAGCATTAAATAGAGATGAGAACACACTCTATAACGGCAGCAGAAAATCCGGTTTGTGTCGAACAAAATAATAAATCTCGAGGGAGACAGCAGATGCTGGAATCTTGTGCAAAACACAAAGTGCTGGCGGAATTCAATGGGTCAGGCAGCATCCGTGGAGGGGATGGACAGGTGATGTTTCGGGTCGGGACACGTCTTCAGACTGATGGTGTAGGGGGGAGAAAACTGGAAAAGAGAGGTGGGGGCAGGACAAAACCTGGCAAGTGATAGGTGGATACAGGTGAAAGGGTGATCGGCAGATAGGTGGATAAGTGATGAAGGCCAGAGGTGAAGAGGAGACAAAAAGATAAGATAAGATAAGAAGAGGGGTGAATGGGGAACAAAGAAATGGCAGACAAGTTAAACCGTTACTTTGGATCTGTCTTCACTGAGGAAGATACACACAATCTCCCAAATGTTCTAGGGGCTGGAGAACCCAGGGTGATGGAGGAACTGAAGGAAATCCACATTAGGCAGGAAATGGTTTTGGGTAGACTGATGGGACTGAAGGCTGATAAATCCCCAGGGCCTGATGGTCTGCATCCCAGGGTACTTAAGGAGGTGGCTCTAGAAATAGTGGAAGCATTGGAGATCATTTTTCAATGTTCTATAGATTCAGAATCAGTTCCTGTGGATTGGAGGATAGCAAATGTTATCCCACTTTTTAAGAAAGGAGGGAGAGAGAAAACGGGTAATTATAGACCAGTTAGTCTGACATCAGTGGTGGGGAAGATGCTGGAGTCAATTATAAAAGACGAAATTGCTGAGCATTTGGATAGCAGTAACGGGATCATTCCGAGTCAGCATGGATTTACGAAGGGGAAATCATGCTTGACAAATCTACTGGAATTTTTTGAGGATGTAACTAGGAAAATTGACAGGGGAGAGTCAGTGGATGTGGTGTACCTTGACTTTCAGAAAGCCTTCGACAAGGTCCCACATAGGAGATTAGTGGGCAAAATTAGGGCACATGGTATTGGGGGTAGGGTACTGACATGGATAGAAAATTGGTTGACAGACAGAAAGCAAAGAGTGGGGATAAATGGGGCCCTTTCGGAATGGCAGGCAGTGACCAGTGGGGTACCGCAAGGTTCGGTGCTGGGACCCCAGCTATTTACGATATACATTAATGACTTAGACGAAGGGATTAAAAGTACCATTAGCAAATTTGCAGATGATACTAAGCTGGGGGGTAGTGTGAATTGTGAGGAAGATGCAATAAGGCTGCAGGGTGACTTGGACAGGTTGTGTGAGTGGGCGGATACATGGCAGATGCAGTTTAATGTAGATAAGTGTGAGGTTATTCACTTTGGAAGTAAGAATAGAAAGGCAGATTATTATCTGAATGGTGTCAAGTTAGGAGGAGGGGGAGTTCAACGAGATCTGGGTGTCCTAGTGCATCAGTCAATGAAAGGAAGCATGCAGGTACAGCAGGCAGTGAAGAAAGCCAATGGAATGTTGGCCTTCGTAACAAGAGGAGTTGAGTATAGGAGCAAAGAGGTCCTTCTACAGTTGTACCGGGCCCTGGTGAGACCGCACCTGGAGTACTGTGTGCAGTTTTGGTCTCCAAATTTGAGGAAGGATATTCTTGCTATGGAGGGCGTGCAGCTTAGGTTCACTAGGTTAATTCCCGGAATGGCGGGACTGTCGCATGTTGAAAGGCTGGAGCGATTGGGCTTGTATACACTGGAATTTAGAAGGATGAGGGGGGATCTTATTGAAACATATAAGATAATTAGGGGATTGGACACATTAGAGGCAGGAAACATGTTCCCAATGTTGGGGGAGTCCAGAACAAGGGGCCACAGTTTAAGAATAAGGGGTAGGCCATTTAGAATGGAGATGAGGAAGAACGTTTTCAGTCAGAGAGTGGTGAAGGTGTGGAATTCTCTGCCTCAGAAGGCAGTGGAGGCCAGTTCGTTGGATGCTTTCAAGAGAGAGCTGGATAGAGCTCTTAAGGATAGAGGAGTGAGGGGGTATGGGGAGAAGGCAGGAACGGGGTACTGATTGAGAGTGATCAGCCATGATCGCATTGAATGGCGGTGCTGGCTCGAAGGGCTGAATGGCCTACTCCTGCACCTATTGTCTATTGTCTATTGTCTATTGAAATGTAAAGCTGGAGGGAGGGATATGGATGGAAGTTGACTCGGAGTGTGGATTGGAGGGAGAAGAGGAGCGATAAAAGGGAAATGGAGGACTTGGGGATGGTAGAGGAGTGAATGGAGAGGAAAAGGCACAGTGTGACTGGGGTGGTGGGAGATGATGGTAGAGATGGGGTGCGCTGGGAAAAGAGAGAGGAAGTAGTGGAAATATTACTTGAAATTGGAGGATTCAGTAACCCTTGTTCCCCCCCACCCCATCTTCGTTCTCCGACCAGTCTGATGGTCGTCCTGATTACATTTTATCTTTGAATGCTCCGTTGTCACCTTCCCGAAGATAACAATGACCTATTCTACATTTTCCTTGAACTTTGTTCCTTTTGATCCCTTGGTTTCCCACCTCACCCTTCCATATCGCTGTGTCACCCTCTCCCTTGACTCGAAATCTGAAGACGTGTCTCGACCAGAAACGTCACCCATTCCTTCTCTCCAGAGATGCTGCCTGTGCCGCTGAGTTACTCCAGCATTTTGTGCCTGTCTTCAATATTCATACCATTGAGTTGATAGGAATGCAAAAGTGACTTGTGTTGTAGATTCCACCTCATGAATGTGAAATTGTTATAGAATTATGATTACCATGAAGGTAAAATGTAAAGTTTTTTTTTGCTCAAAGGATAGTTATCTTTGTTTATTCAAACGGTAAAAGCATGATTCTATTCCCACTGGGGAACGGCTAAACTTCTCGATCCAAGAAGCACAGAACAATGAATTGATGCTGAGCTAAGTTCCATTGTCAAGAGGGTTTAATTGTCAAATGTTCCAGGAATGGAACAATGACATTCTCACCTGCTGCAGTTTTACAGGCCCATTAAGGCGACAGCACAACAAATAATTGACAATACATTGAACTAACAAGCAGTAATACTCTTTTGTCACCCATTCCTTCTATCCAGAGATGCTGCCTGACCCGCTGAGGTACTCCAGCATTTTGTGTCTTTCTTCATATTGAGTATAGAATTTGGGTTGGAATGTTGCAGTTGTACAAGGCGTTGGTGAGGCCGCGTTTGGAGTATTAAGTTCAGTTTCGGTCATCGTGCTATAGGAAGGATGTTTCCTATAAGCTGGGAGGAGTGCAGAGAAGGTTGATGAGGATGTTGCCAGAAATTGAGGGCCTGAGCTACAGGAAGAGGTAGTGTAAGATAGGACTTTATTCCATGGAGTGCAGGAAGCTAAGAAGTGATCTTATGGTTCTTGGTTCTTGGTCCTCCAAAATATTCCAAATGGAATTTAAACTGGAGGTGGCAGAGTATGGACTTAAGCAAGAAGGGTTTCTTGGAGAAGAGCTGCCTTAAATTTAGTTGCGTCTGGTTGAATAACCATAGTATAGGGTGAAGACTATTCCATGCTTTAATTGTGCGAGGGAAGAATTAATTGCTATACACATCTGCCTTGATAGCTGGTATCTCAACTTAGACAATAGACAATAGGTGCAGGAGGAGGCCATTCAGCCCTTCGAGCCAGCACCACCATTCAATGTGATCATGGCTGATCATTCTCAATCAGTACCCCGTTCCTGCCTTCTCCCCATACCCCCTGACTCCATTATCCTTAAGAGCTCTATCCAGCTCTCTCTTGAATCGAATGCCCTCGTCTACTCCTGATAGGTTTGGGTTTAGTGTAGATGTGGTCATCTATGTCGAGCTAACCATTTAACATTTTGTAAAAACATGGTCAAACGGTGGGCTTTACGTCTGTCTTGGAGAGTGTTCCACCCCAATGAATTTAGAAGTTCGGTGACACACGGTTCTCTCTCATAGGTATTTGTAACAAAACGAGCTGTCCATCTTTGTACGCGTTCGATGGAAGAAATGTTTCTATTTGTGTATGGGTCCCATGCTGCAACTGCGTAGTCCAAATGTGGTCGAACAAGAGTGAAGTACAACCTCTCCTTGATAGAAGTTGAACAATGATAAAAGTTGCGTCTCAGAAAATTTAGGACACCTGTTGCTTTCACCGTTGCATGATGAGTCTGACCATTCCAACGTAAATCGTTCTGTAATTTGATGCCAAGATACTTGGTCTGTTTGGATTCTTGTGGAGGTGTATAAGATCATGAGAGGAATAGGTAGGGCGAATGCAGTCTTTTGCTCGGAGTAGAGCAATTAAGAACTAGAGGACATAGGTTTAAGGTGAGAGGGGAAAGATTTCATAGGAACCTGAGGGGCAGTTGGTGATGGCATATGGAAGAAGCTTCCAGAGGAGGTAGCTGAGGCAGATACTGTAACAACTTTTAAAAGACATTTGGACAGATGGGTAGGAAAGGTTGAGAGGGATATGGGTCAAAGGCGGGAGGTGGGGCTAGAATAGATGGGACATCTTGCCAGCATGGGCAAGTTGGGTCGAAAGGCATGTTTCCATGCTGTATGACTTTATGATACTCGTTTCTGAAGTAAGCTTTATTCTTTCACCTATCTTCATAATCTAATGATGCACTGAAATGGAGCAGCTTCCTAGAAACAATCATACATAGAATTGCAGGGCAGAAGGGTTCCCGTTTGGCCCATCAAGACATGACTGGGGTTTTGTAAGAGCCTTGCAGACTTTGTCATGATATTCTTGGAAGCACTTGGTGGTTTCATTGTTTTCCAGTTTTAATGGGGTATCAGAAGCAACGTCATGTAATGTTCAAAATTTAGATTGAGTTTGGAACATAATTGGCACGACAGCGAGGAAAAAAGTAGAATCTCACAATTAGAAATGTTGAACTTTTGGACATTATAACAGAGGTCCCATTAATTTTAAGAATGTTACTTCTTGTAATTAGGTTGGGATTTGGCTCTGAGGTGAATTTCTGAGAGCATTTTTATTATGATCTGACTATAAAACCAAAACGTGTTTTGGCTTCTAATTGTTAAATTTTCAGAATATAATTACAGCAACAACGATTATTAATGATGGGTGTCATGAATAATTAAAATAAAATAATTGAAGATATATTTCAGAATTTTACTCCAGGCACTATAGTTTATAATAAGGCAGATGTCAATGAATTTAAAAAAAAACTTTAATGCAAATACAATATTACCTTTAGTAAGGATTTTCTTGTTTTCTTAGTATTCAGCTGGGTTTCAAAACTTATGTACGAAGTCATTATGACTGAAATGCGCCCATCTGTTCACTTGCTTCATCCTTTGGAATGCGTCAAACTCGATCTGCTTAACTTTACATTGTGAATATCTAGGAAATGTGGTGAAAAGTCCCGTAGGGCATGTTTCCATACATAAGATGAAAGAATGGATCGACTGGGCTTATATTCGCTGGAATTTAGAAGGATGAGAGGGGATCTTTATGGAAACGTATAAAATTCTTAAGGGATTGGACTGGCTAGATGCTGGAAAAATGATCCCGATGTTGGGGGAGTCCAGAACCAGAGGTCACAGTTTAAGAATAAGGGGTAGGCCATTTAGGACTGAGATGAGGAATAACTTTTTCACCCAGAGAATTGTGAATCTGTGGAATTCTCTGGCACAGAAGGCAGTGGAGGTCAATTCACTGGATGTTTACAAGAAAGAGTTAGATACAGCTCGTAGGGCTAATGGAATCAGGGGATATGGGGAGAAAGCAGGAATGGGGTACTGATTTAGGATGATAAGCCATGAGCATGTTGAATGGCGGTGCTGGCTCGAAGGGCCGAATTGCCTACTCCTGCACCTATTTTCGATGTTTCTATGTTTCTATCTCCAAACTACACCAAACTAAACATAAGAATAAAGTACAAAGTGCTGGAGTAGCTCAATGGGTCAGGCAGCTTCTCTGGAGAACATGGATAGGTGACGTTTTGGTTCGGGAAGGTTCATTCTGAAGTAGGGTGCCCACCCAATACGTTGCCTACCCACGTTCTCCAGAGATGCTGCACGGCCCGTTGCGTTACTCCAGCACTTTGCGTCTTTTGTTTGTAAACCAGCATCTGCGGTTCCTTGTTTCTCTGAACTAAACTTAAATAAGGGCAGCACAGTGGAACCAGTGGTAGAGTTGCTGCCTCATGGCGCCAGAGACCCAGCTTCGATCCTGACCTCGGGTACTGTCTGTGCGGAATTTGTACATTCTCCTTGTGACCGCGTGGGTTTTCTCTGAGTGCTCCGCTTTCCTCCAAGATCCCCAAAATGTGCTGGTTTGTAGGTTAATTGGCCCTCTGTAAAATTGCCCTTAGTCTGTCAGGAATGGATAAGAGAGCGGGATGATATAAAACTAGTATGAATGGGTGATTGAGGGTCGGTGTGGCCTGAGTGGGATGAAGGGCCTGTTTCCACGCTCTCCACCATTGCAACTTTTCCGACTTTTCAGCACAAAACTCCTGTAATTCAATATTCCTGAACACCACCTGCCTTTTGAATCCATTTTCCTTTGCGACTTCCCCCTCAGTCGAAGGGGTAAGCATTAACGTGATTTTAATGTAAGAAAATAACTGCAGATGCTGGTACAAATCGAAGGTATTTATTCACAAAATGCTGGAGTAACTCAGCAGGTCAGGCAGCATCTCAGGAGAGAAGGAATGGGTGACGTTTCGGGTCGAGATCCTTCTTCAAACTGATGTCAGGGAGGGCGGGACAAAGGAAGGATATGATATTCGAGGTAGGTGGAAATAAGTTCGGTGGGATATGAGCAGGCAGATTGGTCTGCCGGGACAGTTCTGTTTATGAATTTTAGGTAGGAGGTAAAATCGGGATATTCGAGGTAGGTGGAATCCTTCCTTTGTCCCGCCCCCCTGACATCAGTCTGAAGGAGGGTCTCGACCCGAAACATCACCCATTCCTTCTCTCCTGAGATGCCGCCTGACCTGCTGAGTTACTCCAGCATTTTGTAAATAAATAAAGTGATTTCAATGATCATTAACAAGTTTTGTAGTTCTCCACCCCCAAAGGCATCCCAATGTCTCCCCTTGTGTTGCGGTCCCATCAACTTCTCTTCTGTTTTGTTTTATACCTCACCATTCCCACGTATAGTTAGCCCCAGCCAGAGGTTTTGTGCAAATGCCAGTTGCTAAAGAACCTTGCCACCCTTCTTCAGTTTGTTTGTGATGTATCGAATGGTTGCTAAGGGAACTGTTGATGCATTTATGATCAGGTTGACTAGTGCTCAGTCAACTGACAATAACTTGTCTGCTAATTCAGTCTAAAGGCAGGATAACTAACTGAAGTTATCATTTTGACATAGTGATAACATTTCTTCCTCTCATCCTGACTGAAGAACGGTTCTGACCTCCCATCTACTGCATTGGAGACCGTCGAAATATCTTTAATCGACCTTGACTGGACTTTATCTTCCACTAAACGTTATGCCCTTTATCCTGTATCTGTATACCGTGGACAGCTTGATTGTAATCATGTATAATCTTTTCGTTGACTGGATAGCATGCAACAAAAATCTTTTAACTGTACCTTAATACACATGACAATAATAAACTCAACTCAACGAATGATAAACTAAATTAACACAGCACCAGAGGTTCATCTTTATTTTATACTAAACCAAGTGGGCCCAAACCTCTCCTGCATTGGTGCAGCACCCTGTTCTCCCCTTCCCCTCTCTCCTCAACCCCCCTCCCCCTCTCCCTTCTCCCCACTCCCCCCTTCCCCCCTCCCTCCCTCCTCCCCTCCCCTCCCCTCCTTTTAAACTTAAAAAAGTGAATAACTAAAAATATAACACCAATTTCAATAAAACTACTTACATTATCACTAAAGTGACAATGGTGAGTAAGGTGGGCCTAAAATTGTCGTGCTATCGTGTACCGTTTTGGCTGAAGTTCAGTCACAAACAATATAACAATAGACAATAGACAATAGGTGCAGGAGGAGGCCATTCGGCCCTTTGAGCCAGCACTGCCATTCAATGTGATCATGGCTGATCATTCTCAATCAGTACCCCGTTCCTGCCTTCACCCCATACCCCCTTAAGAGCTCTATCCAGCTCTCCCTTGAATGCATTCAGAGTTGTAGTATAAAGATAATGCTGCAACTGTACAAGTCATTGATGGGATAAGACTTGGAATATGATGTGCCATTCTGGTTGTGTGGCTCTAGGAAGGATGTGACTAAACTGGAAAAAGGTGCTGAAAAGATTCACCATGATGCTACTGGATGTGGAGAGTTTCAGATATAAGGAGAGGCTGGGACTATTCTGACTGGAGTACAGGAGGTTGAGGACTGACTTTGCAAAGGTATATAAAAATCATGAGAGGTGTAGACGAGGTGGATGATCACATTCTTTCATCCCCAGGGTAGGGGAGTCTAAAATTAGAGGACATATGTTGAAGGCGAGTGGAGAAAGATTTAAAGGGGGTTTCTGAGAGGCGATTTGTTCAATCAGCGGGTGGTGGGTATATGGAATGAGCTACAGAGGAAATAGTTGAGGCAGATACAATGGACATTAGGACAGGTATGTGGATAGAAATGTTTTATAGGGATAAGAGCCAAATGCAGGAAAATAGGACTGGCTAGGATAGACTTCTTGATCGGCATTGGATGTGTTGGGCTGAAGGGCCTGGTTCCATGATGTGTAACTATGTGACACTAAGCTGGAGGGATACTGCACCTACAACAAGTCTTGGCATTGGAATTAGACAGATAGATCGTGTTCTGGTTGTAATGCCTGTATAGAAACCTTGTTCCAGAAAGCACATCGAGTATTTATTGGAGCTGGTACAGGAACATGTTATTCCCAATGACTGTGCGGATTGTTAACACGTTTTGCAGGCGGAGGAAATGACTGCTGCACCATGTGAAACTCTGAAGCTTAAAGGAGTCAGGCTCATAAAATGGAAGCAAGCAACTTCAATACCGCAAACCATGAAAGGAAGGCAAGGAGACGTTTAAAAGGTGTTCGAATTAGGTTTTTTTTCTGGAGGATCTTTTTTGTGGAAGTAGCTGTCAAATGGGCAGTGTGAGAGGATTGTAGATTAGTGAAATGGCTGGACATATTTCATTACCCTGTCTGCAGAGTGACGAAAGATTGAATACTGTTTCAGAAGGTGATGTGCAATCTCAGCTCACTTGATCTGTCACTTTGCATAAATCTCCTGTTGCCGCATCATTTTTTCAAGTTCTCTAATGCTTACATCCTTGAAAATAATAGGGAAGCGATAATCGTTTAAACCTGCTGACCTCTAAGCCTTTGTTTAATTACTGATGGCGCTTTAAATATAGGATATTCCTAATGTATAATATTACTGCTGTTTGTCAGGGAATCAGCGTAGGAGACTTAAGGGCTATTAATTGACTTCCTCATTTGTGTGACCTAAATGAAGCTTTTGAAACCAGCGATATGCAACCCCTTTGGTATTTCACAGCAACAAGATTGTTGCATCCATTAACTGCATGAATCAAATTATTTAAAAAAAATTAAATATAGGTTATCTTAATGCCATTGCAATGGCTGTGGGATAGTATTTTTTTCCAGGACATTGACTTAATTGATAATGTTGAACAGCTTTTAACCAAATCCCACTGTGAGCGAAGCTTCAGTGAATCGGGGCGTTCAATATTCATGATTTATCCATGAGAATTTTATTGAAAGGCAGATGTCCTAAAGCTCAGGTCAACGGAGACTGTCATTGCAGTCGTGGACATCCTGTGATTTTTGGAAGCAACATTTTTTTTGGCTCCCAATACATCACCTCTCTCTCTGAAGATAAATAACGTTTCCTTCCATTGAGACTTTGGACTTTAGAGAAACAGTGCGGAAAACAGACCCTTCACGTCACTGAGTCAGCGCCAACTGGCGATCACTATACGAACGCTATCCTACACACTAGGGACAATTTTTACCGAAGCCAATTAACCTACAAACCTGCACGTCTTTGGAATGTGGGAGGAAACCGGAACACTCAGAGAAAACCCACGGGGTCACTTTTTGAGGAAAAACTTTTTCAGTCAGAGAGTTGTGAATCTGTGGAATTCTCTGCCTCAGAAGGCAGTGGAGGCCAATTCTCTGAATGCATTCAAGAGAGAGCTAGATAGAGCTCTTAAGGATAGCGGAGTCAGGGGGTATGGAGAGAAGGCAGGAACGGGGTACTGATTGAGAATGATCAGCCATGATCACATTGAATGGCGGTGCTGGCTCGAAGGGCCGAATGGCCTCCTACTGCACCTATTGTCTATTCTCACAGGGAGAACGTACAAACTCTGTATAGACAGCACCCGTGGTCAGGATCAAACCTGGGTCTCTGGCGCTGTACGGCAGCAGCTCTGTTGCTGCACCACTGTGTTGCAGCATCTCTCTGTCTGTTTTGTCTTTGATTTTCCTCTTTCAAGTTAAAAGAGGCACAGATACTGGAATCTTTACAGAAAGGACAGAAAGGTCCGTGTGTGAATGGGAAGGGGAGGTAAAATGGTTAGCAACTGAGAGGTCCAGTCGGCCTTGGTGGACCGAGCACTGAATCTGTGTTTGGTCTTGCCGATGTAAAGTAGTTCACATCGGGAAAGATGACATCTCAGACATTTCTCGTTCACTCCTCCCTCTCCTTCCCACCTCCGCCAATCCCTCTTCCCCACCCCGCCTTTCTCCCCCACCATCTTCCTCTTGTCTTTGTATTTTGATATAGGTTCCAGCATCTGCAATTCCTGGTGTCTCCAAACTAGAGCACAAACTCGTATCTCTCTGCAGAGATCATGATCCAGAGCCATTGTACACTTCCTGCATGGTCTGATGATATTCAATGCTCTCATTTCTTTTGCTCCTGGTTTGTACGGATGGATTAGCTGTTGTTCTTCAAAACGTTACGTTATATCAACATTGAGATCATCCCTTAATTGTGCCACGGTGGATTTTGTCTTATTTAATCATTCAGTCTGCTTCTGACATCTCAGCTTGCAGAGAAATTGTGTAAGGTCGCCTCCGAGGTGTTCATTGAATGAATTTACCCAGATCTTGTACGATTGTGCTCAAATTCCACGAAAAACCCTTCTGATTTCTTCCGAGCACCACAGCTTCGGCACAGCGCGTGGAACAGGATGAATTTACATTTGCTGATGGTCTTACAGTTGCGGAGGTGGTGTCTAGCTGTGTCGACGTTGCCTCACTTGATGGATCCTTTCCTGCCGGCATGGTTTGAGGATGTACATTAGCCAGCGCTCGTTGGGAGCCGAAACCTGAGCCCTTCTCAGTTCACATCATCGTATTCTTGATGCCGGTGTACAACTCATTTTAATGAGCTCGTAACACAACTATGATCTTCTCCGCAGGTTTGTGTTCAAATCCCAAGAGCCAAAGTGAGTCAAGAGTGTTTAATTGCCACATATACCGGCAGCAGAACAATACAATTCTTACTTGCTGCAGATTAACAAGCCCATTTACGGAATAACCCACAAATAAATGCAGATATATTAATTTTCAGTAATAGAGGTTCACGAGGAAATGCCTGATTAGAGGGGAGTGGATAACATTAATGTACAGGGTCTTTCACCCTGAGTAAGGGATCAGGAACCAGAGGACATAGGTTTAAGGTGAGAGAGGAAAGGTTTAATAGGAACCTGAAGGGCAACTTTTTCGCACTGAGGGTGCTCGCTATATGAATGAGCTGACAGAGAAGGTAGTTGAGGCAGGTACTATAAGGGCATTTAAGAGACACCTGGACAGGATAGGAAAGGTTTAGAAGGATATGGGCCAAATGCAGGAAGATAGGACTAGCTTAGATGGGTCGGCATGGGCTAGGTGGGCTGAAGGGCCTGTTTCCATGTTGTATGACTGTAGGAATCCAGAGGGTATTAGCTATAAGGAGAGGCTGGACAAGCTTGGATTGTTTTCTCTGCAGTGTCAGAGGCTGAGGGGAGATCTGATTGAAGAATATAATTTCATGGGAGGCACAGTTAGGGTAGACAGTCAGAACCTTTTTCCTAGATTGGGGCCGAAGCCAATTATGAAGCCAATTAACCAACAAACCTGTGGGAGTGTGGGAGGAAACCGGAGTGCCCAGAGAAAACCCACGAGGTCACGGGGTGAACGTACAAACTCCGTACAAGCAGCACTTGTAGTCAGGATCAAACCCGGGTCTCGGGCGTTGTAAGGCAGCAACTCTACTGCTGTGCCACTGTGCCGCCCCATTGGCCTACTGTTGAAAGTGGGCGTAGATTTAGATTTAGAGATACAGCGTGGAAACAGGCCCATCGGCCCACCGCGTCCGCACCGCCCAGCGATCCCCGCACATTAACACTATCCTACACACACTAGGGACAATTTTTACATTTTACCCAGTCAATTAACCTACGTACTTGTACGTCTTTGGAGTGTGGGAGGAAACCGAAGATCTCGGAGAAAACCCACGCAGGTCACGGGGAGAACGTACAAACTCCGTACAGACGGCGCCCGTAGTCAGGATCGAACTTGAGTCTCAGGCGCTGCATTCGCTGTAAGGCAGCAACTCTACTGCTGCGCCACCGTGCCGGTGTAGAATGCATTGAGGTTGTTTATTTTTTTTAGTTTGGAGATACAGCGCCGAACCAGGTCCTCTTGGCCCACCGGGTCTGCGCCGACCAGCGATTCCCGCACGTTAACACAATCCCCACTAGGGACAATTTTTAAAAACATTTACCAAGCCAATTAACCTACAAAACTGTACGTCTTTGGAATGTAGGAGGAAACCGAAGATCTCGGAGGAAACCCACACAGGTCACAGGGAGAACGTACAAACTCCGTACAGACGGCGCCCGTAGTCGGGATGGAACCCGGGTCTCCGACGCTGCATTCGCTGTAAGGCAGTAACTTTACCGCTGTGCCTGGAAGGGATTTATTGCTGCCAGCGAAGACCCCTGACATCCAGCACTAACTGATCAAGACTCTAAGCCAGTTGAACACCGATTCTTTTTTAACAAACTCGAGGAGACAAATCATCGCAAGTAGGGTCAGGTCACATCATATTGACGGTTTTATTAGCTGATCTCCTGCACTGACCCCCTTGTCATTGGGACTTGATGGACATCTAGCACAGTTCTAAGTTAAACAACCATCTGATTTCTCCTCCAGCCAGCCCATTTCCATGAAGGTTTACGGCTATGGGGAGCAAGAGGAGCCACAAATTACAGCATTACTAAATTATTAGTGAAATAATTTCGCAATATTGAGGCTGAAATAAAAGGTGGGAAATTGCTGTGGACTCAAAGCAAACAAAGAATTGCATTCATATCATAACTCTCGAGAATCTCCGGGCACTTAGACTTCCTTAGAAATACAATTACTGTACGTAGATAGAGTCACAGAGTCACACAGCGTGGAAACAGGCCCTTCGGCCCAACGCCCACACTGACCAACATGCCCCAGCTATACTAGTCCCACCTGCCTGCCTTTTGCCATATCCCTCTAAATCGGTTCTATCCATGTACCTTCGTAAATATTGCAATAGTCCCTGACTCAACTACCTCCTACGGCAGCTCGTTCCGTACTTCCACCACCCTTTGTGTGAAAAAGGTACTCCTCGGATTCTTATAAAATCTTTCCCCTCTATCCTTAAACCTATGTCCTCTGCTTCTCGATTCCCCTACTCTGGGCAAGAGACTCTGTGCGTCTACCTGATCTATTCCTCTCATGATTTTATACACATCTATGAGATCATCCCTCATCCTCCTGCGCTCCAAGGAGTCCTAGACTGCTCAGTCTCTCCCTATAGTTCAGACCCCCGAGTCCTGGCAACATCCTTGTAAATCTTCTCTGCACCCGTTCCAAATTATCAACAACTTTCCTATAACATGGTGGTCAGAACTGAACAAAATACTCTAAATACAGCCTGACCGACATCTTGTACAGTATTTATTTATTCACAAAATGCTGGAGTAACTCAGCAGGCGAGGCAGCATCTCGGGAGAGAAGGAATGGGTGACGTTTCGGGTTGAGACCCTTCTTCAGACTAATTTCTTGTACAGTATAACTGCAACATGACCTCCCAACTTCCAATATCAAGATAAATCCAGCAGCTCGTTGTCTCACCATCCCTCGGCATGGCATGTCTGCCTATCCATGCTCACTCCAACCTCTCTGCCTGGACACAATCAGTTGAGCATAGAGGGTCTTTTGGTAGCTGTATCGGGCGGGTTTGTAGAAGGGTCTCGACCCGAAACGTCACCCATTCCTTCTCTCCAGAGATGCTGCCTGTCCCGCTGAGTTACTCCAGCATTTTGTGTCTATCTTCGGTCCTTTGGTTGATTGAGCGAAGTGATCCCATCAGTCCCATTCCCCGGTCTTTTCCCGTGGTCCTCCAGATTACATCAAGCGTAGAACATGGAGCATGGCACGCGGAACAGTACAACACAGGAATGGGCCCATCAGCCCGTGTTGTTGGTGCCGAGCACAATGCCAAGCTAAACTGATCCCATCATCTAAACCAATCTCAAGCTAAACAGTGCGGTCGGTCCAAGCCACATAACTCTCTCTGTGTAAAGAAAATCGCCCCGCATGTCTTCATTATACTTTAACCCCTCTCACTTTATGCAGTAGCTTTGCTCTCTAGTGTTGGGCATTGCCACCCTGCGAGAAAGGTTCTGAACGTCTACCCTATCGTGCGGGGCAAGTCTTTTTAAATGGAGTGCTGTGGGTCAGGAACACCGTGCCAAGGGTGGTGGTGGAGACAGATAAGAAACGTATAAGATTATTAAGGGGTTGGACACGTTAGAGGCAGGAAACATGTTCCCAATGTTGGGGAAGTCCAGAACAAGGGGCCATAGTTTAAGAATAAGGGGTAGGCCATTTAGAACTGAGATGAGGAAAAACTTTTCAGTCAGAGAGTTGTGAATCTTTGGTATTCTCTGC
Source organism: Rhinoraja longicauda (assembly GCF_053455715.1). Classification (NCBI taxonomy): domain Eukaryota; kingdom Metazoa; phylum Chordata; class Chondrichthyes; order Rajiformes; family Arhynchobatidae; genus Rhinoraja; species Rhinoraja longicauda. The sequence continues at coordinate 9,467,883 of NC_135984.1, forward strand.
CTCAGAAGGCAGTGGAGGCCAATTCTCCGAATGCATTCAAGAGAGAGCTAGATAGAGCTCTTAAGGATAGCGGAGTCAGGGGGTATGGGGAGAAGGCAGGGACGGGGTACTGATTGAGAATGATCAGCCATGATCACATTGAATGGCGGTGCTGGCTCGAAGGGCCGAATGGCCTCCTCCTGCACCTATTGTCTATTGTCTATTGATATGAGAGTGACATTTAAGAGGCTTTTAGATCGGCTCATGGATATGCAGGGAATGGAAGCATGTGCAGGCAGGGGAGATTGGTTTCATGGCATCATGCTCGCCATGGACATTGTAGATGGAAAGGCCTGTCCCTGTGCTGCACTCCTCTATGGTTTATGTATGGCCCCTCTCCTCTTTCCTTGTTAATAGAATTTCTATTTCCTCAGCCAGACCTGGGTGGTCTAAATCTCCCTGCTGCAGCTCAGATGTGCTTTGATCAGATTCATGGGAATATTCTATATCATCTTTTTATTCACGTTGTCCTTCTCCCTTCACAGTGCTTCTCTCATTCAGTCTCGGAATCTTACCTTTTCCTTCTCCCATCCCTTCTAATGATCACTTTCACAAGTGTCCCACTGCCAGCAAAGTGCTTTGAAATGTCCTGGAAGGTTGTGAAAGAAATGAAGTCTTTTTGTTGTTTTTTTTTTTGTTCCTTGCTCTGTTCTCTTACTACAAAGACGTACAGGTTTGTAGGTTAATTGGCTGGGTAAATGTAAAAAATTGTCCCTAGTGGGTGTAGGATAGTGTTAATGTACGGGGATCGCTGGGCGGCGCGGACTTGGTGGGCCGAAAAGGCCTGTTTCCGCGCTGTATATATATGATATGATATGATGATGATACATTTTCCTTTATCATCTTTTCCTTCTCCTCTCCGGTGATCCTTCCACCTCCCAAAAACATGCAAGGTTGTTGGGAAGTTGAGGCAGGCTTCAGTCCATTGATCAGCTCCACCTCTGTCGCCACCTCCAGCTCCCCTGCTGCTAATGCCTCCGTATCAGTCCCAACCCGCAACATGTTTCATATCACGGCCACTGACCTTCGTACCATCAAAAGGATCGACAGGAGCTGCCTCAGAAAGGCAGCCAATATCATCAATGACCGACACCACCCTGGGCATGCTCTCATCTCACTGCTACCACCACGAAGAAGGTCCAGGAGCCTGAAAAACGGGACCTCCAGGTTCAAGAACAGCATCTTTCCAACATCTCTTGAACACAACACAACACTAACCCCAGAAACTTAGGTTTTAAGTTTAGATTTATAATTTCCTCGCCTACCGAGCTACAGTGAAAAACTTTGTTTTGCATGCTAGTTAAGCAGATCAGACAAGACTATACCCAAGTACAATCATAGATAGACAATCTACATAAATACAATCATGTCAAACTCAAGGACGCTAGGTAGAGATACCTTAGGGAAGATACAGAGTACAGAACATAGTTCTCAGTATTGTAACGCATTAGTTCCACGGGTGTCAGAGGTTCTGGGGAGAAGGCAGGAGAATGGGGTTAGGAGGGAAAGATAGATCAGCCTTGATTGAATGACGGAGTAGACTTGATGGGCCGAATGGCCTAAAATTCTACTCCTACTCTTATGATCTTATGATCTTATGATCTTATGGAGAAAGTCCAATGTCCACAGTGGGGTAGAGGTGAATTGGACAGTACCCTAACTTATGGAAGGACAGTTGTGAAGCTGGATAACAGAGGGGAAGAAGCTGTTTCTGTGTCCGGTGGTGCGTGCTTTGAAGCTTCTGTACTCTGCTGGTCGGGAGCAGGGAGAAGATCTTCTCTGGACTGACTTTAACTGCACTCCGGACTTTTGTTCTTGTGCTGGTAATATGGTTATTAATTTATTGATTTAAAAAAATCATATTCGGTATTACTTTTGTGGAATGCATTTACAGGCTGTTTTGCTGCTGCAAGTATGAATACCATTGTAAAGCTGTCGCTACACACAGTATGATAATTAAACAGGCTTGCCTTGATTCTTGACATCAATAGCTGCTGTTCTGTTGCTAAACCTCAAAACTAGCAGACTTCCAAATTTGTGCTCTGTTTGCATCTGAAATTAGACTGAGGTGAGCCTATTTCACGGGCACAGTCCCGAACCACAGGTAGAAAGTAGTGAGTGTGCTCTGATTATACACTGAAATCTCCCCTGGCCAAATTAAATTCCAGAATCTCTCAGTAGTCGGTTTCCTTTGCTGTATAATTCAGAGATTGCAAATGAGATGCCTCTGCTCATTCTGCCGATCTTCTGGTGTTCCCAGCGAGATCAATTCCAATAGTCTCTGAATCTGTCTGTCTCTTTCAATTCATTCCGTATCTCACTGTGGCTTTAGTTTCCACTCTGTTAGGATGAGGTGATCAGGTCAGCAGCTTGTGGAGACGGAACAATATATTCATGTTCATAGGTTATAGGAGCAGAATTAGGCCATTCAGCCCATCAAGTCAACTCCACCATTCAATCATTGCTGACCTATCTTTCCTTCTTAACCCCATTCTACCCATAAGCCTTGACACCCATTCTAATCAAGAATCTGTCAATCTCCACCTTAGAAATTGATGTCCATACACAGCCTTGACGGCCCTCCGCAGCAATGAATTCCACAGATTCAGCACCCATTGACTAAAGAGATTCCTCCTCATTTCCTTTCTAAAGGTACGCCCTTTTATTCTGAGATGGTCTAATGGTCCCAGACTCTCCCATTAGTGGAAACATCCTCACCACATCCACTCTATCCAGGTCTTTCACTATTCGGTAAGTTTCAATGAGGTCCCCCCTCATCCGTGATCTATTCTCAGATCTGACCTGCAACGTGGAGATGTGGTCATCCAACTGTGAGCAGTGCGTGGGGTAAATTATCAGCTGTGGCCCTCCCCTTTCTGCTGCCCATCTGTTATCCTCTGTTAGGGGCACAATTTACTGGAATCTTGAGCAAAACACAAATTGCTGGAGGAACTTAGTGAGTCAGGCAGCATCTGTGGAGGAAATGGACAGACCACGTTTCAGGACGGGACCCTTCTTCAGACTGGTGAAAGGTGATGATTAGGGTTCTTCCAGTCTGAAGAAGGGTCCTGACCCAAAGCCTCACCTGACTGTTCCCTCCACAGATGCAGCCCGAACCGCTGAATTCCTCCAGTACTTTATGTTTTGCTTTCTGTTCCAGGGTACTTTTTGTGTACATCAATGAAATTATTGCAGGGCAAGCTTAACTTTCACGTTATGGGCGGTCACGAGTAAGGCGTCGGTGAAGTTGCCGCCTTACAGCGAATGCACCGCCGGAGACCTGGGTTCGATCCTGACGACGGGTGCTGTCTGTACGGAGTTTGTACGTTCTCCCCGTAACCTGCGTGGCTTTTCTCCGAGATCTTTGGTTTCTTCCCACACTCCAAAGACGTGCAGGTATGTCGATTAATTGGCTTGGTAAATGTAAAAATTGTCCCTAGTGGGTATAGGATAATATTAATGTGCGGGGATCGCCGGTCGGCGCGGACCCGGTGGACTGAAAGGGCCTGTTTCCGCGCTGTATCTCTAAACTAAACTAAACTAACTCAGATATGTTTTAATACAGAAGGGATATACCTTAGGTAATTCTATGCTTAAACTGGTACATAACTGTGGCTTGTGATGTGTCAGTGATCAAAGACTATACCACATCCCCTTGTATCCGAGGTATATACAAACCTGTCTTCATTACCGTTCCTGCAGGTCTGCAGAATAAGTTCCACATGAGGCAGTGGCAAGTTTGATGTTCTGGGCACACAAGCCTACATTTGATTGACGTGTTCTTTGAAGGAGTTTTTGTGTTGGTGCCCAGCAATTCTTTCTTGGCTTTTGCTCAACGTCAATCTCTGATTTCGTAGGATTGACAATTCACTTCAAGTTTTTGAATTATTCAGAGATATCTTTTTTTCACTAAAATCACAAAATGTATTTGTTGGAATTAGCCCCGATCATGCGTGGACTGCTTCATGTTTGAAACACCCGAGGTCAGGATCGAACCTGGGACTCTGGTGCTCTGAGGCGGCAGCAGCAGTGGGCGGCACGGTGGCGCAGCAGTAGAGCTGCTGCCTCACAGCGCTAGAGACCCGGGTTCAATCCTGACTACGGGTGCAGTTTGTGTGGATTTTGCACGTTCTCCCTGTGACCGCGTGGGCTTTCTCCGGGTGTTCTGGTTTCCTCCCACATTCCAAAGATGTGTAGTGTAGATGGGCTATTGCATGCTAGCCAATCGTAGTGCTTGTTAGTAGTAGTCCCGCCTAGTACGTGCTTTATAATATTAAGAACTCGCCTACGTCAGGCAGTAGATGTAGCAGCTCGGAGCTGTAATGTACTGCAGGTCCGATGATGTAAGGGCTTCAATAAAATGATGCATTGTATCTTAGCGTGTACTTAAGCACTTTATTACATGTAGGTTTGCAGAGGTTTATTGGCTTCGGTAAATTGTCTCTTGTGCGTGGGATAGAGTTAGTGTATGGGTGATTGTGATGGGTGATGGTGCTAACAATCACCCATACACTAACTCTATCCCAGATGCCATGGACATTATAGACCGAGGAACCTCTTTCTGTGCTCTATTTTTCTATGTTCTATGTAAGATGAATCAAGGCAGGGTAGACCACATTGGTCACTTCATCTTCTCATGTTCACCCACAAAAGCAGTATCAATAGTCATAATCCGCGAGATGATAGTCACATACATTTACAGGAGAGAGACAAGGAGGAAATATCAATTTTGGGCTAACTATAAGCTCATTGCCTTCTCACAGTACATCGCATGTGAACACATCGCATTTGGATGAAGTACCGAAGAGAGGATGCCTGTATAACCAGCAACAACGACATGCCACCAAGGCAAGGGGGGAGATAATTTAGAGTGAGGTCGTATGATAATAATGCCAACTTTTGATGTTTTAAAGATAATATTCTGGTTCTTTGTACCATAGGAAGAACATAAACTGTGGCTCAAATGTACAGCTTGTAAAACCAAACATAAAAACCTTTTGAAATGGCAGTAAAATGTGGAGTAATGGATTGTCGTGAATGAGTTACCAGCGGTGAGTTAAAATAGCACAATATAGCTTCCAGTGAGCCCCAAGGGTTTTACAGCAACATTTACATGACAAGAGTTGTGTCCCTGCCTTCTTTCACTGTCTGCTTCCAATGCTTTTTATATTGTGTGTTGTGCACCACAAGGGTTGTGGGTCACTAATATTCTTGCTGAAGGCACCTAGGTCCACGATGTTAATGAATTAGAAGCATGCTAATGTTGGGGAAAACTTACATCTGAGGGCGAGCTCACGAAGGGTAAACAGATGTTACAGATGAGAGATTGCGAATCAAAGCAAATAAAACAGTGACAGAAAGAAAGAGGCAACTCACGTGAAAACACAGGAAGTGTTTCCTTGCGAAGGACACCGCGCCAAAAACAGGAACCAGAAATAAGTGTTTCCATGGTCACCAAGCAAAACAGCACGAAACCTCTGAGCAATTGCAAGGGCAGCAAGGCTGTAAAGTGAGGTAAAGTGTGACTGCATAGGAATACAACTGGGCTGGAAACAAATGAAGAGTTAAAATGGTTCGCCAGCTTCACAAGATGGTGGAATCTTAATCAAAACACAAAGTGCTGGAGGAACTCAGCGGGTCAGGCAGCATCTGTGGAGGGAATAGTTAGGTGACATTTCCGGTCTGATGAAGGGTCCCTACCCAGAAATGTCATCTGTTCATTTCCAACCGCAGATTCTGCCTGACCCATTGAGCTCTCCCAGCACTTTGTAAAATAGTTCATTATTTTGTGCCCACTGACATCATCGCATTCGACCACCACCCGAACCAGCCTGGCTGTCCTATCATCTGGACTCTCCCTGAATTTAAACTCCTACAGGGTGCTGCCTGAAGTACCTCTGGTGTAAGAACACTCCATTGTCTCCACACTTATCCAATGCAAGAGTCAAGAGTCATGAGTGTTTTATTGTCCCGAAACGGAACAATGAAATTCCTAGTTCCAGCAGCACAACAGATATGTAAACATAGTACAATAAGCAACAAAAAAAGTTCATAACATACATATAATTTATATATATATATATATATAAATAAATACAAACAATAGTGCAAAGGCAAAAACAATGCACCCATGTTCTGGTTTCTTAAAGATCTTCAGGCCCCATAGTAGAAGCGTCCACGTCGCGGGGGCTGGAAACTGGAAGTGTCCTGAGCTAATTCTGCTACCACCATCATCTATTGCAACAAGTGATGGCTCCCACTGACTGTCGCCGGAAGCTTGCGCCCTTTTCAGGACAGACGATGACAGCGATGTCAACATTTGAAACATGGATGATGGACACAAAAGAAGAAGAAGAAGAAGAAGAAGAAGAAGAAGAAGAAAGATCTTCAAACTCAATCACTTCATGATTAGTAGCTGTGTTCCGTCTAAGCCCAGAGCTATGGACTTCCCTTCCTACACCAATTCACCACTCCCTGCCTTTAAGATGCTCCACCCCTTTGACCAAGCTCTTGGGTTGATTGCCCTCCATTCGATAATGATGGAGTGAAGAATCAGAGAACATATATGTTGGAGGGATGCATGTGGTAGGTTTTTTTTGCAGTTGAAAAGGTAATGGTACACATGATTAATAAATATTATTAATCAACATACGTGTTGTTTGGCTGGAAAAGAAAATAATGATGTCTTCCCTAACCAAAAAAGCACTGGGGATACGGATATGATAGGATAGGAAGGGATTAGGGGGATAAGGGCCAGTCATAGGCAAATGGGCCGTGGCAACTTGGTCGGTATGGACAAATTGGGCCAAAGGGCCTGTTTCCGTGTTGTGTAAAAGAACCATCCTATCACCAACTGGAGAGTCTCCTGACCTATCAAGTACCTCATTGGAGACCCTCGCACTATCTTTAATCGGACTTTATGTGACTTTATCTTGCACTAAATGTTATTGCCTTTATCCTGTATCTGTACACTGTGGTAGTTTGATTGTAATCATGTACAGTATAGTCTTTCCACCGACTGGATAGCACGCAACAGAAAAGCTTTTCACTGTACCTCGGTACACATGACAAACCAACCTAAACTAAACTAGACTGTATGACTCTAACATTTTAACACATTTGAGGTGCAAAGTAAATGCAGGCTATTGTTGGTTGGTAGCTGATATTTACATCATCATCGGGACGTGCACCATCTGTGGAGAGAAGGAATGGCTGACGTTTCGGGTTGAGACCCTTGTTTATCTGAAACGTCATCCATTCCTTCTCTCCAGAAATGCTGTGTTACTCCAGCATTTTGTGTCTATCTTCGGTGTAAACCAGCGACGGCGGCTCCTTCCTACACTTTACATCGACATCGATTGAGTTCCTGTGCAGAGTTCCTCTGTAGAATCTGTACGCACCAGGGGAACAGTGGAGGGATCAGTGTTCAGTCAACCCGCTGAGTGAATGGTTTGTGCCCCTGCACAAACAGTATACAACCCACTCACAGTGCACAGTGCACATGGTGACACCGCTACCTTCCTACTGCAGTCGATAGAGTTTCTCATCAAGCAGGCATTATGTGAATGAAGTGATCCTGAAATGAGTTCAGCACTGTCGCGTCTTCCCTTCAGCGACCATTAGAAATAAAAGTCTCTGGCTGAGTCTTGGGGCAGACATCATTAAACACTGGATGAACTACACATTTCCTCAGTAAAACATAGGGAGTGAGGGGGTATGGGGAGAAGGCAGGAACGGGGTACTGATTGAGAGTGATCAGCCATGATCGCATTGAATGGCGGTGCTGGCTCGAAGGGCTGAATGGCCTACTCCTGCACCTATTGTCTATTGTCTATTGTCTATAACATCCCGCATGTATTGGTAGACACAAAATGCTGGAGTTGCTCAGCGGGTCAGGCAGCATCTCTAAAGAAAATGGATAGGTGACATTTCGTGTCGGGTCCCTAACCCGCTGAGTTACTCCAACTGATATATACCAGCATCGGCAGTTCCTTTTATTATATTTGATTACAGGTATATTGGTCTATTATTGTCACGTGCACCAAGACACACCAGTGCAATCAAGCCATAGTACAACACATAGTGCAAAGGGAAAATTACTAGCGTACAGAATATAGTTACAAGATTATAGTGTTACAGTTACAGAGAAAAAAGTCCAACATTTAGAATCAGGTTTATTATCATCAAGTGTTACCAACTCACAAGTAGAGTAGAGTGGAGAGAAAAATACTGGATTTCAGAACATTGTTTTACAGTGTTGTAATGTTACAGTGACAGCGAAAATGCCTATCATCTATGATAATGAAGGCATATGGTTTGTGTAGGAAGGAACTGCAGATGCTGGTTTGAACCGAAGATAGACGCAAAATGCTGGAGTAACTCAGCGGGACAGGCAGCATCTATGGGTGCTGTCTGTATGGAGTTTGTACGTTCTCCCCGTGACCTGCGTGAGTTTTCTCCGGGTGCTCCGGTGTCCTCCCACAGACGTACAGGTTAATTGGCTTAGTATCAATGTAAATTGTCAATTGGTGTGTGTAGGATAGCGTTTGTATGCGGGGATCGCTGGTCGGCACGGACTCGGTGGGCCGAAGGGCCTGTTTCCGCGCTGTAGATCTAAACTAAACTTCCCAACCTCACCTTGTTGCTTAGACCCTCGAGTCCTGGCAACAAGATATCTGTGAGAATGAATGTCAATGATCCCATTTCATGTTTTGTATTGCAAGGACATTATAATAATAATAATAATAATACATTTTATTTATATAGCGCTTTTCATATACTCAAAGACGCTTTACAGAGATTTTGAGAACATAGGGAAATTAATAAATAGATAAATAAGTAAATAAATAAATGAACAGAGAAAGGAGACAGTAGGTGAGGTGACCTTCAGTGGTTGAAGGCAGTGCTGAACAGGTGAGACTTCAGCGATGTTTTGAATGTGGTGAGTGTGGGGGAGTCTCTAACGGTTTGGGGTAGTGAGTTCCATAGGGTGGGAGCAGCGATGGAGAAAGCCCTGTCCCCCCAGGATCTGAGTTTAGTCCGGATGTGGGGGGATAGGAGATTGGCAGCGGCAGAGCGGAGGGTGCAGGTGGGAGTGTGCCTGTGGAGGAGGTCGGTCAGGTAGGATGGGGCCAGGTTATGGAGGGCTTTGTAGGTTATGAGGAGGATTTTGTACTGGATTCTCTGGGGGATGGGGAGCCAGTGGAGTTTATAAAGGACGGGGGTGATATGGTCATTATGCATGGCTTACAGCAGTCAGGAGGCAATGCTGGGGCATAAGCCAGAGGTCCGGACTGATCATCTGCACATCTGAGTTCAAGTCCCACTCTAACCGTCGTGAAAGTTCAAAGTGATACTAATAAGTTCAAAGAAATATGGAAATAACCCTGTCATTAGTAATGGAGACTCCGCCAACTGGTTTGTTGCAGAAACCTCTCTGGCTGACCAGGTCGGGCCTTTACACTAATGGGATCAGCCTTTCAGAACTCGAAGACTACAGTCTCAACCTTGGCCAAAGATACTAGAGGAACAAGATGGACCATTCCGTTGAAATCGCCTATACTGAAGTGTAGTACGCAAAGGAGCGTAACGTCCACCATTTTAGTAGGCAAAACCCGCCGTTCGCTATGCCTCTCGCAGTGTAATCAGTGTTATGGGGGAACAGTATGTGTGACGATACCATTAAAATGCAGAATATACTTCATCTATCAATTCACAGATTTTTGTTATTTTTCTTTTTAAATGTTTCTGCAAGTTTCTGTCTACTAAAATGGCGCCTTGACATACTATGGTCTTTAGGGTCGAGTGGTCTATCTTGTTCCTCTAGTATCTTTGACCTTGACTTACTTGGGTGGTATGAAATCCCAGCATTCCCCGTCAGAAAGAAATACAATATCTTTCAGTGCCCACGGCCTGGAGCCAAGAGGCTTGGTGGGGAGAAGGACTATTAAATTATTTCTTGCAGCAGCTTAACAGGCATATAAATGCTCTCCAGAGATGCTGCCTGTCCCGCTACGTTACTCCAACATTTTGTGTCTATCTTCGGTCTAAACCAGCATCTGCAGTTCCTTCCCACACAAATGCAATAACACACGTGTAAATATGTAAGAATTAATAGTATAATAAATTAATAACTGGAAAACTAGGTTACCATAATAGTACCAAACCAGAAGCCCTTGGCACACCCAAAGTCTCAGTCCATGGTGGACAATAAATGCTGAGGTTAGTGTTGTGCAGTGTTCAAAAGCATGACATTTGATGATATTTTGATGATGTCTTTTCAGGGCGGCGCCTTCTGCAGATCCCATTGATGGTGGGGAGGTCAGTAGCTGTGATGGACCGGGCAGTGTTTACCACTCTCTGCAGCCTCCATTGTTCCTGGGTGTTGGAGGTACTGAACCAGGCCGTGTGTCAAACACTCACTATGCTCATCCCTGTAACATAATCATCTACTTTCTTCCTTAAATTCTCAAAGCATTGATTTGCACTGTACACTCGGAATCCAGTTGTGATGAAAGGTTATCGACTTGAAACTTAAACTATTTCAGTCGAATAATGTCACTATTTTCTGTTTTATTTCAGATTTCCAGAGTCTGCAGTTTTTCTCCTACCTTTGTTGAATCAATCAATGTTACTTTCTTATACATTTTAATGACACTGTCAATAAAAAAATATTAGCAAATGTTATCAAAAAGAACTGGGGCACCTACAACCAAGTTGGAATCTTAATTACTCAGTTAGAAGTTCTTGTTATCTATTTTATGTCATAACACAATAACAGATATAAATCAATGCTTGACAAAATGTACACCAAGCTCATTCATTATTAAGCCGTGAATAATTGTTTTATGCCATTTTGCATTGTGTGTCAATTATGCTGTTAATACCCAGAACATAAATTATTAGCAGCATTTTTATTTGCAAGAAGAAAAGTCAGCATTTTTTCCCCCATCTCTCTCCAAGGTATTCACCAACCTGTTTCTAACATTTGCTCATTAGCGCTCCCTGGAATAATCAATTGGATCACTCCTACTGGTTTAGATGGGACATCTGCATTTGGCATTGGGTGACGGGTAATTAGTCTCACCTGTGGTGTCTCCATGGAGTCAAGTAGCCCTGGTGTCAGAGTTGGACATTTAGCACTGATGAATGTCTGATAACCACGGCACTGACTATAACATGAAAATGAATAACCAGCAACCATCAGGCTCCTGAACGTTGCACAACACTCACCGGACTCTACCACAGCAATCATACTGTTCTTATGGGTAGGAAGGAACTGCAGATGCTGGTTTAAGCCGAAGATAAACACAAAATGCTGGAGTAACTCAACAGGACAGGCAGCATCTCTGGAGAGAAGGAATGGGCGACGTTTCGGGTCAAGACCCTTCTTCAGACTGAAAGTCACGGGAAAGGGAAATGAGAGATAGAGAAGGTGATATGGAGAGATATAGAACAAATGAATGAAAAATATGCAAAAAAATTAAGAATGATAAAGGAAACAGGGTTAGCTGTAGCTCGGTGATAATGAAAGCTGGTGTGACTTGGGTGGGGGAGGGATGGGGAGAGAGAGAGGGAATGCAGGGGATACCCAGGGGTATGAAGGTAGACACAAAATGCTGGAGTAACTCAGCGGGTCAGGCAGCATCTCAGGAGAGAAGGAATGGGCGACGTTTCGGGTCGAGACCCTTCTTCAGACTGACGTCTCTTCTACTTTATGGGAAAATTCAGGTCTTCAAAATCCTGGATTTAAGGATGTTGAATCACACCGGCTTGTTCCTTCCAAAGAATGTCCACTCTGCATGTCCCTAGCACAGGGTTGTTCATATATTTATAAGGCACAGGTGCAGAATTAGGCCATTCAGCCCATCGAGTTTACTCCACCATTCAGTCATGGCTCATCTGTCTTTCCCTCTCAACTACATTCTCCTGCCTTCTCCACATAACCTTTGACACCCATTACTAATCAAGACCCTGTAAATCTCCGTTTTAAAAATACCCAAAGACTTGGCCTCCACAGCCGTCAGTGGCAATAAATTCCACAGATTCACCACACTCCGTTTAAATATATTCCTCCTCATCTTTCTAAAGGTTCTATATTTTATTCTGAGGCTGTGCTCTCTTGTGCTAGACTCTCCCACTAATGGAAACATCCTCTCCACATCCACTCAATTCAGGCCTTTTATTATTACGTTTCAATGAGGTACCCCCTTCAATCATCTAAACTCATTGGAGTTCAGGGCCAGAGCTGTCAAATGCTCCTCACACATTATTCCAACCATTCCTGGGATCATTCCTGCAAACTTCCCCTAGACCCTCTCCAACGCCAACACTTCCATCCTCAGATAAGGGGCCCCAAATTGCTCAGAGTACTCCAAATGCGGTCTGACCAAAGCCTCAGCATTACATTCCTGCTTTTATAATCTAGTCCTCTCGAAATAAATGCAAATGTTACACTTGCCTCCTTTACTACCGATTCTACCTGCAAATTAACCTTTTATGAATCCAGCACCAGTATTTCCAAGTCTCTTTGCATCTCCAATTTCTGAATTCTCTCCCCATTTAGAAATTAGTCTACGTCTTTATTCCTGTGACCAAAGTGTATGACCACAATATGCTGGAGTAACTCAGCGGGTCAGGCAGCATCTCAGGAGAGAAGGAATGGGTGACGAAGGGTCTCGACCCGAAACGTCACCCATTCCTTCTCTCCTGAGATGCTGCCTGACCTGCTGAGTTACTCCAGCATTTTGTGAATAAACACCTTCGATCTGCAGTTATTTTCTTACACAAAGTGTATGACCATATACTTTGCTACGCTGCGTTCCATCTGCCACTTCTTTGCCCGCTCTTCCAGCCTGTCCAAGTCCTTCCACAAACTCCTTCCTTCCTCTACACTACCAGCCCCTCCACCTATCTTCGTATCATCTGCAAACTTGGCCCCAAAGCCATCAAGTCCATCATCCAAATCATTGATGTACAACGTGTAAAATAGCGGAGCCAACAGCGACCCCCTGTGGAACACCACAAGTCCCCAGTAGCCAACCAGAAAAAGCCCCCTTAATTCCCACACTTTGCCTACTGCCGTTCAGTCAACCTTCCATCCATGCTAGTATCTTCCCTCTAATACCATGGGCTCTCATCTTGTTTAAACGCCTCATGTGCGGCACTTTGTTGGCACTTTATCAAGTACCCAGGTAAACAACAACCTTGAAGATAGAGAAAAGATTTTGCTGGGTTTCAGTATAATGCTTCAATGCTCTCAATTCCTGACTCAACTAAATATATTTCAAATAAAAGATGTTATTCAACTTGATTTTTTGATTGTTCACCAGCAAACGACCTCTGTGACCTCGGCAGCAATATCAGAAAAAGTAGTTAAAGTTGCAGTTGGGCGCGTGTCAACTGTAGCTCAGTTGATAACAGCACTCATAGGGTGATGCATCCAAAATCTCAGCCCAGAGCTGTGAGCTTCAGAGTGAAGAAGGTTCCCGACCCGAATCTGCCTGGCCATTTCCCAATGTTCCATTCACAGATGTTGCCCTGACCTGCTGAGTTCCCTCAACACTTTGTACTGAACCTAAAGACTAGTTGGCATTCAGCAGAGCGCGGTGGGAATGCAGCGCTCTCAAGGGTGATGTCTTCCACAAGGAGGCGTTAAGCTGAGACCCCAAATTTCAGGGAAATCTCAGCAACTTTGGAGAAAGAAGCAAAGATATTGGATTGAATAGTTTTCGATTCGACTCACTGCCTGAATTAATCTGTTGGCCTCTGGAAGCTTTCGAATCCAAACAAATACCAAAGCTACTAAATCTCCAGCTCTATTCCATTTCTCTCTGGTGCTTCCAACCCAGCAGTAAAAACACTGGATTCACCAATTTGAAGTAATACCTCCCAACCTTCTCTCTTTCCTCTGCGCACCCCCCCCCCCCCCCCCCCCCTCCTTCCTCTGTGCCTACCATTAATGAGACAACCAATTCAGATTTATTACTTGATTTAAATTTGAGTTCCATGGTGAAATGAATCTCTACCTCTAGGCCAATGACTGACGCCTGAAGATACTTTTCAAGCAATAATCACTATGTTGCTTTAGCCACATCATAAGTCAGGAATAATCGTAGCCCACTACTCCTTCCTCATGCGACCAAGGACACTTGGAATGTCTTCAATGACTCTTACAACCTTCTACAGAGGCACCACAGAAAGCAGACTGTCGGGTTGCATCACAGCTTGGTTTGGGAACAGCTGTACCCCAGACTGCAAGAAGTTGCAGAGTTGTAGAGTTGTACAAGAGTCTGAAGAAGGGTCTCGACCTAAAACATCACCCATTCCTTCTCTCCAGAGATGCTGCCTGCCCCGCTGAGTTACTCCAACATTTTGTGAAGAGTCTGAAAAAGGGTCTCGACCCGAAACGTCACCCATCCCTCTCCAGAGATGCTGCCTGTCCCTGCTGAGTTACACCAGCATTTTGTGTCAAACTTCAGCGTAAACCAGCATCTGCAGTTCCTTCCTACACAAGAGAAGGCTTATTTCTGGACAATTCTAAATATTTACTTATTTGCCAAGAAAACAGTTTCTATCTTCCCTGAAATCACTTGATAGCTGATTGAGTTTAAGGCAGCTTGGGGCTAAGATTAGCCACCAGACCCAAAGCTTAGAGTCAAACTTTTATCCAATGCAAAGAGACATGAATGAGAAAGAATTAGTGCAGCCACAACAAACCCCTGCAATGTGAATGCATGTGGGACCCACGGTCTTACAACCAAAGGTTGAAGAATTTCCTGCCAATTCAGAATTATCTTTATCCATCAGTGTTGAAAGCAGTCCCTAAACAATGGCCTGGAAATTCCTTTTAGTGCTTTTTAGTTTAGTTTAGAGACACAGCGTGAAAACAGGCCCTTTGGCCCACTGAGGCCACGCCGACCAACAATCACCTGTCCACCAGTTTTATTCCACACTCGAGGGACAATTTACAGAAGCCAATTAACCTACAAAGCTGCACGTGTTTGGAACGTGAGAGGAAACCAGAGCACCCCGTAGAAAACCCATGTGGTCACCCACGCATTACTCAGGGGCTACTTGACTTGGGTAGTGAGCGTGTACATTCCTGTATAAATGGGCACTACTCTCAACCCGGAGGCCTTAGTAAATGGTTGGCATGGAGTCAGAGGTCCAGAGGACTTGTTTCTCTGCATAACAAGAGGAGCTGAGTATAGGAGCAAAGAGGTCCTTCTGCAGTTGTACAGGGCCCTAGTGAGACCGCACCTGGAGTACTGTGTGCAGTTTTGGTCTCCAAATTTGAGGAAGGATATTCTTGCTATTGAGGGCGTGCAGCATAGGTTAATTCCCGGAATGGCGGGACTGCCATATGTTGAAAGACTGGATCAACTAGGCTTGCACACACTGGAATTTAGAAGGATGAGAGGAGATCTTATCGAAACGTATAAGATTATTAAGGGGTTGGACACATTAGAGGCAGGAAACATGTTCCCAATGTTGGGGGAAGTCCAGAACAAGGGGCCACAGTTTAAGAATAAGGGGTAGGCCATTTAGAACTGAGATGAGGAAAAAACTTTTTCAGTCAGAGAGTTGTGAATCTGTGGAATTCTCTGCCTCAGAAGGCAGTGGAGGCCAATTCTCTGAATGCATTCAAGAGAGAGCTAAATAGAGCTCTTAAGGATAGCGAAGTCAGGGGGTATGGGGAGAAGGCAGGAACGGGGTACTGATTGAGAATGATCAGCCATGATCACATTGAATGGCAGTGCTGGCTCGAAGGGCCGAATGGCCTCCTCCTGCACCTATTGTCTATTGTCTATTGTCTATTGAATTAATCTATGACACGGTGAACTTGAGCATAAACCAAGTCTTTTATGTGCAGCTGACAGGTACCATGTCCAAGCCTGGTGCCCCTGAGGTTGCCATACCAGCCGTATCACTGGGAACATGGTTGAGCACAAGGTTCTAACCATTTGAGAGGGGATAAGAAATCAGAAGGCACAAGAGCCTTCCTCCCAGCCTCTCAGTTTTGGCAGTAACATACAGCCTTTAGTCATATAGAACAGTACACCACAGGAACGGGCCCTGCGGCCCACAATGTTTTGTGCAGAACATGACGCCCAGCTGAACTCATCTCATCTGCCAGTACACAATCCATATTCCTCTATTCCCTGTACTTCCACGTGCACATCTAAAAGTCTCTGAAACACCACCATTGCATATTGCCTCCACCACCACCTCTGGCAAGGTATTGTAAGAAAATAACTGCAGATGCTGGTACAAATTGAAGGTATTTATTTCACAAAATGCTGGAGTAACTCAGCAGGTCAGGCAGCATCTCGGGAGAGAAGGAATGGGTGACGTTTTGGGTCGAGGCCCTTCTTCAGACAGACAATACCTGGCAAGGCATTCCACCTGTAGTCAGGATCGAACCCGAGCCTCTGGCGCCGTAAGGCAGCAACTCTCCCGATGCGCCACCGTGCTGCCCTGTGACACATGGATTTCTTAGGAATGCATCTACTGTATATAGAGGAACTACCTGTGAAATCCAATGAACCAGATAACAGAGTTTCACAAAATCCAATCAACCACTTGATTCTGTTCTGCTCTCCACATTGTCGGAGGGGACATGTGGGGAACAGAACATTCACTTTGCTCAGTGGTGACTGGAGAGAAAATGTAATGCAGTTTCTAATCCATTAAAACAGGGTGAAGACTTTGTGACCCAGGCAGCACTGCAGTATGTCATTGAAAGGGCACTGCTTGTTGATTGTCTATTTGGAATACTTAATGTTGGTGTAATGAGGCTCTTTGGCTCATGGCTGTATCAGGGCAAGACATCCACAGGACAGTAGACCCTCACTGGATCAGTGGGAGGGAAATGGTGCCCATCATTGTCGATTGTCCGCTATAACCGAGTCAGGGTTTACCGAGTACTAGAGTATCATTGTATACGTAGTTGAAACAAAGAACGGTAGATGCTGGCCCATGCACAAATGGGACACAAAGTACTGGAGTAACTCAGCAGGTCAGGCAGCATCTCTGGAGAACATGGATAGGTGATGTTTCACAGAGTGCTGGAGTAACTCAGCGGGCCAGGCAGCATCCCTGGAGAACATGGATGGGTGACGTTTCACAGAGTGCTGGAGTAACTCAGCAGGTCAGGCAGCATCCCTGGAGAACATGGATAGGTGATGTTTCAGGTCAAGACCCTTCTTCAGAATGAAGTTAGTGTTGTGAAGTGTTTAAGAATATAATGGTTGCTGGAAAGAAGCTGCTCTTGGCACTAAAAGGAGTGTTTAGACTCCTGCACCTTCTTCCTGATGGAGATGAGAGCGTAGCCAGGGTGGTGTGGGACTGCGATGTGGGGAGGTCAGTACCCCGTGACGGGCCGAGCAGTGTTCACCACTCTCTGTAATCTCCTTCGTTCCTGAACCGGGTCACGAGGCAACCAGTCTGTGTGCTCTCATCTTACTCCTCTAGAAATTTTGTGGAGGATTTGTCGACATGTTGAACCTCCTCAATCTTCTAAAGAAATTGTGGTAAGTTCATGTGGTGGCGCAGCGGTAGAGTTTTTGCCTTCCAGCGCTTGCAGCGCCAGAGACCCGGGTTCGATCCCGTCTAGGGGTGCTGTCTGTACGGAGTTTATACATTCTCACCATGACCGCCTGGGTTTTCTCCGAGATCTTCAGTTTCCTCCCACACTCCAAAGACGTACAGGTTTGTAGGTTAATGGGCTTGGTGTATGTGTAAATTGTCCCCAGTGTGTGTAGGATGGTGTTAGTGTGCCGGGATCGCTGGTCGGCGTGGATTCGATGGGCCGAAGGGCCTGTTTCTGCACACTATCTCTAAACTAAATAGACTAAAGTAGCTTTTCCCATTCAAGGCATTGTTAAATATTTTACTACCGCAGATTTTATAGCCTTTTATTCTAAATGCCTTTGTAACCAGCAAAACATGTTTATTTGTTTTACAGCATTAAATTGATGAGTTGCTGATGTGTGGCTGTTTGGAGCAGATTGTTTTAATTACATTCAATTCTCTGAGGGAGAGGCAGAACGAGCGCTTTCTCCACTGCGTTCATTGACGGGCTGGTGTGTTTGGTAATACACTTGCTCCTGGCCTGAACATTGTGGGATTAAACCCCAGTAGAGTCAAGCATGTAATTTAAACTGATCCTCAGAATCCAATGTGTAGGAAGGATCTGCAGATGCTGGTTTAAACCGAAGATGGGCACAAAAAGCTGGAGTAACTCAGCGGGACAGGCGGCACCTCTGGAGAGAAGGAATGGGTGACGTCTCAGAGTGAAGAAGGGTCTCGATCTGAACCCTCACCCATCGCTTCTCTCCAGAGATGCCGCCTGTCCCGCTGAGTTACTCCAGCTTTTTGTGTCTATCGTCTGAGAATGCAATGCACTGCCATCACCCTGAAATCTTGACGTCGCATCTCTCTC
Organism: Rhinoraja longicauda; assembly: GCF_053455715.1. Lineage (NCBI taxonomy): Eukaryota > Metazoa > Chordata > Chondrichthyes > Rajiformes > Arhynchobatidae > Rhinoraja > Rhinoraja longicauda. Next base: position 9,486,367 of record NC_135984.1, read on the forward strand.
CACCACTGCAGCCTGATCTTCCAAATGTTGATTATATGTTTACAAAGTGTTAGTCGTTCGCTAAAAGCACAACTCTGAATGTTGGCAGCAGAAGTGTGAACATTCACTGCTTTTCGTGGTATTTTCTACCTTGACAGAAATCTTTCAGTAACATGCAAGTTGAGAATAAATTTGCAAAATGTTGCCTCAGTCTCGTGTGCCTGTCTGCATCCTTGAACGCACAAGACAGTGCTACTTCACCAGAAGAAAGGGTTGATTAGTCGCTTTAAGATCGTTCGGATCTGCTCAGCCTTATTACCTTCATCCAGTGGAAAGCGAGTGGACTTGGCGGACTGTCCAAACGTCTCAAATGGACTCTGATCGATCTTCACATGAACTCAGCCAAGCGTTCAAGAGCTGAATTCAAACAATCAATCTTCTGATGGCCTTCAGTCTGTGTTTAGCTGTGTCCAGTCCCTCTGTGAATCACCGATCAAGACCAGCCCACAAAGGCTGGAAGATTAGAGATAATGCGCCCAGCAATTTGCTGAAACACGTTTCTGTTTCATTTAAAATCATTTATTTTCTTCCCTTTCCTAAGCTTCAAAGAAATCTTCTCTGCTCCACTGAAAGGGAAGCTTTAAAGTTAAAAAGGAGTTAGCAAATCTCTCGCATTGACATAGCATATGCTCAAAGAATAAAATCATTCCCCAAGTTAAAAACCTTTTGCAATTTTTTTTTCAATGAGCATACCAACTCGATGAGGATTTGTGGAGACGATTCTGATCCATGTTTACTGGAGAGATTGATGTATTGGCTTACCAAATGAGTCAAGTACCCTTCTTTTCATATGAGTGTAAGAAAATAACTGCAGATGCTGGTACAAATCGAAGGTATTTATTCACAAAATGCTGGAGTAACTCAGCAGGTCAGGCAGCATCTCAGGAGAGAAGGAATGGGTGACGTTTCGGGTCGAGACCCTTCTTCAGACTGAGATGAGTTGTGATTACTGTCACTACAGGGACATGTGGGATGGTGGTGGTATTCCTAGACTTGCAGTCCTGAGATTGTGCATTAAATCTTGAGTCATAGAGTCACAGTTATAGAGCCATAGATTCATATAGTGTGGAAACAAGACCTTGTGTCCAATTTGCCCATGCCGACCAATAAGTCCTATCTACACTAGTCCTACCTGCCTGCGTTTGGTCCATATCCCTCAAACCCTATCTTTTCCATGTACCAGTCGAAATGTTGCAATCGCACCTGCCTCAACTACCTCCTCCGGCAGCTCGTTCCACACACCCACCACCCTTTGTGTAAACAAAGTCACCCCTCAGGTTCCTTTTAAATCTTTGTCCCTTCACCTTAATCATATATATCCTCCCGTTCTCGATTCCCCTACTCTGGGGAAGAGAGTCTGTGCGTTTACCCGATCTATTCCTCTCATGATTTTGTACACCTCTATAAGATCGCCCCCTCATCCTCCTGCACTCCAAGGAATAGAACAGCTCAACCTCTCCCAATAGCTCAGGCCCTCGCGTTGTGGGTTCAATTCTCACCAGGGCAACAAGAGCATTTAATTTTGTTTCATGGAATTAAATAGTTGGTTATTACAATGTCTGGACAATTAATTGAAGAACAACAATTTCTCTAAATGAAGTGGTTGTGCCAACTATTCATCACACTATTAGCTAAGTATTATAAGAAAATAACTGCAGATGCTGGTACAAATCGAAGGCATTTATTCACAAAATGCTGGAGTAACTCAGCAGGTCAGGCAGCATCTCAGGAGAGAAGGAATGTGTGACGTTTCGGGTCGAGACCCTTCTTCAGACTGATGTCAGGGGGGGCGGGACAAAGGAAGGATATAGATGGAGACAGGAAGATAGAGGGAGAGCTGGGAAGTGGGGGGGGGTGGGGGGGGGGTGGGGAGGGGGGGGGAAGAGAGGGACAGAGAAGTCAATGTTCATACCGCTGGGCTGCAAGCTGCCCAGGCGAAATATAAGGTGCTGTTCCTCCAATTTCCGGTGGGCCTCACTATGGCACTGGAGGAGGCCCATGACAGAAAGGTCGGACTGGGAGTGGGAGGGGGAGTTGAAGTGCTCAGCCACCGGGAGACCAGTTTGGCCAACGCAGACCGAGCGCAGGTGTTGAATGCCTTACCATCCTGTAATTGATGATTTGAAGCATTGAAATTTCACAGCACTGTCTGTGCTTTGAGATTCTTTCCTGCAATCTTTAAAACAGGACTGAAAATGTTTCAAAAGAAGATACAGCATGAAACTTCGGTTTTGATAAACTCCAGACTGGAAACTGCTTCAGAGAACAAAATAACAAGCAAAGGCAGTTATTTAACCTTTCAGCATAGCACATTATTCAACAACAATCGTTTCCATTTGGCACCCTTAACATAACAAAAAACCTTGCAGTGCTTCACAGGAACGTCATGTGGCAAATACTGACTGAACCACGTCTAGATACATCAGGACCAGAAGAGTTGAGTACGAAATGTATTCAAGAACGAGAGGCAAAGAGGAGTTAGGTTCAGCGAAGGAATTCCAGCGATTCCAGATGATGGCGATGTGGCACAGTATTAGTATTGCTGCGTTATAGTGCCAGAGACCCGGGTTCGATCCTGACTACAGTTGCTGTCTGTGCGGAGTTTGTACATTCTCCCTCTGACCGCGTGGGCTTTCTTCTGGGGTGCTTCGGTTTTCATCCCACATCCCCAAAAAACGTGCAGGTTTGCAAGTTAATTGGTTTCGGTAAAATTGTAAAATGTCCCTAATGTGCAGGAGGGAAGTTGAGTGTGTACGGGGTGATCGATGGTCGGCAAGGACTTGGTGGGCCGAAGAGCCTGTTTCTGCACCGTCTCCAAACTAAATTGGCGGGTTGTCAACTGAAGACACTGCTGCCGAGGGGGGAGTGGTGGGAAGCTGAATCGATGAAGAGTTCAAACATGGAGGGGCTCAGATGGCAGTGGAAAACTGGGAGCTGGACGGAACTAGGAAGGTGAAGATCGCAAAGCCGTGATGTGAAAAAAAGGATGAAAACGTTAGATTCAGGAGTTGCTTAATTCAAAGTAAATGTAGATCTGGAGCGATGAATGAAAGGGCTTTTGTAAGTTGGAATATAGAAGCTGAGTGTTGGCTGAGCTCAATGCTACTGAGAGTAGCTCAACAGAGAGTGACTGAGACTGGCCCGCTGAGTTACTCCAGCACTGTTAGTAGGAAAATAACTGCAGATGCTGGTACAAATCGAAGGTATCACAAAATGCTGGAGTAACTCAGTGGGTCAGGCAGCATCTCAGGAGAGAAGGAATGGGTGACGTTTCGGGTCGAGAACCCTTCTTCAGTCTGAAGAAGGGTCTCGACCCGAAACGTCACCCATTCCTTCTCTGCTGAGATGCTGCCTGACCTGCTGAGTTACTCCAGCATGTTGTGATACCAGCACTGTTAGTTGTAAGCAAGAGACTATTCCAGGCATAGATTTGCTCCCTTATGCTCTCATTTGTCACCCTGTGGGGCAGACTGTATTTGCACTTGTTGGATTTCAGTTCCTCGGACAACAATTCCCGACTCAGGTGTGATGTAAATCCTCTGCTGCCTGCATCAGAGAACTGGATGAGGTCCTAACTGTGATACACCTCCAAGTGCTGGAGTATCTCAGTGGGTCAAGCAGCATCTCTGGAGAACATGGCCAGGTGACATTTTGGGTAAGGAGCCTTAATTAGGGACCTAAATAGAGGGTCCTGACCTGAAACGTCACCTATCCATGTTCTCCAGAGATACTGCCTGACCTGGCGAGGTACTCCAACACTTTGTGTCCTTTTGTGTAAACCAGCATCTGCAGTTCCATCTTTGTACACTGAAACACCTCTAGTTTTGGCAGGAAGATGCTGGTGAAACCATTCAACATGGTCACTTACAGCTGGCTCAATTCCCTTCAAGAATGCTCCAAGGTTTCTTCCCAACATTTTGCTGTCTCCAATCCCCTGATGTTTTATATTGAGGGGAAAGGTGACACCCTACTTGGACAGATTGAACTCAATAAATAAATCAGTCGATCTAAACTTATCAGATTGTTTCGTTTGGTTACATCAGGAAGAAATTTCACTCACTCAAAAATGACAGCTTGATTCATCCAGAAGAGATTTTCCAACTGCCGGTGGGGGGAGGGGGTCTTATTTTCCTCATAAGTAATCATTTCCCCCATCCAAGGGAATTTTAATGCTCTGGCTCACTAATTGGGATCACGCGCAATGCTCCTTCCAAATTACCCTTGCCCCTGGTTAACATTGCATCACATCAGTTTGGGGTCCATTCAACTTTGAGATTGGCAAACGAAAAGACAAAATTCCCTGCACTTTTGTAGCCTGACCAGGTTCCTGTTTTAAAACTGCAGTGGGATGAGCGATGCGCTGAGGATTTTGTAGCGTCATCTATTCAATTAGGTCATAAATGGTCAATTCAGACTGAAACCTCAGGCGTGTATCTACTCAAAGCCTATATTGAAGCCTAATAGATCAGCCTCTGGAATCACAGTAAAGTTTGCCAGGGTAGGAACAATATTTCATAGATACATAGATACATAGGCAATAGGTGAAGGAGTAGGCCATTCGGCCCTTCGAACCAGCACCGCCATTTAATATGATCATGGCTGATCATCCACAATCAGTACCCCGTTCCTGCCTTCTCCCCATATCCCTTGATTCATGTAATGTGCATTAAAATGATCATTAGGCAATCAGTTCAAAATACTTAAACGGATTGATAGGTTTTTCTCATACTGTTCTTGGATATTTGTGCCTATACTGTATTTTAATATTTGTGCCAATTGCTTGCTTGGGACTTGCTTGCAAAAAAAGGCCAAGTTCTGAACTTCTAACATAGAATTGTTGTGTATTGTTTTAGGTAGTCACATAAAGCAGATGCATTTTCTTCTAAGCTGATGGAATTCTGATGATGTTTTGTGGATTAATTTAAATACCTTCCGCAACTGCAAAACCTCAAAATATTAAGTGAGATTTTGAGTGTAAAAGTGTTGATTAATGCATTAACCTTTGATTGTATTTGCAGACTGTAACTGCTTACAAGTTGCGAATAAGTAGGAACATGGCAGTGCTATGGCTAAATGGCCAGATTCATAATTTAACGATCTTGGTTTATTAATTTAGCACTATCCGGGGAACTGAATTTGAATCCCAGGAAGGTAGCTGTGGAATTTAAATGCAGTTTTATATTCTGCATTTTAGAAAGGGTCCTTTGTAACATGGACCATAAAACCGGTTAAACACCATGTAGATTATTGATCTGCATAGTGGAGGAAACAAAGAATTGTAACAGCAGGGAAGGAGGACATTCGGCCCATTGAGTACATACCAGATGTGTGTGAAGGATCACAAGAGGATGTTGCCAGGACTAGAGGGTCTGAGCAGTTGAGTCAACTGCACTTCCTTGGATTGCAGGAGAATGAGGGGTGATCTTATAGAGGTGTATAAGGTCATGAGAGAAATGGATCGGGTAGATGCACACAGTCTCTTGCCCAGACTAGGTGAATCGAGGACCAGAGGACATAGGTTTAAAGTAAAGGGGAAAAGATGTAATATAAATCTGAGGGGTAACTTTTTCACACAAAGAGTGGTGGAACAAGCTGCCAGAGGAGGTAGTTGAGGCTGGGACTATCCCAACATTTAAGAAGCAGTTAGACAGGTACATGGATAGGACAGGTTTGGAGGTATGTGGACTAAATGCTGGCAGGTGGGACTAGCGCAGCTGTGACATGTTGGCCGGTGTGGGGAAGTTAGGCCGAAGGACCTGTTTCCACACTGTATGACTCTATGATGCTATGAGAGCAATCAGCCAGAATGCTGCCCAGCTCCATTCTGAATGCTAGAGCTGAATCTTCCTTCACCACTGCCCTCGGCATGTCACGCCTTCCACTCTGTTTGGAATAACAGTGGCACAGCGGGTAGAGCTGCTGCCTCACAGCGCCAGTGACCCGGGTTTGATTCAGACTTCAGCTTCTGCATCTGTGTGAAGTTTGCACCTTCTCCCGACGGGCTTTCTCCGGGTACTCCGGTTTCCTCCCACATCCCAAGGACCTCTGTAAGTTGCCCCTAGTGTGCAGGGAGTGGTTGTGAAAGTGGAATAACATAATGTGAACAGGTTGACGTGGACACAATAGCCAGAAGAAGCTGTTTCCATGCTACATCTTTCACTCAAAAACATACCATTCTTATCCAGTCTGGCCTTCTTGTAATTCCTGCCCAACTATGTTACCAGTTGCCCAGCAGGCCGCCCTGTTCTGCCACCACTGCTGCATTGAAACAGAGAAGGATTGCAACTAGACAGTCTACCTGGCACCAAGTCCACACTGAATCTGGACACAGAGAAGTTGCCCCGGCCCACTGGACATTGCAAAGTCCACATGTACCGGGGGGATATTGGGTTTAATTTGGAAGCACTAGCCCATAGACTGGTCAAGCAACAGGCTGACACAGTTACAATCATGCAATCCTGCCTTACAATGTCCCTGACCTCTCCATCACACCCCAGACACGTGAGGGGATAAACCCACTGGAGGAGGTGACACTCTGGTCCATAGACACGGAACGTAGTCCATGGAGTTCTTAACAGTGACCAGACACCACAATGTCTTATGGTGTCACGAAGAAAAATCATAGAATCGTAGTTAGTTCGGGCAATCAATGAGGTTACCCAGCCCATTGTCCCCATTGCTGCCTCATCAGTTGACCCCAAAATTATTCCAGTGGTTAAGCAAATTTACTTTAAGTTCTAAAGACTCAAGAGACAGCAGGCGCTGGAATGTTGTGCAAAATACAAAGTGCTGGAGGAACTCAGCAGGTCAGGCAGCATCTGTGGAGGGAACGGACAGATGACGTTTTGGATCGAGACCCTTCTTCAGACTTAAACTTCTGACTGAGCATCAGCAAAGTAAACTCTGATTTTCTACCCACAGATACAACCTGATATGCAGGTCTCTGTTTTCACTGGCAACTTGAGGTTAATTCTCTCTAACAGGGCTTCTTTGACTGAAATTAAAAGTACTAATCTTTACATGGTTTGAGGGAAAGTGATAATCCAGTGATAAAAATCATCTGGTGTCCTCTACGTAAGAATCAGTCGGATTTTAATTGGATTTGTTCATCGACTTTTTCAGTCTGTCAGACCCTCTCATCTCAAAACACTGCAGCCCGAGCGAGTCAAGTTCTCACTGGACTTGCTTCTGGAATACTTCTCTGATGATTGTCATCTCACTTTTAGTTTCATGCACCAAGGTCAAAAGAAAATTAAATGGAGACAGCTTGTTAACCATGTCTGTCCAATTCATTATGCTGCAGTAATTCTCCTGGCTTGGAGAACGCATGATGACGGCAACCTCTTTTGACCTGTCTTAAAGACAAACTGGCGCTGAATGTTTTGGCCTGCAAAGCTGATTAGTTTTGAGTGCCATAAGTGGTGATGTAATATGCCCTGGACAATGGGCCCTGCCACATTCTACCTCTCCCACTCATTCTCTTCCTTCTATTATATTTCTCTCTTACTCTCTCTGTCTTTTTTTGTCTTTCTTACTCTCTTTCACTCTCAGTCTCTTTCTCTCACACCACCTCTCTCTCACTTTCTCTTTCTCTGTCTCTCTCTCTCATCCCTCACTCTCTCTTTCACCCTATCTCTCTCTCTCTCTCTCTCTCACACATACGCGCACAACATACTTTCACTATAGCCCTCTCTTTCCACTCCCTCATTCTCTCTCTCTCTCTCTCTCTCTCTCTTCTCTTCTTCATCCTCCTCTCTCTCTCTCTCTCTCTCACTCGATCTCTCGTCTCTCTCTCAGTCTCTCTCTCCTCTCTCTCTTCTCTCTCTCTCTCTCTCTCTCTTCTCTCCTCTCTCTCTCTCACACACACACACACACACACTCTCTCTCTCTCTCTCTCACACACTCTCACACTCTTTCTCTCTATCTCTCTTTCTCTCTCTCTTCTCTCTCTCCCTCGTGCTCATTTTCTCTGTCCCACTCTGTCTGTCTTTCTATGCCTGACCCCCACCTCCCCTCCCATTATTGGAGATAGTGGACAGCTGCTGATTAAAAACAAGTTATTGTCAAATTATCTAAACACATTCACGGAGGTTGAGGTGAGATTTGAAAGAAGTATATATAATTATGAGAGGCATAGATATGGTAGACAGTCAGAGTTTTATGTCAGGGTGGAAAAATGCATCACTAGCGGGCATAGCTATAGGGGTGAGAGGGGGAACGTTGAATGGAGATGTGTGGGGCAAGTTTTTTACACAGAATGGTGAGGGCCTGGAACACATTGCATTGGGTGGTGGTGGAGGAGGCAAATACGATAGTCGTGTTTGAGGCTTTAGATTGACCCAAGGAAGTGCATGGATCCACGTGAATAGTGGGATATGGATCACAAGCAATTGAAATCAATGTTTAACATGTTTGGCACAAAGAGCCCGGTCCCTGCGCTGTTCTGTTCTATGTTTCTATGTTCTATGTTCTATGTTCTATGTTCTATGTTCTATGTTCTATGTTCTATGTTCTATGTTCTATGTTCTATGTTCTATGTTCTATGTTCTATGCCACCCATTCATATTCTCCAGAGATCCTGCCTGACCTGCTGAGTTACTCCAGCACTTTGTGTTCACTAGCGTGAAGTGTAGATGGAGTCAATGGTGGGAATCTGGTCTGTGCAATGGACTGGGCTACATCTACAAGTCTCTGCAATTTCATGCAGTATTGGGCAGGGTTGTTCCACACCAGGTTGTGAGGCAAGCAGATAGAATGTGTTTCACGGTGAATCTTGTATCTGTAATGGTAAACAGTATCGTTAATAATAATGCTCTGCTCACACCCTATAAATGTGCCCTAGAACACTTGATCTGAGAATTTGGGACTATTTCTTGACCATGTGAGGTGGAGGATCTTATCAAGATTAACAACTTGAGCACTAATGTGATAGCATTGCTTCTCAAGGTTGGCAGCTTCCAAAAGCAACGAGACCACAGGGACATGTTTGTGTAGAGGAAATAAACAAGTTAAATTGATTTTATAAACTGAATGGTTAAAAGAATGAAATGTAGTGCAGCATTTCCCAGCATCTGCTAGACACAAGTCAGAAGAGATATGGAAAGGCTCCGCTTATTTAGCTTTGTAAGACGTTGGTGAGGCCGCACTTGGAATATTATGTTCTGTTTTGGTCACCCTGTTACAGGAAAATTGCCAGTAAGCTGGAAAGAGTGCAGAGAGGATTTACGAAGATGTTCTGGCCACATCTTCATAAATCTTCTCAGCACTCTTACCAGGACCCGATGCCCTGAGCTGAAGGGAAAGGTTTGGCAGGCAAGGACTGTCACCCATTCCTTCTCTCCCGAGATGCTGCCTGACCTGCTGAGTTACGCCAGCATTTTGTGAATAAATACCTTCGATTTGTACCAGCATCTGAAGTTATTTTCTTATACTACGTATTATCTGATCTGTTTGGATAGCATGCAAAGCAAAGCTTTTCACTGTGACAATAATAAACCTAAACATAAACCTTTGCTATTTTGCATTTATGGTTGTATTTATCATTACAGTAACTATACTGTTTGCTCTGTGAGCTTCATGTGAATAAGTAATTTCATTGCACCTTGCTGTATATGACAACAAAACTAAAGACAGATGCAAAAAGCTGGAATAACTCAGCGTGTCAGGCAGCATTTTGGTGAAAAGGAATAGGTGACGTTTCAGATCGAGACCCTTCTTCAGACTTCACTAAACTAATCTGATTGTGAATCTAAACTACATCTGAGATGGCTGAGTTTGTGGAAAGCCATGGCCTTTTGAATGGAAAAGATAAGAATAGCTAAGATAGACACAAAATGGTGGAGTAACTCAGCGGGACAGGCAGTGTCTCTGGAGAGAAGGAATGGGCGATGTTTTGGATGGTGACCCTTCTTCAGACTGGCTAAGTATTCTTTGCAACTTAATCTTAGTGTTTTACTTAATTTTGCTCACTGTTAGATGTTTCTGTGTAAATGTAATATGTTTAAAGTACTTTTGAGCTGTTTAATGTCCACGATCATCTGAGATATTTAAGGGCAAGTCAAGCATCCTTGACTGTCAGGCACCACATTTAAAAAAGAACATTAAAAAGAGAAAAGGGCTTGGATAGCGTGGATGTGGAGAGGATGTTTCCATTAGTGGAAGAGTCTCGGACTAGAGGTCATAGCCTCAGAATTAAAGAATGTTCTTTTAGGAAGATGAGGAAGAATTTCTTTGGTCAGAGGTGGTGGATCTGCGGAATTCTTTGCCCGAGAAGGCAATGGAGGCCATCAGTGGATATATTTAAGGCAGAGAGAGCTAGATAGATTCTTGATTAGTATGGGTGTCAGAGGTTATGGGGAGAAGGAAGGAGAATGGGCTAAACTAAACTAAACTGAACTATAAAGCTGAACTCTCAATCTACTGAAGATAGACACAAAAATGTTGTAGTAACTCAGTGGGCCGGGCAGCATCTCTGGAGAGAAGGAATGGGTGACGTTTCGGGTTGAAACCCTTCTTCAGACTGGTTATGGGTTAAGGGAAACGAGAGATATAGACGGTGATGTGGAAAGATAAAGAACAATGAATGAAAGATACGCAAAAAAGTAACGATAATAAAGGAAACATGCCATTGTAAGCTGTTTGTAGGGTGAAAATGCAAAGCTAGTGTGACTTGGGTGGGGGAGGGATAGAGAGAGAGGCAGCAGCTCCTAAATCAATGATACTGTTACCAAAAAACTCTTGGTGATGGAGATTGAAGTCCCCCCCACCCAGAGATATTGTTGCCATCGTTGGAAACATAGAAAATAGGTGTAGGAGTAGGCCATTTGACCCTTCGAGGCAGCACCGCCATTCAATATGATCATGGCTGACCATCCAAAATCAGTACCCCGTTCCTGCTTAATCCCCATAACCCTTGATTACATTAGCCCTAAGAGCTATATCTAATTCTCTCTTGAATACATAACATTGCACGGTGTAGGAGCACTAATGCACCAGGTCCAGTTGAATGGTCGATGATAATTCAGCGGAGGTTTCCTGGCTGGTTAGTTCACTGAAGGATGATATCACCTTGCTTTCATTGATTGGCCTATCCTAAATTACTCAGCCATACTTGAAGTTAAAGCATTGTTATTGATCCTAAGCATTAAAGAGCCTGATGTACATTAGTTATAGCCGACAGCAATTTACGTCATGACTGTCATAAAGTCAGAGAGTCATTCAGTACAGAAGCAGGCCCTTCGGCCCAACTAGCTCATACAACCAAGATGCCCCATTGACACTAATCTAATCTGCCCACATTTGGCCCATATCTCTCCAAACTTTCCTATCGATGTACCTGTTGAAATGTATTTTAAATGTTGTTATAGTCCCTGCTTTAACTACCCCCTCTGGCTGCTCATTCCATATACCCAATACCTTCTATGTGAGAAAGTTACCCCTTAGGTTCCTATTTAATCTTTCCCCTCTCACGTTAAATTTATGTCCTCTGGTTCTTGATTCCCTTACTCTGGGTGAAAGAATGTCCTAAATCAATGATAGACACAAAATGCTGGAGTAACTCAGCGGGTCAGGCAGCATCTCTGGAGAGAAGGAATGGGTGACGTTTCGGGTCGAGACCCGAAACATCACCCATTCCTTCTCTCCAGAGATGCTGCCTGACCCGCTGAGTTACTCCAGTATTTTGTGTCTACTTTCAATTTAAACCAGCATCTGCAGTTTTCTTTCCTAAATCAATGAGGCACTCTCAACTGAGTTTAGGTTAGTTTAGGGATATAGCATAGAGGCACGCCCTTTGGCCTACCAAATACAAGCCAACCTTCAATTTACCTGTTCACCCACCATCTTGTCCCACTTTCCCATCCACTCCCGACACATTAGGGGCAAATTACAGAGGCCATATAACCCACAGAACCAAATGTCTTTGGGTGTGGGAGGAACCGGAGCACCCGGAGTAAACCATCCAAGAGGACGTTCCAACTCCACACAGAAAGCACCTGAGGTCAGGATCGAACTTGGGTCTCTGGCGTTGTGAGTGTGGAGGAAAGGTTAATGAAATGGAGAATGGGCTTGAGGTCCTTCCACCATATCCCACACACTGCAAGAACGTATTGCGGAGATTGACTGCATATGGGCCTGTTCTTGAGACTGTGTCTGTGTTTTCAATTGGAACCATTAGCTTTAATCAAATCACATTTCCCTTGATCCTTTCATAAAATAAATAAAAGTGTATACAGAAAGCAATGGTTTTCAGGAGAAAGTTGGGCAAACTTCCATTTTTCTTTGTTTACATCGAGACTTAATCTCTGTAGGTTACTGTAAAAATGTTCTCAAAAACTTTCCTGTATATTGAATGATATTTGTGGTTGAGCAATGGATCTAATTAACCTTCAATAATCTTGCCCACTGAACCGTTGCATGAAAACCTCTCCCCTGGCTTCTCATAAAAGGGGGAATCCTAAATATATATCTTCATGTTGTTAATTCACCAGAGATCTAATCTTCACTGAAATTCTCTTTCAATCTTTTCCGCTCTTCTGGGCATAGCTTTAATGTTTCCCAGTGTCTCGGAATAATACGAAAGATTTTAATGGGGCATTTAGTTCTCTGAGGATTGTCTTCCTGTCAAACAGGTAGGTCTGACAAAAGGGTTCGGAGACTTGTTTGTCAGCATCTGTGGCACCTTGACATGGAAATGGCCAAGGACATCGGCCAAGTCAACAACTCAGAAGCAGAGCTGTGGCCCAACTCCACTTACCTGCCCTTTCTCCATATTCATTCATTCCTCGCACAGTGGCACATTGGCAGAGTTGCTGCCTTACAGCGCCAGAGGCCCGGGTTCGAACCCGACCACGGGTGCTGTCTGGATGGAGTTTGTACGTTCTCCCCGTGACCACGTGGGTTTTCTCTGAGTGCTCAGGTTTCCACCCACGCTCCAAAGAAATACAGGTTTGGAGGTTATTTTGGCTTTGGTAAAAAATTGGAAATTGTCCCTAGTGGCAGTCCTAGGATAGTGCTAATGTATGGGGATTGTTGGTCGGCCAGAGGCCCTGTTTCCACGCTGTATCTCTAAACTAAACTAAACTCTGGATAAATCAGTTTCAAAACTCAAATCAACAATTGATCCGGCACTGGTTGTCATTTAGAGTCATAGAGTCATACAGCATGGAAACATGTCCTTCAGCCCATCTTGCCCACGCCAACATAAATGCCGCATCTACACTAATCCCACCTGCCTGCATTTGACCCATATAAATAGACAATAGGTGCAGGAGGAGGCCATTCGGCCCTTCGAGCCAACACCGCCATTCAATGTGATCATGGCTGATCATTCTCAATCAGTAACCCGTTCCTGCCTTCTCCCCATACCCCCTGACTCCGCTATCCATAAGAGCTCCATCTAGCTCTCTCTTGAATACATTCAGAGAATTGGCCTCCATTGCCTTCTGAGGCAGAGAATTCCACAGATTCACAACTCTCTGACTGAAAAAGTTTTTCCTCATCTCAGTTCTAAATGGCCTACCCCTTATTCTTAAACTGTGGCCCCTTGTTCTGGACTCCCCCAACATTGGGAACATGTTTCCTGCCTCTAACGTGTCCAACCCCTTAATAATCCTATACGTTTCGATAAGCTCCATCTAAACCTTTCCTATCCTTGTATCTGTCCAAATGTATTTTAAATGTTATGAAAGTACCTGCCTCAACTACCTCCTCTGACAGTATGTTCCATATACCCATCACCCTTTGTATTAAAAACTTGCCCCTCGGGTTCATATTAAATATATTTCCTCTCTCACCTTAAACATATGTTATCTGCTTCTCGATTCCCCTACTCTGGGGAAAAGGTGATGGTGGAGTGATGAATCTGGAGATGCCCAAGAAGTCAGAATTGGGGGAGTATGGAGATATCAAAGATCCAAGGTGAAGATTAAAGGTGGGAAGGCATATGGCATAGCAGGATTTGAAAGGAACATCATTAAGGTCTAACTAGAAGCCAATGTGCAATGAACCAAAAGCATTCCTAACCCATGATCTTATTATCAGCTCCTTTAGACTGCCCTTTCAGGGCTGAAGTTCGGTTTCTGGAGCCATTAGCACTGTGCGATGGTGATAGGTTTTCTTGGCTTCACTAAAAGGAGCCAAGCTTTCAATCTGCTTACGCAAATTAGACAAGGATGTCAGAAGTGCCTTGTAAGATGAAGATGTATGATGTAGTAATTTCCTAATCTATGTGCAGGCAATTTAACAATATGAATCAGGATGTTATGATTGTCGCAGAGTTCGTTAAGATTGATGGAAGGGAGGGGGTTGAGATCGGTTTAAAATGAAGGACTATGGGATGGAGGAAGGAGGGATGGAGGGAAGGAGGGATGGAGCAGAGGAGGGATGCAGAACAATGAGAGGATTGATGAGAGCTTGCTTGACCAGCGTTTTAATCATGCACATACTGCTACAACTAAAGATCTGGAGTGAAGGCACTTATGAGGTGTGAATGAATGAAAATTAAACATGACCAGTCGAGGTGGAGGGTTACAATATTTCACTATGAATTTCATTGAGTTCACATCAATTCCATATCAACAATACCAATACATTAACTCTTTGGGAACTAAGCTATGCATTCATTTTTTGTGTTAGAATCCCAAGGGAACCCAGAGAAACAACCTTACGGACTCTCAGTCTGAAGAGGTGTCTCAACCCGAAACGTCACCCATTCCTTCTCTTCAGAGATGCTGCCTGTCCCGCTGAGTTACTGCAGCAATTTGTGTCTTACGTCATAATTACATGTTGAAAAGATTTGTCTACATCTGCTTATCTCAACGCCCCAGGACGTTGTTGCCCGGGAATGCCTGAGGGTAGTGTCCTCAGACCAAACACCTTCAGCTGCTTTTTCAGCCATGTTCACTCCAAACTTCTCACCACCACTATAAAGTGGGAAGGGCAGCAGAGGCATCTGCTTCACCACCTGCCTCGAGAGGTCTCCTCTTCTCCACTGGATCGTCGTGGTGGCTATCCTTCGAGGTCGAGGATGATGGTCTACGTTCTGTGCGTGTGTTGTTTAACGTGTACTTGATGTTGCGCTCCAAGAAGCACACGGCCCTTCACAATCAATCGACTAATTCCAATGGCAGGGGAACCATGATGATTGGAGCTGATAGATCTGTTGCAGCCTTCATCCGCCTTCACAGCCGTTGAGTTCAAGATGACTCCGTCCGCCCGGTCCGCCGTTGAGGTCTTGTACGTTGGATCGTTCTAAGCCCGGACCCTCATCCTCGACCTGACCGCCATGGGTGGCCCTACCAGAAGTTAGCGCTTCTGACGGCATCGCTCTCGGAATCATGGGGGCATGCAAACCTCTTCACCACAACAAGGTGAACGATCCGAAGACATCCAATGGATGTCCTCCTGAGAGAGAGGGTGTGGTCAGTCATCGAGTCACACAGTCATACAGCGTGGCCCTTCAGCCCAACTTGCCCACACCGACCAACAACCCCATCTACACTAGTCCCACCTGCCCGCGTTTGCCCATATCCCCCTAAACCTGTCCGATCCACGTATCCGTTTAAATGTCTCTTAAATGTTGCGATCGTCCCTGACTCAACTATGTCCTCTGGTAGCTCGTTCATACACCCACCACCCTTTGTGTAAAAAGGTTACCCCTTAGGTTCATATTAAATCTCCCCCCCCCCCCACCCTCACCTTTAAACCTTTGTCCTCTTGTTCTCGATGCCCCGACTCTGGGCAAAAGGCTCTTTGCTTTTCTACACCTCTATAAGATCAGCCCTCATCTTCCTGCCCTCCAAAGAGTGAGGTCAGAGCCTGTTCAACCTCCCCCTGCAGCTCAGGTTCTTGAATCCTGGCAACATCCTCGTAAATCTTAGCTGCAGCCTTTCCAGCTTGACACCCTCTTTTCTTAACATGGTGCCCGAAACTGAACACAATATTCTAAATGAGGCCTCATCAATGGTCTTATACATCTGCAACAAGGCCTCCCAACTTCTATACTCAATGCTCTGACTGATGAAGGCTAATATGACAAAGGCCTTTTTGACCACCTTATGAGAAGCCACTTTCAATAAACTATGTAGACAATAGACAATAGACAATAGGTGCAGGAGTAGGCCATTCGGCCCTTAGAGCCAGCACCACCATTCAATGTGATCATGGCTGATCATTCTCAATCAGTACCCCGTTCCTGCCTTCTCCCCATACCCCCTGACTCCGCTATCCTTAAGAGCTCTATCTAGCTCTCTCTACAGCTACCGGTACTCCTCGATCCCTCTGCTCTACAACACTCCCCAGAGCCCTGCCATCCACTTTGTAGATCCTGCCCATGTTAGTGCTCCCAAAATGCAGCACCTCAGGACTGAAAGTGTAGAGGGGAGGTAAAGAAGTGTGGGGAAGAGGTGGGACAAGAGCTGGCAAGTGATAGGTGGTTGCAAGTAATAATAATAATAATAATAATATTCATTTATTGTCATTGCAACGAGTACAACGAAATTAAAAAAATAGCCAATCCTGACGGTGCGTACAAACATATATGCAATAAATGCAAAAACAAATAAATACATAAATACAATTAAATACAATTATATTAAGTACAAGATTTTTTAACGGTGTTGCCTAGTGCAAAGGTAGTGTTCAGTTCTCATATGGCCCTGGGGTAAAAACTGTTCTTAAGTCTGTTTGTTCGGGATTTGATCGACCTGAAACGTCGACCAGAGGGCAGATGAACAAACAGACGGTGGCCGGGGTGGGATGGATCTTTTATTATTTTGCCTGCTCTACTGAGGCAGCGTAGGCTGAACAGGTGCTCCAGGGAGGGCAGTGAGCAGCCGATGATCTTCTGGGCCGTCGTGATGACCCTCTGAAGGGCCTTCCTGTCCTTTTCTGAGCAGCTGGCATACCATGTGGTTATACAGTATGCCAGCACACTCTCGATGGAGCAGCGATAGAAGGACAACATGAGATTCTCCTGCAGGTTGGTTTTCCTGAGGATCCTCAGGAAGTGGAGTCTCTGCTGTGCCTTCTTTACTGTGGTGATGGTGTTGGTAGACCAGGTAAGATCCTCTGCGATGTGCGTACCCAGGAACCTGAAAGCTGGTACCCTTTCCACACAGACCCCATTGATGTAGAGTGGGTCGTAATCTCCACTGGTTTTTCTAAAGTCAATTATAAGTTCCTTTGTTTTGGAGGAGTTCAGGACCAGATTGTTCACTGAACACCATGCTGCCAGCCTTTGGATTTCATCCCTATAGGCTGTCTCATCTCCTTCTGAGATGAGTCCAACCACAGTCGTGTCATCCGCGAACTTGATGATGGTGTTGGTGGGATGGGAGGACTTCAGTTTAGTTTAGAGATACAGCTTGGAAACAGTCCCTTCGGTCCACCGAGTCCGTGCCAACCAGTGATCACCCCGCACACTAACACTATCCTACACACACACACGAGGGACAAATTACAATTATTACCGAAGCCAAATAACCTACAAACCTGTATGTCTTTGGAGTGTGGGAGGAAACCAGAGTGCCCAGAGAAAACCCACGCAGTTCACGGGGAGAATACACAAACTCTGTACAGAGAGCACCTGTAAGATAGACACAAAAAGCTGGAGTAACTCAGCGGGACAGGCAGTATCTCTGGAGAGAAGGAACGGGTGAAGTTTTGGGTCGAGACCCTTCTTCAGACTGGTTAGGGATAAGGGAAACGAGAGATATAGACGATGATGTAGAGAGATAAAGAACAATGAATGAAAGATATGCAAAAAAGTAACGATGGTAAAGGAAATAGGCCACTGAATAGGTTACTCCTCAGGACAGTGTGCTGAATGAAGCTTTTTTTTTTTTTTTTTTTAAATCTTTTTTTATTTTATTTTTATTTTTTTAATCAAAAAATACTTTATTCAAATAATAAATATCATTCACAAAACATATTTTTTAAACAAGCCCATCCGACATTTCCGTAGGTTACATTCGATACATGCATTCACTTAGACATTTACATACATTTACCCAGCATTCATTTAGACATTTACATACATTTACCCAGTATCCCTTATTTGGAGGGGCGTCTCTCTCCACCACACCCTGCCCCCCCATGTCCAGCAGCGGAAGGACCCTGGACAGTGCTCCTCCCCCACAGGGCCTTAGCGTTGGCTGCACCAAACTTCAGTGCGTCCCTCAGCACGTACTCCTGCAGTCTGCAGCGGGCCAGTCGGCAACATTCCTTGACGGACATGAAGCGGAAGACGGCCCGGGTGATCCCCTTGGCGTGGGAGGGAGGGGCGGGCCACACTTGCGCCAAGTACAGCAGCCCCGAGAGCACCTCACACCTGATGACCAGGTTTTTCCCCGTGATGGAGAGGGAGCGCTGCTTCCACAGCTCCAGCTTCTTCCCCACCTTGGCTATCCGCTCCAGCCAATTCTTGTTACATGCCTCAGCCTTCCTGAACCAGATCCCCAGCACCTTCAGGAAGTCAGGCTTGATGGTGAAGGGGATGGAAGATCGGTCGGGCCAGTTGCCAAAGAGCATGGCCTCGCTCTTCCTGCGGTTTACCCTGGCCCCTGTGGCCAACTCAAACTGGTCGCAGACGCTGATCAGTCTGCGGACCGACCCTGGATCCGAGCAGAAGACGGCGACATTGTCCATGTACAGGGAGGCTTTGACCTGAGTGCCCCCACTGCCTGGCAATGTCACTCCTCTTATGCTCGCATCCTTCCTGATGGATTCGGCAAAGGGTTCAATGCAACAGACGAACAAGACAGGGGAGAGAGGGCAACCCTGCCTGACTCCAGACCTGACGGGGAAGCTGTCTGATTCCCACCCATTAATTTGGACTGTACTACAGATATCGGTGTAGAGCAGTTGTATCCATTTCCTGATTCCCTCCCCAAAGCCCATTTTGGAGAGCACGTCCCTCATGTACGTGTGCGATATCCTGTCGAAGGCTTTCTCCTGGTCCAAGCTGACCAGGCAGGCATCCACCCATCTGACCTGCACGTAGGCAATGGTGTCTCTCAGCAGCACCAGGCTGTCTGAGATTTTCCTGCCAGGTACAGCACAGGTTTGGTCCGGGTGGATCACCTGTCCCAGAGCAGACTTGACCCGGTTGGCGATGGCCTTAGACAGGATCTTGTAGTCTACATTTAACAATGTGATGGGTCTACAATTCCTTATGTCATTCATCTCCCCCTTCTGCTTGTAGATCAGGGTGATGCTGCCCTTCCTCATAGAGTCTGACATGCTGCCGGCTAGAAGTATGTGGTTGTACACTTCCAGCAGGTCCGGGCCCACCCAGTCCCACAGAGCCGAGTACAACTCTGCTGGTAAGCCGCTGAATGAAGCTGCCGTCTTAACGATTCAACTCCAGTGCTTTGTGTGTTACAGTATCTCCAATGCCAACAGGTCAGTCTTATCTTCTTAAATCTGTAATGTATTGAATAATCAACACGCTTTAAAGACACTTCACTTTAAAACCTACTTGCATATTGGTAGCTGTGAAGCCCGCAAATACATAAAATCCATTATTTATCATGTACGTAACCTGGTTAAGCTGGAATTCGGAGAATTTGCTGCTCATTTGAATTTGTTTGTGTATAATTGGGGAACGCTTTTCTTTTTCGTCAATTCTTTTTGCATCTCTTAGCAGGACAACAGAACTGCAGCAAGCGGTGGCAGCGATAACAGTCAGTCCCACCGGGAGGTAGGGGAGGGTTTCATTCGGCATTGTATTATCAGGATGAAGGGCTTTTGTTAACGGGGATGCGTTTCAGGCGGCGT
Source organism: Rhinoraja longicauda (assembly GCF_053455715.1). Taxonomy (NCBI): domain Eukaryota; kingdom Metazoa; phylum Chordata; class Chondrichthyes; order Rajiformes; family Arhynchobatidae; genus Rhinoraja; species Rhinoraja longicauda. The sequence goes on from NC_135984.1 coordinate 9,506,182, forward strand.
AGCGACTATTTGCACAACAGGAGACGGGAACTACAAGCTTCGTTTATACAAAGTAAACATGCGAACAACAAAGGCAGCAGGCAAGTGTGTCTTGACAAGGCCTCGGCTATATAGAGACGGCGGTGAATGTAATTAATCATTTATGAAAAGTGTCACAATGCTTTATGAACCAGATCTCACTGAGATCCAATTAGGTCTGATTTCCCTCAGGAGCACTCACAGAAAAGACAATCCCATTTGATTCAACGCTGATAGCAGTGCATTGTACAGTATTTATAACTGCAAGAAAATATCACTTGGAAGCTCACTTCGAGGATTACAGATGTAAGAGGCAGTTTGTTTATTTTTCACATGAGCTCTGTCAACAGTAATGTGAGAGTAACCCATGACAGCTGAGTAACAAGAGCTTTAGGCAAAGTCCTGTGTGCGACTAATTTCACAACACAAGGGGTTTAACTCCTCTGCTGGGAAGGTTTTTTTAGGGCTGACGCGCTTACAGATATCATTTTTCAAACAATCGCACTCAAGGGCAGCAACAGTCTTTCTCAATCGGATAATGCCTTCGACATGAACAAAACCAGAGAAAGCGGCAGTGGTTGACACAGGGGCAGAACTCTGCCGTGGGGAGCTGTGTAAAACAGGTGCTCACAATGTTGTCCGCCATTGAAAGACCCAGAAGGGAGACACAGAAAGCTGGAGTAACTCGGCGGGTCAGGCAGCATCTGTGGACAAAAGGAACAGGTGAAGTTTCGGGTCGAGACCCTTCTTCAGACTGGGAGTCAGGGGAGAGGGAGACGAGAAATGTAGGTGGTACATAGAACAGATGAATGAAAGACATGCAAAAAAAAAACGGCGATTACTTCTCAGGAAAGGTGGAGCCCACAATGGTCTATTGTTGGCAGTGTGGGAACGAGTTGTACAAACAGTGAAACTCAACAGTGAAACTAGTACGACGACGAGGGTGGGGGAGGGACGGAGAGAGAGGGGATGCAAGGATTACTTGAAGTCAGATCCAGGTGTGGTCTGCATAGCGAATTGTGGCAGTGGTGGGTACAGTGGTTCAGTCTGATAACGTTCCCACTCAGCCACAGCTCAAAACAAATTTCCATCCTAGAGGATTAGAGTAAAAGAGACTAGATCAAAAAGCATTGCCGCTCAATTATGAAACGAGGCTCAAAACTATATTTTAATTATTTTAACTCCCCATCCCATTCCCAAACTGACCTTTCGGTCCTGGGCTTCCTCCAATGCCAGAGAAAGGCACATGCAAATTGGAGGAACAGCTCTTCATATCTTGGGTGCTTGGGTGGCTTACATTGAATTCTCCAATGTTATGCAATCTCTAAGAAACCTCCCCTCCCATCTATCTCACTTACACACCCCTCTTCATTCCGTTCCCCTGTTCCCCACTAATTTCTCCCTTCCCCCTCCACTCTCCACCTCCATTCCTTCCTCTGGCTTCACAATTTACAACGCTTCAATCCTTGTGTCTCACACCTTTTATTTCATTTCAGGCGCGGGAGTTTCGATCACCCCGACGCGGGGGTTTCGATCACCCTGACGCGGGAGCTTTGACTTACTCGACCGCGGGAGAAAATGAGGGAAGAAGGTTAGACTTTATTACCTTCCATCCCAGTGTGGGGGTCCGCTGTTTGGATGTCTATGTTAACATTTCTGTAGTTGTGTGTCTTGTTGCTTTTTTTTAGTATGGCTGTCTGGTAATACGAACATCACCGCACCTCAATTGGTGCACGTGACAATAAAAGACCTTTGGAAGCTTTGAAACCTTTGAAACAATGTTGTGGAAATTATTTAATCTTTGAGGATGGGCATCCATTTGAGGAGTTTCTCCGTAGAAGTCTTACTTAAAAGAAGTAAATGGTGGAACAAAGGTGATTCTGAAATTCGAAGGGGGGGGGGGGGGGGGGGAGAGGGGTGGTAAGATGTGGTGCATTAGAGGAAATGATGGTTGTGTTCTATGAGTTTCCATGAAGGGTTTTGCACCTTCTAATCGTTTCGTTCTCTTAACGATGTCCTTCAGTATTGAACGCAGTTGTCGCATCGACAATGAAATGCCAAATGAAGGCTGGAACAAGAGGGAATTTGCAGATATGACAGCAGACTTCTACCATATGAATTAATTTTGAAAACTCAATAAAGTTGGTCTCAGAGGACAAAAAAATAATAAGATTGAAGGTCTCCCCATGATGGAAGCTCTAATCTGCACCATGAAAGGAACCGATTTGGGCAACTTGGGTTGCAAGATAGCTGCAAAACACAGCCAAAAAAATCTCACAAAGATAAAAAGAATGCATTATGGTTGCACAGTGAATGAACAGGGTAACTGATCAAAGCAGATAGATTTGCCAAGAGGCCATTCTGCTCAACCTGTCTGCGCTAACATTTGACATTACCTTTGATGATACTTGCAACTCAACAATGAGGAGGAGTTGGCTGCGCCTAACGGCTGCGGCTCTCTGGCAGTCTGTCTTTTTTTCTTTTTTTTGTTTGTGTCGGTGTTGGGATGGTTTTTGTTTCTGTTTTTGGCTGTGTATGTGTGGAGGGGGTGGGGGTGGGGGTGGGGCGGGGGAAACCTTTCTTTTATTAGGTCTCTTCCCCGGGGCGCAGCTCGCCCGCGGGGCCTTCCATCGCCCGGCGTGGCTCGGCCGCTGGACTTAACATCGCCGGCGCGGCTCGGCTGCGGGACGTTTCAGTGCCCGGCGCGGCTCGGCCACGGGACGTTTCAGTGCCCGGTGCGGCTCGGCCGTGGGACGTTTCAGTGCCCGGTGCGGCTCGGCTGCGGGACGTTTCAGTATCCGGTGCGGCTCGGCTGCGGGACGTTTCAGTGCCCGGTGCGGCTCGGCTGCGGGACTTAACATCGCCGGCGCGGCTCGGCCGCGGGACGTTTCAGTGCCCGGTGCGGCTCGGCCGCGGGACGTTTCGGTGCCCGGTGCGGCTCGGCCGCTGGACTTAACATCGCCCGGTGCAGCCGTGGGACGTTTCGGTGCCCGGGGCGGCTCGGCCGCGGGGCCTTCCATCGGAGCCGCCCCGGGCACCGAAACGTCCCACGGCTGCACCGGGCGATGTTAAGTCCAGCGGCCGAGCCGCACCGGGCACCGAAACGTCCCGCGGCCGAGCCGCACCGGGCACTGAAACGTCCCGCGGCCGAGCCGCGCCGGCGATGTTAAGTCCCGCAGCCGAGCCGCACCGGGCACTGAAACGTCCCGCAGCCGAGCCGCACCGGATACTGAAACGTCCCGCAGCCGAGCCGCACCGGGCACTGAAACGTCCCACGGCCGAGCCGCACCGGGCACTGAAACGTCCCGTGGCCGAGCCGCGCCGGGCACTGAAACGTCCCGCAGCCGAGCCGCGCCGGCGATGTTAAGTCCAGCGGCCGAGCCACGCCGGGCGATGGAAGGCCCCGCGGGCGAGCTGCGCCCCGGGGAAGAGACCTAATAAAAGAAAGGTTTCCCCCGCCCCACCCCCACCCCCACCCCCTCCACACATACACAGCCAAAAACAGAAACAAAAACCATCCCAACACCGACCTCCATCCTCTTGCGGGGGCTGTGCGTGTCGGTTGCCTCGGTAGGGGTCGAGCTGCCTGTCCGTGGGTGCGGGGGGAAGAGAGGGGAAGTTTTGTTGCCTCCATCACAGTGAGGGGGTGTTTGGAGTCACTGTGATGGATGTTTGTGTTGGGGTCGTGTGTCCTGTGTTCTTTTCTTTTTTGCTGTGTCTTGTGACTGCTGAAATTTCGTTCGGTGTTGTGCCGAATGACAATAAAGTTTTGTTATGTTATAAATGGAAAACTACAATTCTTTCAATGTTATAAAACTGCTTTTATCTACTGTTTCTTTGTCTGTATACTTTATTTCGCCAGAGGGTGGTGAATCTGTGGACTTCTTTGCCACGGACTCCACCCTTCCTGAGGTCACCTGTTGCCGACCCCGGTTTGTTCTGGTCTTTTATCGCCTCCAGTCTCCCCTCCACACCTCAATCGTTCAGTCTGAAGAAGGGTTCCAACCCAAAACATCATCTATTCTTTGCCACAGAAGGCTGTGGAAGCCAAGTCTGTGGGTATATTTAAGGCAGAGATAGATAGATTCTTGATTAGCATGGGTGTCAGAGGTTATGGGGAGAAGGCAGGAGAATGGGGTTAGGAAGGATAGATAGATCAGCCATGATTGAATGGCGGAGTAGACTTGATGGGCCGAATGGCCCAAGTCTGCTCCTGTCACTTATGATCTTCTGATGAATCTGATGAATCTTTGCAGGGGAAACAAGAGCAATGCAGGTGCTGAAATCCTGAGCAATAATTCAGGTGCCGGAGGAACTCGGCGGGTCAGGCAGCATCTGTGGAGGGCATGGACGGGCAGCGTTTCGGGTCGGGACCCTCCTTCAGACTCCTCCTATTCAAGCTCCTCCTATTCACATACAAAGCCCTAAACGGGCTTCCCCCCCTATATCAAAAATCTTCTAACCCACCACTCTATCTCCAGGTCCCTCAGGTCGGCCGACTTGGGGCTACTCACTATCCCGCGGTCTAGGCTTAAGCTCAGGGGTGACCGCGCTTTTGCGGTTGCAGCTCCGAGACTGTGGAACAGCATCCCTCTCCCCATCAGAACTGCCCCCTCCATCGACTCCTTTAAGTCCAGGCTCAAAACCTACTTCTACTCCCTAGCATTTGAGGCCCTCTGAGGGGGCGCTGTGAACTGTTTATGTATGTGCTGTTATGTTTGTGTGCCATTGTATGTTTGTTTTTTAGTACCTGAACTGATGTACAGCACTTTGGTCAACGTGGGTTGTTTTTAAATGTGCTATACAAATAAAATTGACCTGACTTGACTTGACTTCAGACTGTACAAGATCTCTGCAAGAGGATGTCCATTGAGAATTCGGAGAAGAATTTGCGGGAAATACCCAAATCATCTCTCCCGATGCTGGTCATTAGCAATGTGGGTGATATGGAGTGACCAAAATTACTTGAAATACAAAAGTACATAAAACAATATTTTTTATTATTATTTGATTCCTTGCTTAAAATAGTTGCCCAAACTGATCAAACTCGGGTCCCTGGCAAATGTAAGGCAGCAACTCTACCGCAGTGCCTGGTGCAGTCCTCCAGCACTTTGTGCTTTTATTCTTTCCATTGCCCTTGCATTCTCTCCTCCATTACCATCTCCTCTTGAAACTCCTCTGTCTGTTTGATCTCTCTGAAAACCTTTTTAGAAGGCTCAGTGGCAACCTTCATTTCACAATGTGCCTGTGAGGACCCTTAAGGTGTTTCACTGTATCGTTAGTTCTATATAAAAGCAAGCTGCTATCGAACAATGTCTCGAGCGCTTGGTCAGGTGAATAAAACAACATCTGTATACGGTGCGGGTGTGAATGTCAACACAGGCCAGACTCCACATTTCCCATTCAACACGCTGGTCCCACTCAGTAACTTATTGTCTTTTATTAAAGCTATTTTTTAAAAAAATGTTTTATTTTGCCTTGACATCTGAAGTTTCGGCCTGGAAAATAAATGGTAAAATTATGCTGTTAGCTCAGCACTGGTGCCATCCCATGACCCTGCTATCTGCCCAGAGGTGCTTAAAATACAGCAAACAATGGCTAATAATCCTCCAGTATTGAATCAGAGCAGCTGATATTTCATTTCAACTCCACAACTCCACTACCACAGGCCATTGCTCATTTTCCTTCATTTTACCCAAACCATAAATAACCTTGCCCTGATTTGCATTACAATTATTCATAGATTCATCTTCCAAATAAGATTCATAGAGTCACACAGCCTGGAAACAGGCCCTTTGGCCAAACTCATCCATGTCGACCAAAATGGCCTATCTAAGTTAGTCCTATTTGCCTGTATTTAAAACATACCTCTCTAAACCTTTCCTGTCCCAGTACTCGACAAATATCTTTTTTAATGTTGAGCAAAACATGATGTGCTGGAGTAACTCGGCAGGTCAGGCAGCATCTTTAGTTCAGTTTAGTTTAGTTTAGATTTTAGATTTTTTTTTTAGATTTAGAGATACAGTTTATTGTCACGTGTACTGAGGTATAGTGAAAAGCTTTTGTTGTGTGCTAACCATTCAGCGGAAAGACTGTACTTGATTACAATCAAGCTGTCCACAGTGCACAGATACATGATAAAGGGAATAATGTGTGGAGGATATAGATAGATGATCTTTCGGGTTGTGACCCTCCTTCAGGCTTTTAAATGCTATTATTTTACCTGCCTCCGCTACTTCCTTTAGCAGTTTGTTCTAGACACCCACGACACACTGTGTTACAAAGTCACCCTCAGGTTCCTATTAATGTATCACAAAATGGTGGAGTAACTCAGCGGGTTAGGCAGCATCTCAGGAGGGAAGGAATGGGTGACGTTTTGGGTCGAGACCCTTCTTCAGTCTGAAGAAGGTTCTCGACCCGAAATGTCACCCATTCCTTCTCTCCTGAGATGCTGCCTGACCCACTGAGTTACTCCACCATTTTGTGATACCTTCGATTTATACCAGCATCTGCCGTTATTTTCCTACTCAGGTTCCTATTAAATCTTTCCCCCCGCATCTTAAACCTATGCCCTCTAGTTCATGATTCTCCTACCTTGCGAAGAAGACTGTGTGCATTCACCTGATCTATTTCTCTCATTCTTTAACACAATGATTAGAGTTTGTTCTGAGGAAACTCTTTGGCAGTCTCTGAAGGCAATGGGAAGTATTGCCCTGGATTCCACCTGTTAACCAGGACTGTCACTGTCCCAAACCTGCGGACTGTGCCTCAGGTGATGGATCCTCAGGTCCACTTGGGATGCCCTGACAACCTTGAATATAAATCAACAAAATCATTCTTTGCTAAACATTAATGCAGGTTTTATGAGAGTCATACAGTCATAGAGTTATACAGCATGGAAACAGGCCCTTCACCCCAACTTGCCAGTAGGGCCAACATGTCCCATCTACACTCGTCCCACCTGCCTGCATTTGGCCCGGATCCTTCGAAACCTGTCCTATCCATGTACCTGTCTGAATGCTTCTTAAACATTGCAATAGTACCTGCCTCAACTACCTCCTCCAGCAGCTCGTTCCATACGCCCACCCCTTTGAAAACGTTACCCCTCAGATTCCTATTAAATCTTTCCCTCACCTTAAACCTTTGTCCTCTGGTTCTCGATTCCCCTACTCTGGGCAAGAGACTGTGCGCCCACCCGATCTATTCCTCTCATGATTTTATACACCGCGATAAGATTGCCCCTCATCCTCCAGTGCTCCAAGGAGTAGAGTTCTAGCCTGCTCAACCTTTCCCTGTAATTCAGGCTCACAAGTCCTGGCAACATCCTCGGAAAAGCTGAATAAAATGTAAATTAGAAAATGCATTTAACTGATTAAATTTGTAATTGTGTTTGGAGTTTTCTATGAATCGCTCAACTTTGAATCTGATTGTTGGTACAAAGACTGGCACAACCTTAAACAATAGCTGAGGAATGAATATGGTGAACATTCTGGTCCTATGCTCTGTGTTATTATGACAACACTTACTGTCATCCAGCCATAAGATTATAAAGACTGAACGTAGATGGAAACAATATTGTTCTGGTGATACTTCAAATATTTGACAAATGGAACCTTACACTGGAGTCATAGCTGATTATGAATCCAAGGTATCCTTACATATAATAAATTGGCGGATCTTGCACACATTGCTGCTGTGGTGTTAAACCATCCAGTTACATCATGTGCTAAAATATACAGATCTACTGAGAAACCTTTGCAAAATGATAACTTAATCTATTTCTGTCAGTAGTTTATTATATATATATATATATATAATAATAAACATATAATAAATATATAATAAACTACTGAAAGAAATAGGTTAAGTTATTTTATATATAAATAATTGTTTTAAAAATTAATTTATTTATATATAATACACATATTATATATACACATATACACACACACACACACACACACACACACACACACACACACACACACACACACACACACACACACACACACACACACACACACACACACACACATATATATATATATACATTTATTTATTTATTTATATATGGGAAAGAACTGCAGATGCTGGTTTAAATCGAAGATAGACACAAAATGCTGGAGTAACTCAGCAGGACAGGCAGCATTTCTGGAGAGAAGGAATGGGTGACATTTCGGGTCGAGACCCTTCTTCAGACAAAAAGGATCTCGACCCGAAACATCACCCATTCCTTCTCCCTAGAGATGCTGCCTGTCCCGCTGAGTTACTCCTGCATTTTGTGTCTATATATATCTATATATATATATATTATATATATATATATATATATATATTCACACATATGTATCCAGAGGAAACACCAACAGCTTTAATTTGGTCTTGCGTCTGTTGTTGACAATCAAGGGAAATGCTTGAATGGATGTGAGACAGCTCTCCAATAGTGCATGACCTAATATTTGAGAGAAGTTTAAACCAAAAGCTACATACATACTGCATGAGTTGTATTGCCACCTGCTGTTACATATGTATTCCCCACAGTCAAGGGAAATGTTCACCACTGTATCCAAGTCAACTCAATGGAGTCATTTCTCAAAATAAAACTCGCCGCACAATGCATGAAATATGTCTCCTGGACAGTGGCAAAATCAATACTGACAAACACTTTCCAGACCCACTGGGGAAAAGCTGCAAGCCGGGTTTTACAGATTGGACCGTGGCGTTTAAATCTCTGCTCGTGCATTCTTCAGTTCCTGTCACTGTGGAGATGCCTCCTTCGTCCCAGGGAAAACAATCCCTTCCTGTCTCTCCCTGTAACCGACATGCTGCATGGAGTCAGAGAGTCATAGAGTCATAGACTTGGAGGATCTTGCAAGGACAACCTCCTCCGCACTCTCTCCCTTCCAGTCACATCCCCCCTGTCATGTGGCGAATAGAGGGCGGCACGGTGGCGCAGCGGTAGAATTGCTGACTTACAGAACTTGCAGCGCCAGAGACATAAGTTCGATCCTGACTACAGGTGCTGTCTGTACGGAGTTTGTACCTTCTGCCCGTGACTGCGTGGGTTTTCTCCGAGATCTTTGGTTTCTTCCCACACTCCAAAGACGTACAGGTTTGTAGGGTAATTGGCTTGGAATAAGTGTAAATTGTCCCCAGTGTGTGTAGGATAGTGTTAATGTGTGGGGATCACTGGTCGGGCCTGTTTCCGCGCAGTATCTCTAAACTAACTAAATGCGCACAATACTCCAAGTGCGGCTGAACCAGCGTTTTCTGAATTTACAGCATTGTGTCCCAGCTTTTTTAATCAATGCCCCAACCTATGATGGTAAAGGTTCTATAATCACCACTCAATCAACCTGTGTTGCCAATGGACTTGAACCAAACCTTGAATCAAGGTGTCTCTGTTCACAACATTCCTTCCCAATCTCCTAAGTGAGCATCAAGCTTTGCCCTCTCCCTTGTTAGACCCTCTGCATTTTGCACGAGGAAACTTTCCTGAATACATTTGACAAATTCCACCGTATCCCTTGCACTATGACAGCCCCAGCTTATAATCGGACCCTATTAGTCTTGCCGTCTGCAATGTCCTGGCATATTTGTTCTTCTAATTCCCATGAACTATTTGGGGGACTGTAGTGCACTCCCGACAAGGTGAACATCCCCTTGTTTTATTTCTCAGATCCACCCATGTAACCTCACAGGATGAACCCACAGTAATGTCATCTTGGACTACTGCTGTGACATTCTCCTTAATCAATAAAGCAACACACCCTGCTATTTTATTCCCACCTCTACCTCTCCAGTAGCACTAGTATCCTGGAATATTGAGCTGCCAGTCCTGCTCCTCACTCAGCCAAGTATCTGTAAAGGCGATGATCTCCCAGTCGCCCAATCCTAACCACGCCCTGTGTTCATCCCCTTTACCTGATAATTCAAGTTCTTTACCTTCAGTCCGAATAACACACGTAATACTGGATGAGCACATCAGATTTATTCCTCAGTGGGTTTCTTCCCATCAAGATCTCCAGACACAATACTAGTGTCTGAAAAGATCTCAACTGAGGAGAGGGGAAGAACAACTTTTCCATGATTGTTTACTTTTTTATACTGAAAGGAAAAAGGGGTGTGACAGAAAAGAAATCAACGACCAATTACAATTCTAATACAATTCCCATGGTTACAGAGAAAACAAAATCATTATTACAGGTCACATGCTCAGAAACCAGACCATTAATACAAGTCACATGCTTTCGGGGAAACGCATCAATTTACCTAGAGTGGATTCAAAACTTTTCCTACTTTCACACGCACCCATATAAGGAGTTGTTATTGAGAAAGAAACTTTCTTTATCTCTTATACACGAGCATTCTCGCAGCTGCACGACCTTGCTTCTTAACTGTTTTAATACACAGGGCTCACACTGTCAGACAAGGGAGTAATTTAAGAACAAGGAACCCCTATACTCCTCTGTCTACTCCCTATCATTCATAAAGGGACAAACACATTCCATTCCCAATGATAACATTTCTGCCACAAGCATCCATCTTACTGCTTTCTACTGAAAATAAGCATTCATTTCATATTAGCTAAGACAACAACAAAAGAAACCATCTTCAACCACCTTCAACAAAATATCAGTATCTCTAATTAACTATATCAGTTAATAGCATAGATTCTCATACCAAACTCTTGCATTGAAATAAATGCAACTGAAACCAACTGTCCTGACTCCCTCTGTGCCTTGCCTCTGTCTATTGTCCACTGAACTTTCTTTCTTCATCATTGGCCACAGACAATAGGACTTAGGACCATAATTAGGCCATTCAGCCCATCAAGTCTATTCTTCCATTCTTCCACGGTTGATCGATTTTTTTCCTCTCAACCCCATTCTCCTGCCTTTTCCCCATCACCTCCTATACTGAATTCCGGCCTTTCACCTGCATTGGATCCTGTCTCCCTGCCAATCTAGTTTAAAGTGGCGCTCGCAAACCCACCTCCCAGGTTACTGGTTCCACGAACTCTTTCTAACTCTCACACAAACCAACCACTCTTCCATTGACTCCATCTACACGTCACGCTGCCACCAGCATCATCAAGGACCAGTCTCACCCTGGTCACTCCCTCTTCTCCCCTCTCCCATCAGACAAGAGGTGCAGAAATTTGAAAATGCACACCTGCAGATTCAGGGACAGTTCCTTACCAGCTGTTATCAGGCAACTGAACCGTCTTCTCACAAGCTAGAGTGCAGTCCTGACCTCTTAGCTCCCTCATTTGAGACCTTCGAACGTTCCTTAATTGGACTTTATTGGGCAATAAAATTGGACCAGCTTTAATCGGACTTTACTGGACATTATCTTGCATTAAACATTACACCTTTTATTCTGTATCTGTACACTGTGGACGGCTTGATTGTCATCATGTATAGTCTTTTCCTTGAGAGGATAACATGAAACAAAAAGCTTTTCACTGTACCTTGGTAATAATAAATTAAACTAACCTAACTGTTTCTGAAAAGACTCTAACTTGTCAGTTTGTCAAAGCCAAATAGTACTGCTAAAGGCATGTTGGTCTTTGGGAGTTTTACCTTCTCCAAGGTATGAAAGTTCTTGGTATTAGCAAGGTATCGCAAAATGCTGGAGTAACTCAGCAGGTCAGGCAGCATCTAGGAGAGAGGGAATGGGTGACGTTTCGGGTCGAGACCCTTCCTTAGTCTGAAGAAGGGTCTCGACCCAAAACGTCACCCATTCCCTCTCTCCTAGATGCTGCCTGACCTGCTGAGTTACTCCAGCATTTTGTGATACCTTCGATTTGTACCAGCACCTGCAGTTATTTTCCTACACTACCTGGTATTAGCAAGCTCGTTTAATCATCTCTCGTGAATACGAGACTGCACGGAGCCAACATCAGCCTTGGATCATCGGCAGTGTCTCACTCTACCGCACTGCTGCATCCATCCTTAATCCCCTGTAAGTAGTTGCCTTGTAGAACAAGTTAAGTTTATACACCCACCCTGAGTTTATCAGTAAGCTACACGCATCTGTGCAGAGTTGGATTGGAACTCGCACGTCACCCAGCCAACTTGTGATTATTTAGTTTTAATTTAGTGATACAGTGCGGGAACAGTTCCATCGACCCGCCGAGCCGCTCCGACCAGCGATCCTTGCACGCTAACACTATCCTACACACACTCGGGATAATTTACAATTATGCCAAGCCAAATAATCTACAAACCTGAACATCTTTGGAGTGTGGGGAGAAACCGGAGATCCCAGAGAAAACCCACGCGGGTCATGGGGAGAACGTACGAATTCCGTACAGACAAGCACCCGTAGTCAGGATCGAACCTGGGTCCCTGGTGCTGTAAGGCAGCAACACTACCACTGCTGCTACGCCACCGTGCTGCCCAGTATTATCTCCAACAATATTTAAATAACCAGGGCAGACAGCAACAAGTGATTCTATAAGTTATCTAACCCGGTGCCATGAAAGAGTAATTGCTCTTACATCCTCACGCTTGTTTCGGTAATTAGTGTGTGTGCAGGTTTTTCTCTGGTAGAGATATACTTAGAAAAATTAGGCTCAAAGGGTAGATGTAAAATATGAATGTACAATCACATGCACTGTCATCCTCACTATCGATTCCATCGACACTTCATGCTGCCTTGGGAAAGCAGCTATTATTATCAAGGACCACTCCCCCCCCCCCCCCCCCCCCATCCAGTCATTCCCTTTTCTCCTCTCTCCCAATGGAAAGAAGATACAAAAGCTTGAAAGCACATACTATCAGGCTCAAGAACAGCTTTCTCCCATAAACTAAGGTTCTCCCATAAACTAAGGTTTAGTCCTGTTCTTCCAACCTTCCTCATTGTGAACCCAGCATTTTTTTTAATCTGCACTTTCCCTGTAACCATAATTCGACTACAATATAACACTATGTTCTGCACTCCGTTATTCGTCTTTAGTTTGGGTTAGAGATACTTCCGGAAACACCGTGTCCGCGCCGACCCGCGATCCCCGTACACTAGCATTATCCTACACACTAGGGACAATTTACAATCTTTACCGAAGCCAATTAACACCTACAAACCTGTACGTCTTTGGAGTGTGGGAGGAAACCGGAAAACCCATGCAGTCACAAGGAGAACATACAAACTCCATGCAGACAGCACCCACAGTCAGGATTGAACCTGGGTCTCTGGTGCTGTAAGGCAGCAACTCTATTGCTGTGGCACTGTGCCGCCCTTTGCACTACCTATAGTACTTGTGTATGGTTTGACTATATTCATGCATCGTTTGGTGTGACTGGATAACATGCAAACAAAAACTTTTCACTATATCTTAATCCCCGTGACAATAATATACCAATACCATCACTCTGTATTCTTCTACGATCTCCCTCTTTGACCGCTGCATGACATCAGCTACTCTAAAATCTCCTTGTGTGGTTTGTTGCCAAATTCTGATTGTTAAAATTCCTGCGTAACTCCTTGGAATGTTAATAGTGTTATTTAAATTCATAACTATATGTAAAGAGCTGCAGAAAAGCTAGTAAACATCAGGGGTTTGTAGAATATAATGTTTTGCAGAGTTTAGGCATCAGTCAAAACCAGCGCAGGTTTCTTTCAATCTAATGCACCATTTGTTTAAGATAGGACGTAGAACATGGAACAGCACGGCACAGGAACAGGGCCCTTCAGCCCACAATGTCTGTGCCGAACATGCTGCCAAGATAAACTAATCTCATCTGCCATACCCCTCCATTCCCAAGGTAAAACTCAATATTTCGGAAACTCTCAGGCTACATTAGTGGAATAAAAAATCAAAGCCAATGTTTAGCTTCGTTTTGTTTAGAGATACAGTGCAGGAAGATGCCCTTCGGCCCACCGAGTCAGCACTGACCAGCAATCCCCGCACATTAACACACTAGGGCCTTTTTTGTGCCATTTTATACCAAGCCGATTAACCTACAAATCAGTACATCTTTGGTTTGTAGGTTAATTGGCTTGGTAAATGCATAAATTGTCCCTAGTGTGTGTAGGATAGTATTAATGTGCGAGGATCACTAGTTGGCACGGACCCGGTGGGCCGAAGGGCCTGTTTCTGCGCTGTATCTCTAAACTAAACTAAACTAAACAGCAGTGTCTGTACTAGAGTGAACCAAATGTCATGAATCAAGAGTTAAGAGAGTCAAGAGTGTTCGATTGTCATATGTATCAGCAACTGAATAATGAAATTCTTACTTGAGCCGGTTAAACTGCAGCAGGTAAGAATTTCATTGTTCTGCTGCTGGTACATATATGACAATTAAACGCTCTTGACTCTTGGAGGAGATGGGGTCTTAGGTGACTGTGTTGGAGAGCAGGCAACTTCAGTGAAAGATTTGGGCCAGAAATTCTTGTTATGCAATTCACGCTGCATTCTATTTTATTCAATTTCAGTGAGGACATTGCAAATAATTGTGTTTTGTCGTGGCAAAAATGAAACTCTGGGATGTGCGTGCTTCGGCAGCTGGTGACTCTTGCAGGTCAAGCCATTGAAGAAGGCCTTAAGTTCCGTCTAATAGAAAATGTGACCACACCAAACTGCATGGCTGCCAAGGGCAAAATAACATTAGCCAGAGTTGAAGATTCTGAACGCCGTCATTTGGTGGAGTGATGTTGCACTTTTAAAAGTACTTAGCACCTTTTGTACAGTTGAGGTGAAATCTTCCTCGGCAGTGTTTGTGTCCCTTGCCATTTCATTCTTTATTGATTGACGCGAAGGATTTATCTTGCTGATGGTGTGGAAGGTATTTCTGAAGCCATGATTCATAGCTTGTCCGAGACCCCTCTAAAGGTTTCATGAGTGATTGTATCCGTGCTGGCAGGATGATACTAAATGTGACAAACTGCACTGTTTTTTGGGAGTTGCTTTACCTCCAGCCAGAATCTCTGGCTTGAGATCCAAGATGTTTCCAGTCTACAGAACTGTTTAATGCAGTTTGCATTGTTTCACACCAAAGCAAGGAGCAAGGAACAAGAAACTGCCGAGAGGAATAGATCGGGAAGATGCTCAGAGTCTCTTGCCCAGCATAGGGTAATCAAGAACCAGAGGACGTCGATTTAAGGTGAGGGAGGAGAGATTTAATAGGAACCCGAGGGGTAGCTTTTTCACACAAAGGGTTGTGGGTGTATGGAACGAGCTGCCAGAGGTAGTTGAGGGCGGTACTATCGCAACGTTTAAGAACCATTTAGACAATTACATGGATAGGATAGGTTTAGAGGGATATGGACCAAATGCAGGCAGGTGGGTCTAGTGGAGATGGGGCATGTTTGTCAGTTGGGCCAAAGGGCCTGTTTCCACATTGTAAGACTAGATGACTCTATTTGATAAAGTCCCCCATGGTAGGCTGATCCAGAAGTTTAAGATGCTGGATGTTACCAGTGACTTAGTTATATGGATTCCCAACTGGCTTACTGATAAAAGACTGAGGGTTGTGGTGGAAGGACAATATTCAGCCCGAAGATCTGTGACCAGTGGAGTTCCACAGGGATCTATGCTGGGACCTCTGCTGTATGTGATATATATATATATATATATATATAAACGACTGGAATTTAGAAGGATGAGAGGGGATCTTATCGAAACATATAAGATTATTAAGGGATTGGACATGCTGGAGGCAGGAAACATGTTCCCAATGTTGGGGGAGTCCAGAACTAGGGGGCCACAGTTTAAAAATAAGGGGTAGGCCATTTAGAACGGAGATGAGGAAAAACTTTTTCACTCAGAGAGTTGTAAATTTGTGGAATTCTCTGCCTCAGAAGGCAGTGGAGGCCAATTCTCTGGATGCTTTCAAGAGAGAGATAGATAGAGCTCTTAATGATAGCAGAGTCATGGGTATAGGGAGAGGGCAGGAACGGAGTACTGATTGTGGATGATCAGCCATGATCGCAATGAATGGCGGTGCTGGTTCGAAGGGCCGAATGGCCTACTCCTTCACCTATTGTCTACTGTCTAGTGACTTGGATGTAAATGTAGACGGATGGTTAGTAAGTTTGCAGATGATGGCACAGTGGCGGTAGAGGTGCTGCCACGCAGTACCAGAGACCCGGTCAGCATAGACGAGTTGGGCCGAAGGGCCTGTTTCCACGCTGTAAGACTCTATGACTATGACTCCATGTTGCTTCGAGACCCTCTTCTTCATGGGAGATGTGCTTGCGAGAAACTGGTCACTGTTTATTTTATTTTAGTTTAGTTTAGTTTAGTTTAAAGATACAGCGTGTAAACAGGCCCTTCAGACCACTGAGTCTGCACTGACCAACGATCGCCCATTCATACTCGTTCTGTTATCCAGCTTTCACAAACTACATAATAGGGGTAATTTTACAGAAGCTAATAAGCCTACAAACCTGCACGTATTTGGAATGTGGGAGGAATCTGGAGCACCTGGAGAAAACCCACGCAGTCACAGGGAGAACGTACAAACTCTGTACAGGCAGCGCCTGTAGTCAGGATCGAACCAGGGTATCTGGCGCTGTGAGGCAGTAACTCTACCACCGCGCCACCGTGCTGCTCGGTGCGGTGGGTGTTAATATCCTCAACAAGACACCAACATTTTAGTGGCCAAGGCGACAGGAAAGTGAGTACAGGCAAACACAATTCATTCCCTTACTCTTCAAACTATGCCTCAGCTTCATCTTTTTTTCTTATTTAAATAAAACATGAGTTTACTTTAGTTTGTTGTCAAGGCCATCACGTGTAGTTTGCCTGTCTATCGTTCGCTATGTTCAATTCAGTTCAACTCTGCTCTAAGTCGTATGATATTGCCACAGAGTCATACGGCATGGAAACAGGCCCTTCTGCCCAACTCACCCATGCCATCCAAATCGCCCCATCTGAGTTTGTCCCATTTGCCCGAATTTGCCCAATATCCCTCCAAACATTTCCTTTCCACGTACCAGTCCAAATATCTTTTAAATGTTGTTGTTGTACCTTCCTCAACTACCTCCTCTGGCTGATCTTTCCATATGCCCACTACCTTTGGAGTGGAAAAAGCTGCTTCTCAGGTTCCAATTAAATCTTTCCCCCGTCACCTTAAACCTATGCCCTCCACGACACGATACCATTCGATATGACAGAACTTTATTTATCCCAGGAGGGATATTGATCTGCCAACAGTCATAAAAACACAAAAAAGAAGGGTCTCGACCCGAAACGTCACCCATTCCCTCTCTCCCAGATGCTGCCTGACCTGCTGAGTTACTCCAGCATTTTGTGTGGAAGAAGGGTCTCGACCCGAAACGTCACCCATTCCCTCTCTCCGAGATGCTGCCTGACCTGCTGAGTTACTCCAGCATTTTGTGATACCATAAAAACACAAAATACGCAAAACACAAAATACACGATACATGAAACTAAAGTGGCGAGTGGAAAGGCTTGGGGGTGTGCAAGGATTGGGGGGAGGGGTGAGTCATTCAGTCTACCCCACGACAGAGGGGGGAGAAGTTCTGGATTTCTCTCCCATGGGAAAAAGACAGTGCATTCACCCTATCTATTCCCCTCATTATTTGAACCACCTCCGTAAGATCACCCCTCAGCCTCCTGCTTTCCAGTGAATAAATTCCTAGCCTGCCCAACCTCTCCCTGTAGCTCAAGCCCTCGAGTCCTGGCAAGATTCTCGTAAATCTTCTCTGCACCCTTTCCAGCTTAATGGCATCTTTTCTATTGCAGGCAGCGCATTTAATATAGCGTGATACCTTGAGTGAAAACAAATGTTGTCTGAAAGTAGTCGGGGATTCATGTTTGATCACTATTAATCACATAATCTAATTATTACTGGAAGCTGGAGGCAATTGGTTTCAAATGTTTTACAGTCGTATATTCTCCAAAGTGGAATGTGCTCCTAAACTTTGTGAAATGATTATTCTGCCGCAGTTTTCCTGAGCACTAAATGTCGCCATTTGATTGAAAGTAATCCTGTGTGATATTTTACATGAAATGGACTACCAGCACTGAGAAAGAGAGCTTTGCATAAAATGCAGGTGTATTTTGTTTTGGAAATTTAGATGAATAATCTTTCAAAGTGCACTTAAGAAATTAAATAAGGAATATTTGTATTGCCTTGAAAAATTGAATATGTTGGAAGATAAAACGCCAAGATATGTTCTGTTTGAAAAGACAAAGCTTGAATTTGTCAACCATTTTGTAGAATTTGTTCACATCCGATTGAAATAATCAATATTCTAAATAAACCAATTACCATAAATGATTCCTTTTAGTCTAACCAACTGTTGGCAGGTTAGTGCATCAAAGTAAACAGAAATGCTGCCTTAAGATGGCACAGGGGGGTTGCTGATAGAGCTGATGCCTCACAGCACCAGGGACCCAGGTTCAGTACTGACCTCAGGTGCTGTCCGTGTGGAGTTTGCACGTTCTCTCTTTGACCACATGGGTTTCCTCCGGTTCCTCCCACTTCCTAAAGGAGTGCCGGTTTGTAGGTTTGTCCGTCTCTGTACATTGCCCCTGGTGTGTACTAAATGGATGAGCAAGTGGAATAACATGGAACTAGTGTGAACAGGTGATCGATAACCAGCATGGACACTATGGCCGAATGGGGCTGTTTCCATGCTGTATCTCTAAACTAAACTAAAACTACTATATAGCCTGATTTCAGTCATTCAATTACTTTGGTAATTACCTTGGTAAGCCCGCAGGCCCCTAGGTGGGGGCCGACATCGGGAGCTCTGGCAGCGCAGCAACAGCGTCTTCGCCCGCCCTGAATCGTGGGGCTTGGGTCGGCCCGCCGCGGACCCTTCACCATCCGGCGCGGCCTGGAATAGGCCGCGGGATTTTTCTCCGTCCGGCGGGGGCTTCAATGTCGGGAGACCCGACCACCACGATGTGGCAACTGCAACAGCCTGACCGCGGGAGAAGACGGCAGGGAAGAGAAAAAGACATTCTGGCCTTCCATCACAGTGAGGAGGTGACTGGAGGAGACTCACTGTGATGGATGTTTGTTTTGTTTGGTGTTGGTTTATGATTGTATGTGTTATTGCATTTTTATTGATTATTCTTATTGGTCTTATTGTTGAACTGCGGGTAATTTTTCATTTCACTGCGCATTTATGTGTATGTGACAAATAAATGACTGTTGACTATTGACTATTGACTATTGATTGGTGGTGTATTGTATCTTGGTTGGTCTAAGAGAGTTGGTCAGAGAGTTGTAGATGTAGTCCAGACCATCGGGAAAACCAACCTCCCTTCCATTGACTCGATCTTCACTTCATACTGCCTTGGCAAGACCACCAGCATGAACAATGACCATCCTCACCCCGGTCACTCCCTCTTCTCCCCACTCCCATCAGGCAAGAGGTACAGAAGTGTGAAAACACATAGCTCCAGATGTAGGGACAGTTTCTTCCCAGCTTTTATCAAGCAACTAAACCCTCCTTTCACCAATTAGAGAACCATCCTGAACTCCCACCTGCAGCATTGGAAACATTTGAACTTGTTAATTGGACTTTGCTGGACTTTATCTTGCACTAAATGTTACACCCTGTATCCTGCATCTGTGCACTGCGGATGCCTTGATTGTAATCATGTACAGTCTTTCTGCTAACTGGATAGCGACCAACAAAATCATTTTCACTGTAGGCCTTTGGGATGTGGGAGGAAAGTGGAGCACCCGGAGGGAGCCTACGTTGTCACAAGGGATCATACACACTCCACACAGACAGCACCCGAGGTGAGGATCGAACCTGGGTCTCTGGCGCTGTGAGGCGGCTGCTCTACCAACTGCGCCACTGCAGTACCCGTGTCTAAAGAAGTGTCTCTTGACTGAGACGTTGTACAGAGAGGCCCCATTAGTGCTCTCAGATGCCATGGCACCATTACATGGAGCAAGGGAATTCAACCTAAGCCATGGGATAATACCTCTCCCCCACTCAATGTTACTGAGAAACAGTAATGGTGGCGCAGCGGTAGAGTTGCTGCCTTACAGCGCTTGCAGCACCGGAGATCCGGATTCGATCCCGACTACAGGTGCTGTCTGTACGGAGTTTGTACGTTCTCCCCGTGACCGCGTGGGTTTTCTCCTAGATCTTCGGTTTCCTCCCACGCTCCATAGACATGCAAGTATGTTGGTTAATTGGCTTGGTGTATGTGTAAATTGTCCCTAGTGTGTGTAGGATAGTGATAATGTGCGGGGGTCGCTGGGCGGCGCGGACTCGGTGGGCCGAAGGGCCTGTTTTCCGCGTTGTATCTCTAAACTAAACTAAACTAAACAGATTATCGAGCCATTACCACATTGCTATGTGGGAGCTCACTGTGCAGAGATTTGCCATTACCTTTCAGCAGTATGCCCCCAAAGTAGTTCATTGACTGTAAACCTCTTTGGGACAGTCTGAAGAACGTGAACGTCTCCAGAACGAAATAAGTCTTTAATCATCACTTGGCTATAAGTCATAAAATATTCGCTCAATATATTTAAGACTTGCTTTCTCACGGCAATTAATTGTAGCCAACTGTTTTTCCTTTTTCTCCACCAACATGACCAGCGTATTCATCCATCACTAAACTATTGGGTGGTGTTGCAAGTCATAGTCATACAGCACGGAAAGAGGCCCTTCGGCCCAACTCGTCCTTGCTGAGAAAGATGCCCCAACTAACTATACTAATTGCG
Source organism: Rhinoraja longicauda (assembly GCF_053455715.1). Taxonomy (NCBI): domain Eukaryota; kingdom Metazoa; phylum Chordata; class Chondrichthyes; order Rajiformes; family Arhynchobatidae; genus Rhinoraja; species Rhinoraja longicauda. Next base: position 9,526,866 of record NC_135984.1, read on the forward strand.
TATAGTTTTGGTCTCCTAATCTGAGGAAAGACAATTGCGTACAATTTTGGTCTCCTAATTTGAGGAAAGACATTCTTGCCATAGAGGGAGTACAGAGAAGGTTCAGATTGATTCCTGGGATGGCAGGACTTTCATATGAAGAAAGACTGGATAGACTCGGCTTGTACTCGCTGGAATTTAGAAGATTGAGGGGGGGATCTTATAGAAACTTACAAAATTCTTAAGGGGTTTGAGAGGCTAGATGCAGGAAGATTGTTCCCGATGTTGGGGAAGTCCAGAACAAGGGGTCACAGTTTAAGGATAAGGGGGGAGTCTTTTAGGACCGAGATGAGAAAGTTTTTTTTCACACAGAGAGTGGTGAATCTGTGGAATTCTCTGCCACAGAAGTTAGTTGAGGCCAGTTCATTGGCTATATTTAAGAGGGAGTTAGATGTGGCCCTTGTGGCTAAAGGGATCAGGGGGTATGGAGAGAAGGCAGGTACGGGATACTGAGTTGGATGATCAGCCATGATCATATTGAATGGCGGTGCAGGCTCGAAGGGCCGAATGGCCTACTCCTGCACCTATTTTCTATGTTTCTATGTTTCTAACTCCCATTTGCCCATGTTTGGTCCATATCACTCTAAACCTTTCCTTCACATGCACGTGTCCAAATGTCTTTTACCCATTGTTATTGTACATGTCTCAACTACTTTTTCTGGCATAGAACACAAAGTGAACTTGGCGGGTCAGGCAGCATCTCTGGAGGACATGGATAGGCAACGCTTCAGGACAGGGCCCTTCTTCAGACTGAATCTGAAGAAGATTGAGACTGGAGAATGGTCTCGACCCGATATATCACCCAAACATGTCCTCTAGAGATGCTGCCTGGCCGCTGAATTACTCCAGTGCCTTTTTATTCTATGCAAGATTCCAGCATCTGTGATTCCTCTCCCCACAGCTCAGACCAATGGAGATAATCAGGAAATTGCACAGGAACAGATTCCATCTCTGGTTGCAGCTAAAATTTGTTTGCACTTCCACCAAGATAACTTTCTTTAATGACCCTGAACAATAGAACAGAACAGTAAAATACAGTCATTTTTTCTTTTTTCTTGCCATATCAAAAATACTCAATGATGTTCAAGAGATAACCAGTTGTGTTTTATTACAAGATCAATTTTTTTAATTTGGCCTGTTTGTGGGTGAATTCGAGTCTTAAAGCCAGAGAGAGTGAAAATAGACCCTTTGGCCCAACTTGCCCACAAATAGACAATAGACAATAGACAATAAACAATAGGCGCAGGTTCGAATCAGCACCGCCATTCAATGTGATCATGGCTGATCATTCTCAATCAGTACCCCGTTCCTGCCTTCTCCCCATACCCCCTGACTCCACTATCCTTAAGAGCTCTATCTAGCTCTCTCTTGAGCCAACATGTCTAACATGTCCTATCTACACAAGAATGGCCAACATGTCCTATCTACACAAGAACCACCTGCCTGCATTTGGCCCATATCACTCTAAACCTATCCTATCCATGTACCTGTCTAAATTGTTGAAGGAACTCAGTGGGTCAGGCAGCATCTGTGAAGGGAGTCAGAAGAAAAGACCCAACCCGAATCATCATCTGTCCAGTTCCCTCCACAGATGCTGCTTGATCTGCTGAGTTCCTCCATCACTTGGTCCTTTGCGTGCAAATGAACAGTTAACTAGTGTAAGTTAACCTGGTGTGGGTGGGTGGTAGGATATGTGTAGGAAGGAACTGCAGATGCTGGTTTAAACCGGAGATAGACACAAAATGCAGGAGTAACTCAGCGGGACAGGCAGCATCTCTGGAGGGAAGGAATGGGTGATGTTTCGAGTCTGAAGAAGGGTCTCGACCTGAAACGTCACCCATTCCTTCTCTCCAGAGATGCTGCCCGTCCCGTTGAGTTACGCCAGCATTTTGTGCTCTATCTTGGGTGGTAGGACAATCAGCCTGGAGTTAATGGGTATGTAAGTGAGAAGAGTTTACTCTAATATAACTGGAGGAATGAGACTGTTCGGTTGGTTCAATTAATCCAGCATAGACTCAATAGGCCAGAAAGCCACCTACCGTGTCATATGAAAATGTGAACAATAATTAAAATGGTCAAAGTCCTCCCTCCTTTCATGTATTGTAAGGAGAACTGACGCTCCTTCCTAATAAGTATCAGCTTTGCCAGCCTCTGGACTGAACAAAGTATCATTCTCATTATTTTCTGCTATTACTAGGATATATGTTTCTCCAAGTGATCTTTTTTTTTGTGTTGGCAAGTGGAAGATAAAACATTCTTTCATAGTGTGGTTTGGACTATAAACTTCAAGAGAGGCGTATTGAACTCTGTAATGGGTAATGGGGTTTCTGTGCAGACATTACATATATGTATTGATCCCACACTTAAATATCCTCAATGAAAAGAGTAACAAAGACATGAATTTTCTGTATCTAGATGACCCTGTCTGTTACTGGGATCCATTAGTAAAAAAACTACTGATTAATGCTGTTCCTGTGGTAGCTTTACACTAATGAGAGACTTTAAGCATGGATGGTGAAATATAAACTCTCATCTGGTGTCTTTGAGCTAATGTAGCTTCCATGGTGGAAGACTAAAGGATCCCTTCTCAGGGAAACCTGCATCAGATATTAATCTCTGGCGTGACTGCCATGTGCCCCCATTACTTTGAAAAATAATCTGCAGCATAAACTACGTGAAGTGTCCGCTTATCAAAAGGGAGGCTCTGACATCCCGTCAAGCTCCAGAGCGGTGTTTGCAGGAGGTAAATGTGTATTCCAGATGGCTGTGCTAATGTGAACGGGGCTGTCTGGCACGAAGGATGGTGCCGGCACTGGGAGATCAAATCATCTCCAGCCGCGACAACCGGGATCCCAGCAACCATCAGGCTTTTGAACACTGCACCAGCCGGGCGGCAACATGGTCCATCGGAGGAGTTGCTCCCTTACAGTGCCAGAGCCCCGGGTTTGATTCTGACTACGGGTGCTGCCTGTACAGAGTTTGTACGTTCTCCCTGTGACCACGTGGGTTTTCTCTGGGTGCTCCTGTTTCCTCCCACAGTCCAGAGACGTACAGGGTACAGTTTGTTGGTTAATTTGCTTCAGTAAAATTGTGAATTGTCCCTAGTGTGTCGGATAGTGTTAGTGCGTGGAATGATCTCTGATCAGCGTGGACTCGGAGGGCCGAAGGGCCTGTCCCACGCTGTATCTTGCGGCACGGTAGCGCAGCGGTAGAGTTGCTGCCTTACAGTGAATGCAGCACCGGAGACTCAGGTTCGATCCTGACTACGGGTGCTGTACTGTACGGTGTTTGTACGTTCTCCCCGTGACCTGCGTGGGTTTTCTCCGAGATCTTCGGTTTCCTCCCACACTCCAAAGATGTACAGGTTTGTAGGTTAATTGGCTGGGCAAAAGTTTTTTAAAAAATTGTCCCTAGTGGGTGTAGGATAGTGTTAGTGTGCGGGGATCGCTGGGCGGCACAGACCCAGTGGGCCGAAGGGCCTATTTCTGCGTTGTATCTCTAAATCTAAATCTAAAAAAAATCACTAAAGTCAAAAAGTCTAAAAACTAACCACCACCTCAACAACTATGATGTACTATAGACTTTGTTTTGGTTGCACTGTGCTTCAGTTTTGTATTATTGGGTCTGGTTACTTAATATTACTGATTATTCATTTATTGTATTATGGTATATTTATCTATTTGTTATTTCATTAATGGTCCTGTAAAACTGCAGCAATAGAATCATTCTAGTGAATCTCATCTGTATCATTTCTAAGCCATGATCACATTGAATGGTGGTGCTGGCTCGAAGGGCCGAATGGCCTACTCCTGCACCTATTGTCTATTGTCTAGGCCTTTGTGTTATGTCCGAAACATTGCCTAACTATTCCCTCCTGACCCGCTGAGTTCCTCCAGCACTTTGGGCTTTAATGTTATTCCTGTGTTGTTGTCCTGAAATGAGCGGAAACCTGCATTTATAAAGTTTCATCCTGACTCCACTGGGAGTGGACCATTTCTGCTGCATAAAATGTGACATTGTTGACCTGTTGATACCAAGATTCAGACCAAGAGTCCCGAGGTGTGATTTAATTGACTGCCTGTAATTTGCAAGCTGCCAACAATCACAGGGAAAATAGCTGGTCTCCCTGCACTCTTTGGTCTTATTTGTATTCAGGTGCCCCATTGAACTGCAAACTTACCTTCCAGGCTGCTTCCACCACTCTGTCAGGCAAACAGCAATAGCCAGTATTTCAATGGTTCAATTCTATTTTATTGCCACATGTACCGAAGTGCTGTGTAGCTCTTTATGTTTGTATACAGTTTGGTGACAATCCTACTGTACATTGGACACAATCATGCTAAGTACAAGTGTAAGACAGTAGGCCACACTGAGTCTTTGCCCAAGAGTGGCCATGTCTTGGGCACCATCTTATATCCTTCAAGTCCAAATTTAAAAATAATTATATCGTTCCTCGAATACCATGGTATTTGTGACCAAGCCACATATTAAGACAGGTGCTCGGTGGAAAGAATAGGTTGTGAGGAGCTTTATCAAGATGGAGAAAGAAGGAGAGAGAGGTAAAACTGGAGAGATCACGGACCTTGGCAGCTGAGGGCACAGCTGTTAATGGGAGAATAATTGAATCTTGGAATAAGCTTTTCCTCGTAATCTCTTTCCTACTGATCAGCAGTTTGTCCGGAATCTGATCCGCCCGGCTAAAAGCCTCCAATTGGGAAACCCAATCCTGGCGAGCTCACAAAGGGCTCACCGCACTGTCAGAGGAATGCACGCTCGCTCGAACGGTGCATCTGTCAATGTAGGAACTAATCCATCGTTCACCCGGTATCGGCATGGCTTGCCAGTCAGTGATAACTTCTCTTTCCATTTTTACTTAAACACGTATCGATCACCGTACCCGAGTGTGCCTTGTGTCCATTGCTTGTCTCATTCGCTAATCGCAGCTCGTTCATTAAACACGTACTGTATAATAACTGAAACGGCACAGGGCAGATTAACAAGGCCCTTGCACGGAAATGATCTCCGAGTCTGTGAGGCATTCCATATATTTTATAGCAGGTAAGTGTCTGGTGTATAGGGTGTTCTTGAGCCTGGAGGTCACGGTTTTCAGGCTCCTGTACCTTCTACTGAAGTAGTGAGATGGGAACGTGGGCAGGGTGGCGTGGACCTTTGATGACAATACCTGTCTTGTCAGGTAGCACCTCCTGTAGATCGCTTCCCAGGAACACTTTCGGAGATAAACACAGTCTGTTATTGGTAGATCATCCACGTCAAAGCTCTTCAGCCAGGCCAAAGCTCTTTGTCTTCCATTGTAGGGGGAAGTCCACAAGTGAATGCCCTCGAATGGCACATTCAAGTCTGCTGGAGTCCATGCTGAGGGATGTACTGAAGCTTGGCGCAGCCAATATGGAGCCTTGGCGGCATGGTGGTGCAGTGGTAGTGCTGCCTTACAATGCCAGAGACCCAGGTTCGATCCTGACTACGGGTACTGCCTATGCAGAATTTGTACGTTTTTCCCATGACCTGCGTGGGTTTTCTCCAGGATCGGTTTCCTCCCGCACTTGGCTTGATAGAATTGTAAATTGTCCCTCGGGTGTGTAGGATAGTGTTAGTGTGTAGGGATCACTGTTCGACGTGGACTCAGTGGGTCGAAGTGCCTGTCTCCGCACTGTATCTCTAAACTAAACAATGCAAAGGTCCTGTCACCCCAGATACTGATGGGCTGGTTCCTGTGTAACACCCTCTCAAACTCTTCAAGGGTGTGGTGTCTGGTTTGGCAACTCCAATGCCCGGTAATGAAAGAGACGACAGAGAGCGGCAGACTTTGCCCGGTCCGTCATGGATACTGGCCACCCTACCAACGGAGAGATCTACAGGAGGTGGTGCCAATATCAACAAAGACTCACACCATCCCAGCCACGCTCTTATCTCACCACTACCATCGGGAAGAAGGTACAGAGCCTGAAAACCATGACCAGCAAGTTCAAGAACAGCTTCGTTTTTTTTAGTTTAGAGATACGTCAGGTAGCGCAGCGGTAGAGTTGCTGCTTTACAGCGAATGCAGCGCCGGAGACTCAGGTTCGATCCTGACTACGGGTGCTGCACTGTAAGGAGTTTGTACGTCCTCCCCGTGACCTGCGTGGGTTTTCTCCGAGATCTTCGGTTTCCTCCCACACTCCAAAGACGTACAGGTATGTAGGTTAATTGGCTGGGTAAATGTAAAAATTGTCCCTAGTGGGTGTAGGATAGTGTTAATGTACGGGGATCGCTGGGCGGCACGTACTTGGAGGGCCGAAAAGGCCTGTTTCCGGCTGTATATATATGATATGATATGATATGATACAGCGCAGAAACAGGCCCTTTTGGTCCACCAGGTCCTCACCGACCAGCGATCCCCGCACATAAACACTATCCTATACCCACGAGGGACAATTTTTACGTTTACCAAGCCAATGAATGAATAATGAATATAGCCTTTATTGTCATCCAAAAAAAACAAGTCTTTTGGACGAAATTCCATTACCCACAGTCCAACAATAAGAACAATAAAAATAAGCAATAACACACACAATCACAAACCAACACAAAACAAAAAAAAGAAACATCGATCACAGTGATTCTCCTCCAGTCACCTCCTCGCTGTGATGGAAGGCCAGAATGTCTTTTCGCTTCCACTGCTGTCTTTTCCCGCGGTCAGGCTGTTGAAGTTGCCACGTCGCGGCGGTCGGGACTCCCAACATTGAAGCCCCGCCGGGCAGAGAAAATCCCGCGGCCTGTTGTAGGCCGCGCCGGACAGTGAAATGTTCGCAGCGGGCCGACCCAAACCCCACGATTCGCGACAGGCGAAGATACTGTACCTGCACGTCTTGGGAGGAACCCGAAGATCTTGGAGAAAACCCACGCAGGTCACGGGGAGAGCGTACAAACTCCGTACAGACAGCCCCCTTAGTCGGGATCGAACCCGGGTCTCCGGCGCTGCATTCGCTGTAGGGCAGCAACTCTACCGCTGCGCCACCGTGCCACCACTTCTTCCCAGTAACCATCAGGCTCTTGAACACTGCACAACACTAACCTCAGCAACTGTGATCTTCGACGGACTGTGTCTTTAACTGAACTACGATTCTGACCATTGTGGTTATTTGGCATTACAGTTATTATTTCCTTGTATTATTGATTATTATATATTATATATATCTGTGTGTTGTGGTGTTAATGGCCCTGTTATGCTGCTGCAAGTAAGTATTTAATTGTTCCATTGTTGGTACATATGACAATTAAACACTCTTGACTGTTGACACGGTAAGACTGTTTTGTAATAGTGATGCAATAATTGTTGTGTGTATTTCCTGCATTTATTATTATGAATAAAGTATATCTTTGAAATAAAACAAAACACAAAAGTTTGAAAAAAAACGATTGGATTTGCTGTAGGGTGGAGTTGGCAGAGGTGATGGTTCTGTTAACTTGCTGTGAAATCTGTGCTTGACTAAGCCCTTACCAGGCTTTTTTTGTGTGATGGTACACACTGGTACGATGTACTGGCATTGCTAAAATGTTCAAAACTAGGTTTTAAAATTTTTAGAATTTTTAATATTAGAAAAAGATTACTAAAGATTTAAAAAATAAAATGTGTTATTTACATTAGACGGAGGAGTGTTTAAAAAGCTTGTACAGCTTCAGGAGTGATGATCTGCTGTAGACACCAACAGAATGAGTTGCGTACTTTTTTTAGATTTAGATTTAGAGATACAGCGCGGAAACAGGCCCTTCGGCCCACCGAGTCCGCGCCGCCCATCGATCCCCGCACATTAACACTATCCTACACACACTAGGGACAATTTTTACATTTGCCCAGCCAATTAACCTACATACCTGTACGTCTTTGGGGTGTGGGAGGAAACCGAAGATCTCGGAGAAAACCCACGCAGGTCACGGGGAGAATGTACAAACTCCGTACAGATAGCGCCCGTAGTCAGGATCGAACCTGAGTCTCTGGCGCTGCATTCGCTGTAAGGCAGCAACTCTACCGCTGCGCCACTGTGCCGCCCACACTGGCACCATCTTTGTCTGAATAAATAACCTCTGGAAATATATCCAGTATACCATCTTGGCCGGCATGCATAATGTGGGCTGAAGGGTCTGTTTCCATGATGTACAGTTCTATGACTCTATATGTCTATTTCCAAACCAGTCTTTGAAACATTTGTCAAAAGCATTGTGTCGTCAATGCGGGGTGAAACCAAAGCACCCGGGACTGTCGTATGTTGAAAGACTGGAGCGGCTAGGCTTGTATACACTGGAATTTAGAAGGGTGAGAGGGGATCTTATCGAAACGTATAAGATTATTAAGGGTTTGGACACGTTAGAGGCAGGAAACATGTTCCCAATGTTGGGAGAGTCCAGAACCAGGGGCCACAGTTTAAGAATAAGGGGTAGGCCATTTAGAACGGAGATGAGGAAAAACTTTTTCAGTCAGAGAGTTGTAAATCTGTGGAATTCTCTGCCTCAGAAGGCAGTGGAGGCCAATTCTCTGAATGCATTCAAGAGAGAGCTAGATAGAGCTCTTAATGATAGCGGAGTCAGGGGGTATGGGGAGAAGGCAGGAACGGGGTACTGATTGAGAATGATCAGCCATGATCACATTGAATGGCGGTGCTGGCTCGAAGGACCAAATGGCCTACTCCTGCACCTATTGTCTATTGTCTATTGTCTTTTGAAAACCCACGCCGTCACAGGGAGAACGTACAAACTCCGTACAGACAGCACTCGTCGTGTGGATCGAACCCAGGTCTCTGGCGCTGTGAGGCAGCAACTCTACCGCTGCGGTATCAAGGCTCTCTGGATACAATAGATTGCGTAGGCCAGGCAGCTGTTGTGCAGTGTTACAGACCATTCAACATTCTGTTTGCAAAGTAAATTGCTTCTGCAAAACGCACACATAAAGATGTCCAACAAAAGGAATGGTTGATGGTTATAGTTAATGCGAAAGTCCCTGTTCTGTTTAGAAACATAAATGTATTTCTCTGTCTCTTAATAACCTTGAACCATCCATTTTACAATCTGTTTCCACTGTCAATAGTTTTAGATCCTGACTATTTTTAAATGAAGTTAATGTCCAAATCTAATAAACAAGACAAAAGCATTTGTCACAAAGTTAATTTGATTGCAGCAGATCTCAAAGGACGCATTTGCTCCATACTAATGAGTCAATTAGTACTTTGTGTGATGGACTTTCTAGACACTTAATCTGATAAAACATGGGAATAAGTATCTATTCGGCACTAGTGTAATGGAAGCCTAAATGACACACAGTATGATTAAGCCAAATTCAGAATATTGTATATCATTTTTGCTTCCAATATGGGTCAGTTAATGTGATTAGATACTAGACTTCTGCAAATTTAAATTGAAATAAAAGCAACTCCTTCGACAATCTGATTATACTAATGGCACATTTTAAAAGCCATTAAAGCCATTGAGTTTTTAAAATGCTGTCTTATCAGGTAAGCCTCTGCCTTTGTGCATGTGCTTGCTCATAGGTCACAGTGATGGATTATACTGGTGAGGCAGGCTCGCCAGACTGAAATCCTAACTGGGTTCAAACATTGAGCTCCACACATTGATTGTCCCCGCAAATAGACACAAAATGCCGGAGCAACTCAGCGGGACAGGCAGCATCTCTGGAGAGAAGAAATGGGTGACGTTTCGGGTCGAGACCCTTCTTCAGGCTGTCCTTGCAGACCCACGCTCAGAAGAACATTGTACAGAACGAAGGAAAGATGTGTGATTTCTTAGTGTCTTTCCTGTATCTGCAGATGGACCCAATTGACAGACAGTGAAGGACTTTTGAATTGTGGTCCACCAGCAGTTTGCCTTCACCGAGCTGTCAAGACATGACACTGGCTCATGACCAGATTCTGCGCCTATATCAAAAATGAAGTGCTGAAGAAACTCAGCGGGCCAGGCAGCATCTGTGGAGGGAATGGCTGGACGATGTTTCGCGTTGGCACCTTTAGACAATAGCCAATAGACAATAGGTGCAGGAAGAGGCCATTCGGCCCTTCGAGCCAGCACCGCCATTCAATGTGATCATGGCTGATCATTCTCAATCAGTACCCCGTTCCTGCCTTCTCCCCATATCCCCTGACTCCACTATCCTTAAGAGCTCTATCTAGCTCTCTCTTGAATGCATTCAGAGAATTGGCCTCCACTGACTTCTGAGGCAGAGAATTCCACAGATTCACAACTCTCTGACTGAAAACGTTTTTCCTCATCTCAGTTATAAATGGCCTTCCCCTTATTCTTAAATTGTTGCCCCTTTTTCTGGACTCCCCCAACATTGGGACCATGTTCTTCAGACTGATTGGAGCAGGGGAGAGAAAGCTGGAATAGAGACAGATTTTTATCACTCATAAAACCTGATCACTAGAGACCTGAGATAACACTGTGCAGAAACTACTCAGTGGGTCAGGCAGCATCTGTGGAGTGAGCAACTGCTAAACCTTTAGCCCCATGATTTTTTATCAGGCCTGGTAAACTTTCCCACCTCTCATCAATGATCATTGCACTGGCATGTTAACCGAAGAAGGATCCCGACCCAAACCTTGTCTGCCTATTCCCTCCACAGATTCTGACTTACCCATTGAGTTCCTCCAACACTTTGTGTTTTGCTCATGATTCTAGCATCTGTAGTCTCTTGTGTCACAGAGAGTCAGAATCATGCAGCAAGGAAACAGGCCCTTTGGCCCAACTTGTTCATGCCAACCATGACCAAGTCAGTCACACTGACCATTTATGCTAGTCCCACCTGCCCACATTTGGCTTCTATATCTCAAAATGTTTTTTATCCATGTATCTGTCCAAATGTCTTTTAAATGTTGTTATAGTACCTGCCTCAACTACCTCCTCTGGCAGCTCGTTCCATCTAACCATCACTCTCCATGTACAAAAGTTTCCCTTCAAGTTCCTATCAAATCTTTTCCCTCTCACCTCAATCCAATGTCTTCTGCTTCCCCTATGCTGTGCATTTACTGTATCTACTCCCCTCATGATTTAATACGCATCTTTAAGGTCTTCCCTCAGCCTCTTGTACTCCAAGGAATAAAATCATAGCCTTTCCATCCTCTCTCTAAAGCTTAAGCCCACGAGTCTTGCCAACATCCTTGCAAATCTTCTCTGCACTCTTTTCAGCTTAATGATATCCTTCCTATGTAGGAAGGTGACCACAGTACTTCAAATGCAGCCTTACCAAAGTGTCGTACAACTGCAGCATAACATCCCAACTTTTATACTCACTGACCTGAAACCAATGCACCAAAAGCCTTATTTACCATCCTATCAACAAAGGCTTTCTACTGTACCTCAGTACAAGTGCAAATAAACTAAACTGATACCAGTGACACAATTTTCTGCAAGCTATGTACCTACACTCCTCAATCCCTCCGTGGAGATGCTGGTTTATGCCAAGGATAGGCACAAAGTGCTGGAGTAACTCAACGGGTCCAGCAGCATCTCTGGAGAAATAATTCATCTCAATTTGTCCAAGCTGCAGGACGGTGGCACAGCGGTAGAGTTGCTGCCTTACAGCGCTTGCAGCGCCAGAGACCCAGGTTCGATCCCGACTACGGGTGCTGTCCGTACAGAGTTTGTACGTTCTCCCCGTGACCGCGTTGGTTTTCTATGAGATCTTTGGTTTCTTCCTACACTCCAAAGACCTACAGGTTTGTAGGTTAATTGGCTTGGTATGTGTAAATTGTCCCCGGTGTGTGTAGGATAGTGTTCATGTGTGGGGATCTTATGTCAGCATGGACTCGTTGGGCTGAAGGGCCTGTTTCCACGCTGTATCTCTAAACTAAAAAGGATGGGTGACAAAAAACATCACACGTCCTTTTTCTCCAGAGATGCTGTCTGAGCCGTTGAGTAACTCCAGCACTTTGTGTCAATCTCCTCAATCCCTCTGGTCTACAACGCTCCCCATAGCCTTATCGTTGACTGTGAAGGTCCTGCCCTGGTTCAGCTTCCCAAAATGTAACGCCCCGCACTTACCTGAATTAAACTCCATACTTGGTGCAAACTCCAAGTGGTCTATGATGTACTTTAATATCAACCGATCTATGAAATTTCTGACAATTGAATACGAATAAGAAAAATATCAAATGTACTCAGCTAATAAAATAATTCATTTCAATTTGTCCAAGCTGTGCTGAAAGCCAAAAGGCTAAAATAACTGAAAAATAACTTTAATTATAACTTCCCTCCGCTACCTCAATCTGCAATATGTTGGATCAATCAGTTTTATGCACATATGTAGAATCAATGCAGCAGAATCACACAGCTACATTCCTGTCTTAATGCATTGATTGCATTTGAGAGTTATTGCACTGTGTTATCGATCCACAGCTCATAATATCTTTGGTTATATCTGATGTGTGGTAACAGTTCGCATTGCAACCCATCAGCCACTATTCTGTTATACCTTATATTTAAAAAATCACACTAATGACTTTGGACTAATATTAATTAGTAGGTAAAAGAGATTAGATGGTCTAATAAGTTAGCGGGCTGTACTTTTACCTTTGGGAGGATCAGATTTTCGAGGCAGGACCACTGAGGTGAACGTTTCCTATCCGTGACAGCTGTCAAATCCCAAGTAAAATGAATTCATCCAGCAACAAGACGCCTGTTCCTCATAAAAGTGTGAAGTGCGCAGATCTGTACGCTCCATAATGTGGGTCGGGTTGTGACATTTCCACAAACCTCGCGTGTGAAAGCCCAGAGTCGACTTCTGTGAGAACGAGGGAATCGATCAGTCGCGGGAGGAGGTGGTCGAAACAAACGTGTGAAAACTTGATGTGTTAAACTTGAAGTGAACACTGAAAATGCTGGAAATGCTCAGCATTAAAACCTTCTCCCCCCCCCCCCCCCCCTCCCAGAGGACGTAGGTATATGGTGAGAGGGGAAAGATTTAATAGGAACCTGAGCGGCAACCTTTTCACACAGAGGGTGGTGGGTGTATGGAACGCACTGCCAGAGGAGGTAGTTAAGGCAGGTGTTGTGGAACATAGCAGCATGTAAAATACACTTGGTCAGGCACATATATCGCAAAGGTTTAGAGGGATATGAGCCAAAAGCGGGCAATTGAAGCTAGGTCAGATGGGGCAAGTTGATCGGCATAAACGGGTCAGGCTGAAGGGCCTGTTTTGATGCTGTATGACTATGACAGGCAGCACTGACAATAGACAATAGACAATAGACAATAGGTGCAGGAGTAGGCCATTCGGCCCTTTGAGCCAGCACCACCATTCAATGTGATCATGGCTGATCATTCTCAATCAGTACCCCGTTCCTGCCTTCTCCCCATACCCCCTGACTCCGCTATCCTTAAGAGCTCTATCTAGCTCTCTTGAATGCATTCAGAGAATTGGCCTCCACTGCCTTCTGAGGCAGAGAATTCCACAGATTCACAACTCTCTGACTGAAAAAGTTTTTCCTCATCTCAGTTCTAAATGGCCTACCCCTTATTCTTAAACTGTGGCCCCTTGTTCTGGACTCCCCCAACATTGGGAACATGTTTCCTGCCTCCAATGTGTCCAACCCCTTAATAATCTTATACGTTTCGATAAGATCCCCTCTCATCCTTCTAAATTCCAGTGTATACAAGCCTAGTCGCTCCAGTCTTTCAACATATGACAGTCCCGCCATTCCGGGAATTAACCTAGTAAACCTACGCTGCACGCCCTCAATAGCAAGAATATCCTTCCTCAAATTTGGAGACCAAAACTGCACACAGTACTCCAGGTGCGGTCTCACTAGGGCCCTGTACAACTGCAGAAGGACCTCTTTGCACCTATATTCAACTCCTCTTGTTATGAAGGCCAACATTCCATTGGCTTTCTTTACTGCCTGCTGTACCTGCATGCTTCCTTTCAGTGACTGATGCACTAGGACACCCAGTCCCCTTTTCCTAACGTGACATCATTCAGATAATACTCTGCCTTCCTATTCTTCCCACCAAAGTGGATAACCTCACACTTATCCACATTAAACTACATCTGCCATGCATCCGCCCACTCACACAACCTGTCCAATTCACCCTGCAACCTCATAGCATCTTCCTCACAGTTCACACTACCACCCAGCTTTGTATCATCTGCAAATTTGCTAATGGTACTTTTAATCCCTTCATCCACTGATGGAATGAGAAGTTAATGCTTCATACTTGGGTGGCACAGCGATTCAGTAAACCGCTTTCTAGTAATGACTTATAACACAGTCAACGTGGAGTTTGCACTTTCAGCTTGCGACTGTGTGGGCTTCCTCCGGGTGCTCTGGTTTCCTCCCATGTTGGTCGGTTTTATTGTCTGCTGTAAATTGCCCCTCGTGTGAAGGTGAGTGGTAGAATCTGGGAGGAAATTTGATGGGAACTTCGGCGCCTTGCTAAGTTGATTGTTACCCGAGGAGGCTGTGCTGTGCAGTTCCATGTTCTATGTTCTAACACGAGAGGAATATGTTGCAGGAAAATTGAATGGGAATAGGATTGCTCTATGAGCTAGTATGGATAGATGGTCTGAAGAGTCTTCCTTGGCTGTAAAGAAATAAGGCATAACAATGTTTTAGACCTGGAAAAGTCAAAGCAGTACAGAGAGGTCTTTGTATCTTGGAATTGACAACTCCGTGGCAGACTATATACTTATACCTCCTGATCTGCTTGACCCACTGAGTTTCTCCAACATGTGTAGGAAGTAACTTCAGATGCTGGTTTATACCAAAGAGAGACAAAAAATGCTGGAGCAACTCAGTGGGTCAGGCAGCATCTCTGGAGGAAAGGAATAGTTGACATTTCGGATCGGAACCCTTCTTCAGACTGCACTTCTCAAGCACGTTAGTCTAGTTTAGTTCAGTTTATTATTGTCCGAGGTACAATGAAAAGCTATTTGTTGCGTGCTACCCAGTCAGCACGTACATGATTACTATCAAGCTGCAAGGATAAACGGTATAACATTTAGTTCAATATAAAGTCCATTAAAGTCCGATTAAAGATAGTTCGAGGTTCTCCAATAAGATAGATGGGAGGTCAGGACTGCTCTCTAGTTGGTGAGAGGACAGTTCAGTTGCCTGATAACAACTGGGAAGAAACTGTCCCTGAATCTGGAGTTAAGCATATTCAAACGTCTGTGCCTCTTGCGTAATGGAAGAGAGGAGAAGAGGGAGTGACCGGGATGAGACTGGTCCTTGATTATGCTGCTGGCCTTGCCGAGGCAGCGTGAGGTGCAGATGGAGTCAATGGAAGGGAGGTTGGTGTGCATGGTCAAGATCACAAGATCATAAGTGATAGGAGTAGAATTAGGCCATTCAGCCCAACAAGTCTACTCCGTCATTCAATCATGGCTAATCTATCTCACCCTCCTAACCCCATTCTCCTGCCTTCTCCCCATAACCCCTGACACCCGTACTAATCAAGAATATATCTATCTCTGCCTTAAATATATCCACTGACTTTGTCTCCACTGCCTTCTGTGGCAAAGAATTCTACAGATTCACCACCCTCTGACTCAGTCTGAAGAAGGGTCTCGACCCGAAACGTCACCCGTTCCCTCTCTCCTAGATGCTGCCTGACCTGCTAGTTACGCCAGCATTTTGTGATACCCTCTGACTAAATAAATTCCTTCTCATCTCCTTCCTAAAAGAACGTCCTTTAATTCTGAGGCTGTGACCTCTTGTCCTGGACTCTCTCACTAGTGGAAACATCCTCTCCACATCCACTCTATCCAAGCCTTTCACTATTCTGTACGTTTCTATGAGGTCCCCACTAACACTTTGATGTTCTACGTATATGACGTTATACACGCGGATTTTCTTCATCCTGCAGCCCTATTAGAATTGCCCCCTGCATGTTATGTAGCTTCATTCTACCAAAATATGACACCTTATAGTTATAGAGTCATGGTGTCATACAGCACAAGTACAGGTCCTTTGGTCTAATTCGTTCATGCTGACCATGATGCCCCATTTCAGCTAGTCCCCATTGCCTGTTTTTGGCCCACATCCCTCTAAACCTTTTCTGTACATGTACCTATCCAAGTCTCTTTTAAATCTTGCTATTGTAGCTGCCTCGATTACTTCCTCTGACATCTCATTCCATATCGGTGTCAGAGGTTATGGGGAGAAGGCAGGAGAATGGGGTTAGGAGGGAGCGATAGATCAACCATGATTGAATGGCAGAGGAGACTTGATGACTAATTCCACACCTATCACTTATGATCTTATGACCTTATAACCCCTCCCTCCCCCCCCCCCCCCCACCCGGTACTTTTCTCCCTCCAGTTTCACAATCTGCAACTCTTCAAACCCATCACACACCTTCAGTTCTTATCTCGTGCCTTTGTTCCAAACCTTCTACCTATCAACACCCTCCCTCACCTATGTCGACTTATTACCTGCCACGCTTTGTCCTGCCTCTCCCCTCTTCTAGCTTTCTTCTCCCCCTCCCCCCTGGTGTCGACCCGGAACGCCACCTGTCCATGTTCCCCCGAGGTGCAGCCTGACCCGCTGAGTTGCTCCAGCACTTTGTATCCTATTTCTCAATGCTTTTCCGAGTGGCCCATTAGTCTCATCACTCCTCGGGGGACGGTGGTTCATGAAACTCAGCTCCAGATGCACCAACGGATACTGTATTTATAACTCTTCAGGGGGGGCGTTAATTATTTGCCAAGGACCGCGGGACAATTCTGTGTATGTGAAAGGCACCACATAAACGTAAGCTGGACTTCCATAATCCCCCGGAAACCAGAAGACATTCCCTTCAGAAGAATTTTAGTACGGTTCACTTGATATTTCAGTGTGATCATCTGACTTTAAGATTACCCATGTATAAACTAATTGTCGGGCTAAAATGCAACTTCGTATTTAAATATTTTGATCCAATGGAACTGTGAGAGATCAGAGGCACTTTTATGAAACATATTTGTATTTCACATTTTAACTGATCTCTACATGCATAAAACCTACAGGTATCGCAATTAGAGTGGCAACCTTGCAAAGAGGTTCAAACACAATTAAAATAGCTAAATTCTTGTGTTCTGAAAACATCAAAGTTATCTCATACATTTTGAACCCTCCCAAGCTATTCTTCAAAGATAGTCTAAACTAATCTCATTTTGATTGGGTCCACAGTATTCATCTTTGCTGCCATGGACAGACCCCCAGTGCTTCTCAAAACCATATTCCCCCAACTCAACGCAGCACGCAGGCTGCTCATGGACACTGCTAATCACCTGTGATATCATCGCCTCACAGTGGCCGGTGTGGGTAGTGCTGGCTGCAGACTGCAAACAATCATTTTTAATAAGAATTGCCAAACCGTTTGCCACAACCCAATAACACAAAGATGTACACCTTTAGCCCAATCCTTATCTCCATGCATGTTTAAATCTAGTAAATCCATTGACCCGGGATTAATATCTGTGAGAAGGACTGCCTGGTAGAAGTTGCGTCGAAATATTAATTCAGAAATCCTGTATGGCGCTTGTACATATCGTGTATTAATTTTTTTTTTCTTTGCAACAAACTGCCTCCCTTTCAATAAGGAAATTACCCAGCACACGTTGAAAGTCGCAAACCCATACTTAGCAATTAGTGATTTTCCACATCTGCTGCTGTGGATCTTTGCAGTAACAATCTGCTTGTCACTTCCGTACATTATTGTGTCGACACCCCAGTCCTCTCACTGATTTACCTGTCAGTTCTCCTGGAGTTAATGGCACGGGATGGATTCTTCCTCGGCAGAATTCAGCTTGGGAAGCTCGGTGCTCAGGTGATGTTAAGTCCTACCGGACTAATTAAATTGCAAAAGCTGGGATCCGGATCCCTTTCTCCACCAGGCTTCCTTTTTTAAAAGCTTATTTTTAGAGATACAGCGTGGAAACAGGCCCTTCGGCCCACCGGGTCCGCGGCGACCAGCGATGACCCCGTACACTAGCACTATCCTACACACGAGGGACAATTTTACCAAAGCCAGTTAACGTACAAACCTGTACGTCGTTGGAAGTGGGAGGAAACCGGAACACCCGGTGAAAACCCACGTGGTCACGGGGAAATCGTATAAACTCCGTATAGACAGCACCCAGAGTCAGGATTGAGCACAGGTCTCTGGCGCTGTAAGGCCGCAACTCTACCGCTGCGCCACTGTGCCGTATTCCTATGAGGAATGGTGATCAGATCCGGAGGCAGCATGACAGGCTAGATGTTGAGAGATTTCCATCAGTGAGAGGGAACAGGGCTACCGGATTAGTCGTCATTTTAGTTTAGTTTAGTTTAAAGATGCATTGTGGAAACAAGTCTTGGGCCACCGAGTCTCGGCCAACCACTATGTATCCTACACACTAGGAACAACTTACAGAAGCCAATTAACCTACAAACCTGAATGTCTTTGGAATGTGGGAGGAATCCGGAGCACCTGGTGCAAACCCACGAGGTCACTGGGGGAACGCACAAACTCCATACAGACGGCACCTGCAGAAAGGATCGAGCCTGAGTCTCTGGCGCTGTATGGCATCAACTCTACCACAGGACCACCTGCGTCACCCAAAAAGGACAGTGGGGAGAGGTTTAAGAGGGACCTCAGGCGCAACCTTTTTCACTTGCATGATGGACTGTATCTGAAATGAACGACCAGTGGAAGGTATCGAAGTGGATACAATTACGACTTTAAAAGACATTTGGACAGATAAGTGTATAGAAAGGGGGTTTGAAGGGCCAAGTGCAGGCAAATGGATGGAGCCAAGTATGCCATCTTGATCTACAAGGTCAAGGTGGGTCAAAGGGCCTGTTTCTGTGCTCCACAGCTCTATGACTCTATAACTTCTCAGACTCTGGCCAATAGGCCCATGTCAATGTCCTTCCCAACTTCAAGTCACTTACTTTCCTGATTCATTGTTAGATTCCAGCCCAGTAAACCGCAACCTCTCACAGACCCACTTCAATATGACATAGCTTCTTCTCATCTATTTCTGAGTGAAGTTTGTCTTTACATTTTTTTCATATCCCAATTTCTGGGTAAGACTGAGAAGGTCAATAATTTATTAGGCAACACAAGGCTTTATTTCAGAATGGCTAATTCAACTACTGAAGATTTCTGTATATTGCAATTTGTTTTCTGTTTAACCACCTGCATCAGCCCTGTGCGGTGTCCAGATCAATAGGCATTCAGCTACAGGAATTGTTGCTTCACAGCATGTCTGAGGTAGATGTGTGAACTTTATTCTGGTCCATATTTCTCAAAGCTTTTTTTCTGATGACTGAACCCACGGATGATTTTCAATCTAAGACTGTTTCTCTTCACAAAAATACTTTCTGCTGATGCTTTCTTATCAACCAACGACACGTCCTCAGCTCAGGAAATGGTAAAGGACCTCAGCTACTATATGGGCTTTGCTTAGAAACATGCTCTTCGGCCCAATTCATCCAAGATGCCTCATTCAAGCTAATCCCATTTCCCTGGGTTTGGCCCATATCCCTCCAAACCTTTTTCTATCCATGTACCTGTCCAAATGTCTTTTAAAAGTTGTAATTGTACCTGCCTCAGCTTGTTCATCAGTCTGAAGAAAGGTCTAAACCCAAAACATGGTCTGTCCATTCTCTCCACAGATGCTGCCTGTCCCAGCACTATGTGTTTTGCTCAGCATTCCAGCATCTACTTCCTTGGACAGCTCGTTCCATCCCCCCCATCACCCTCCGCATGAAGAGATTGCCCCTCGGGTTCCTATTAAATCTTTCCCCTCTCACCTTAAATCAATGCACTCTCGCTCCTGATTCCCCTACCTTGGGAAAAAAACCTATCCCCCTCATGACGTTCTACACCTCTATCCGATCACCCCTTAACAGCACATACATCAGGTAAGAAACATAAATTAATAAATTCAATTAAAACAGTATTCAAGTCTTTAAAATGAAGGGAATAAACTCCAAAGAGTGTTGTTGGGGACCTGTCAATATTTTTCTTGCTGCCATTTTAATGACTAAAATTACACGAGTTTAATGCTAAACTGCACTCTATTAAAGGTTAACAGTGATTGCAATAAAGCGATTACCTTTTATCGTGGCACCAAAGGAACTCACGTAAACTTGTCGCCATTTAGGAAATATATTGCTAAATCAATAGCTCGGTCACAGAAGGTGGGAAGATATCAACATTGTTAAAGTGAACTACTCTTTAGATGTTGCAGCACAAGAGGCAGCAACAATCAGGACGTACTATCATTTATCGGGATGAAGATGGAATGTTGCTAACTAAAAGTACCTCTTGACTAGCTTTGACATCTGTTCCTTTAATATGCACCACTCCACACAAAAGATATTATTCACAAATGGTTACTGGCCAGCTGCATTGCCTATTTAATTAGGCTCTGAAGAATATACTTTCTGATCATTGTTATTTTCATGCAGCTGTTAAAATAATGGGATTTACAAATCCGGGGTCGTGGATTTTAATGAGAGTAGAGTAACTCAGCAGGTGAAGCCCCACACAGGCTCCCTCGTCTCTCACTGGTGAAATGTGGTCCTCTGGTGTTGCAACTCTTCACCACAAGTTACGGGAGGAGATTTCTCTCCATCACAAATCGCTGGCATGAGTTTCTGTAGGGGAATGAATGGCATCAGTGAACCCCTTTTTGCCACTCACACATTTATGACCAACAACTTCAAGAAAACCGTGACTACCAGGTTCAAGAACAGCTTCTTCCAAGAGACCATCAGAGTCTTGAACACAGCACAACACATGGACTGTGTCTTTGGTTGCACTATTAGGGTTGCCAACTGTCCCGTGTTAGCCGGGATATCCCGTATTTTGGGCTAAATTGGTTTGTCCTGTACGGGACCGCCCTTGTCCCATATTAGGCCCAGGAGGCGCTGTAAGCCCGGATGCTGCAGGCCACGACATTGTAGGCCCGCACGCTGTCGGCCCGGATGCTGTAGGTCCGGACATTGTAGGTCCGGACAGTGTAGGTCCGGACAGTATAGGTCTGGACACTGTCCGGACAGTGTAGGCCCGGAGGACCGGGCGCCGCCTAACGGAGGTTGTGTAGCAACCCGCCTCCCGGCCCGGGCGGCCACCATTGGTGGAGCGGAAGCACGTGGCCGCTGGCTGGGTGAGGTCACGTGGGGCACGGGACGGTGATGTCACCTTATCCCCCGTATACAGTAGCACTGTCCTACACACGAGGGTCAATTTGCAATTTTTACCGAAGCAAAAATAACCTACGTCTTTGGAATGTGGGAGGAAACCGGAGCACCCGGAGAAAACCCACGCGGTCATGGGGGTAACGTACAAACTCCATACAGACAGCACCTGTAGTCAGGATCGAACCCGGTTCTCTGGTGCTGTTGCTTTTTGCTCCTTTTGTCTCGTGTGCCTGCAATGTATTCAACATCACACAGTGATTATACTTCACTAAAACACTTCAATGAATGTGAAACACACGCTGTCAACCGTGTGAGTTATTTGAAAGGTGTCATAGTAATGTATGCCTTTCTTTCCAAGTAATGCATGTCAGGTTTATTGTCATATGTTCAAGTACAGTGTGGCACAGGGACAATGGAAACCATGCTTGCATCAGCATCGCAAGCACATGGACTCAAAAACATAAATTCCACACAAATTACTCATACATTCTACATGGCACTGGAAAGAAATAGACCGTGAAAAAAAAGACATGAGTGTAAAAATAAACAATTAAAAAACAAGAGGTGGTGTGTAGTGTTCCATAGAAAATAGGTGTACAAGTAGGCCATTCGGCCCTTCCAGCCACCACCGCCATTCAATATGATCATGGCTGATCATGCAAAATCAGTACCCCGTTCCTGCTTTCTCCCCATATCCCTTGATTCCGTTAGCCCTAAGAGCTAAATCTAACTCTCTCTTGGAAACATCCAGTGAATTGGGCTCCACTGCCTTCTGTAGCAGAGGATTCCAAAGATTCACAACGCTCTGGGTGAAAATGTTTTTCTTCATCTCAATCCTAAATGGCCTAAATCCTAAATCCTCAATCACCTCCAGTTTAAATTCCATTTGGAATATTTTGGAGGACCAAGAGCCAAGAACCTACCCCTTATTCTTAAACTGTGACCCCTGGGTTCTGGACTCCCCCAACGCCAAGGGGAATGGTAGATGGTGGTGTCTGGCACTAGACAGATGTTGTTTGACCTATTTTAGATGGCAATGTACCTGTCCAATGTATGTGATGAAATATCTGGGAATTTCGACAAGGAATCCACTTCCCCAGTGACTGGCTGCACGGAAAATGAAAATCCACAATGAGGTAATGGAGTATAAAACATTTCTCTCAGATCAAGCTATGTTCCCTTTGTTGAGTCAGACCAAAGTCCGCCTTGATATTTCTTGAAAAAAATGATAGCTTTATCTACCCAGCGTGAATCATTGATTCAAACTTTAATTCCAGTTAAATCTTCTGCCCGCAGTGACTTCTCCGGGGTGGCAGAGATCCAAGCGAAGGGTTTGACTAAATGAGGGGAAAGGAACGCAGGCGATCTTCAGTGTTTCACAGAGTCGGAGGCAGGCCCTGACGAGATGGAATAATGCACCCGATGCGCTGTCCCTTTTGTTGCCTGGAGACAAATTACTGCCTTTCTCTCTTTGCCGAAGTTGTCAGTCTTTTGGCAATGTACTCAGGACTGCGCTCGAGGCTCGCACAGCTTCCTCTGCACTTACCCCAGCTGGAGAAGAAAGCGGACAACCCAGAGCCGCGATGGGAAGAAGATGAAATTATTATTTTTTTTAAAGAGAAATAGTCACTTCGGTCCGTTGAACACTTAATGAAGATAACCGTGCCAGTTAGTGAACGAGGTCAGGAGGTCCCAGTAAATCAAAGCAGTTCGATTTTTCACGTAACACTGTAAGCCCGGGAGCACTAATTGCTGAGGAATTGTCCTGCTTTAAGAAGATGTGTCGTCCCAGTGGATGCAGGCATCATGGTTCCAAAGACATAGGGTCTCTGGCCTTTGTTAACAGGCTTGCTCATTATACTCATCAGGTGCGGCAAACTCCATGAGCTGGCTTTTCATCTGACTGTTCACAGTATGCTGGGGGGAGGGTTCTCTATATATTTCAGCACCTTATTGCGATGGAACGATGACGGGATCTTTGCAGGGAGGTATTGATAGAAGCGTTTTGCAGCCGAGAAACAGAGTCAGGGTCAGACTGGTGGGGGTCTTGCATTTCTGATTTAAGTGGCTTCTGTGGTGGCATTAGTCTTGTTTACTTTAGAGATGCAGTTTAGTGGAAACAAGTCCTTCATCCCATCGAGTCTGCACCGACCAGTGATCCCCGCACACTAGCACTATACTACACGTACTAGGGTCAATTTACAATTTTACCGAAGCCAATTAGCCTACAAACCTGCACGTCTTTGGAGTGTGGGAGGAAACCGGAGCGCCCGGGGAAAAAAACACGCAGGTCACGGGGAGAACGTACAAACTCCATACAGACAAGCACCCATAGTCAGGATCAAACCCAGGTCTCTGGCGCTGTAAGGCAGCAACTCTATTGCTGCACCACCCTGCCATCCATTAGTTATGAGATATAGCTAAAATCGTCGTTGAAATCGTCCCTTCGGCCCACTGAGTCCATGCCAACAAACAATTACTGAGTCCATGCCAACAAACTAGCCATCCCAGTTTTGCATACGAGACACTGGGGACAAATTACAGAAGCCAATTAACCTACAAACTGCACGTCTTTGGAATGTGGGAGGAAACCAGAGCACCCAGAGAAAACCCACGCGATCACGAAGACGGCGTACAAACTCTGTACAGACAGCACCTGTGTTCAGGATTGAACCCGGGTCTCTGGCTCTGTAAGGCAGCACCTCTACCGCTGCAGCCACTGGCACGTGCCGCGCGGCCCCTGTGTCAGCTACGATCAGAGGATGAGATTTCTAAATGAAAAAGAGGGAATTACTAAAGCATACTGCCAGATAAAGCAAAGTGATGCGATGGAAGCACGAAGTAACAAATCAAGTTGAAGAATGATGGTTTTTACTGCAATTCCCGAGCTGAAACATTGGGTTAAAATAGAACCGTGTCTCATGGGTCTCCACCGATCTGCTGGATTTACAGCGGGAGATCGAGGCACTTGCAGCTGAGCTGCGGCCTTGAATTGTGAAGCTCTATAGCTGCATTAACATTAATAACCAGTGAATCAGAATACACAATGCAGTCTATCGAGTGATGATCTCCCTGAAACGACTAACTTATTGCAAAATGTCCACATGTCCAAACCTCTGACTGTTACTCACATCAGCGAAAAGGTATTTATGCTTTGGTTAGTTTCACACACAGATCTGGAGAGAGAGAGAAAGAGAGAGAGAGAGAGAGAGAGAGAGAGAGGGTGAGGGTTGAGAGGGAGATAGATAGATAGATAGATAGATAGATAGATAGATAGATAGATAGATAGATAGATAGATAGATAGATAGATAGATAGATAGATAGATAGATAGATAGATAGATAGATAGATAGATAGATAGATAGATAGATAGATAGATAGATAGATAGATAGATAGATAGATAGATAGATAGATAGATAGATAGATAGATAGATAGATAGATAGATAGATAGATAGATAGATAGATAGATAGATAGATAGATAGATAGATAGATAGATAGATAGATAGATAGATAGATAGATAGATAGATAGATAGATAGATAGATAGATAGATAGATAGATAGATAGATAGATAGATAGATGTGAGAGAGAGAGAGAGCAAGAGGGAGAGGGAGAGAGAAAGAGAGGGAGGGAGAGAGAGCAGGGGGAGAGAGAGAGAGAGAAAGAGAGATAGTGGGGAGAGAGGAAGCAGAGAAGAAAATGAGAGGGTGAGAGAGAAAGAGCAAGAGAGGAGGATTAAGGGAGACTGAGAGAGAAAAAGTAGTAGTGAAAGAGTGAGAGCGAGAGAGAGGAAGAGAGAAAGGAGAGAGAGAGGAAGTGATAGATTGAGAGAAAGGGAGAGAGGGAAAGTAAGAGGGGGATAGAGAAAAAGGAAGGAGAGTGGAAGGGAGTGAGAGAGGAAAAGAGAGAGGGAGAGAGAGGGAGAGAGAAGGGGTGCTTTTCCAATCATTACATCCCACACATGGTTTTCTTTGTAAAAATATGTCAGTTGTCTGCTCAGACAGAGTGACCACGCACACAGAGGTGATAAAACGGGAGGGATATGTTGTATTTCTAAACGTTTGCCATTTCATTATCCATGCCATTCATTTACTTTTCCTTTTCCAAAACCTCGTTGGTCACCTTTTAATGTAAAACAAAGAGTGTTGATTAATTTTGGGTCATCGATAACACTCCTGGTGATATCGTAGAAAATTATAGGCACAAAATAAAAGCCTCTGACAATGTGTTGATGGGTATTGCTTTGAATGTGTTGGTGAGAGTGTTTGGCCGGTGCATTTTATAACCTCGTGGCCAAATTCTTCGCAAATACACTGCGCCAGGAAACAAATGACTCAGTTCCATGGAGATAAATGTCATTTTCTCCTGAAAGAAAAGATATCAATAAGAGTTAAATGGTCAAATGTTCTACTGCCTAAAAATCCAGCTCAGCCCCAGATATTCAAAGAGTCGCAATGCTGGATAAAGAGGTATTGATATCACAAATCATTTTTCGGTTGCCACAGGCTTTTAAATAACATGATGCCAGAAAAGTCTCCTTTCCATATGTTGTAGACTGTAAGCTCCCCATAAACTCTCTCAGCTTAAACATGAATCATTGTGTGCTGAGCCGAGGATTTTGCCGGAGTTATTTTGCACAGATGTCTAAGCTTCCTTTATGCATTTTTGTCATTGTTTCACATTGCCACTGTACCTTCAGTGAGGAGATACACTGGGGATTGTTTAACTGTTTGAAATCTGCTTTAGTAGCCAATTACTGGGCTGTTATATGCCTAAATAAAATATTAAAACGTCTTTGGAATATATCTTATCAAATAACTATTTAATATCACAATTCTTTATTCTTCTTATCATCATTATGCTGTTTGATATTGCCTGCAGCGTGAAATTGTGATAGGCGTTGGGAGATTCTTGAAGGAAAATCAATAAAAATGTATAAGTATTTGCATTTCGGCTGCTTGAGATTTCATTAAATAATGATGAAGTTTACAAATGCTAGAGGATGCTGTTGTACATTTGAAATAGTTTATTCAGTGGAGAAAGAGGTAATGGATGTTCGGGACAGGTCGGATGGGAAATGGAGATATCAGGACAATAATTCTAAGGACCAATCCAGCTATCCAAACTTTTTTTAAAAACTCAGTTTACTTGTCATTTGGGATTTTTGCAATAGATTTCTCAGGTCATATTTGAGCCTTGTTCATTTGATCTCTTCACATGCTCCTTGGAATGCAGGAGACTGAGGGATGATCTGATAGAAGTGTATAAAATTGTGAGGGGAATGCATTCCAAGGTAAGGGAATCAAGAACCAGAGTCATAGAGTCAGGGAGTGATACTGTGCGGAAACAGGCCCTTCGGCCCAACTTGCCAACAATGTCTCTGCTACACTAGTCCCACTTGCCTGCGCTTGGTCCATATCCCTCCATACCTGTCCTATCCATGTACCTGTCCAACTGTTTCTTAAACAATGGGATAGTCTCAGCCTCAACTACCTCCTCTGGCAGCTTGTTGCATTCACCCACCATTCTTTGTGTGAAAAAGTTACCCCTCAGATTCCTATTAAATCTTTTCCCCTTCACCTTGAACCTATGTCTTCTGGTCCTCGATTCCCCTACTCTGGTCAAGAGACTCTGTGCATCTACCCGATCTATTCCTCTCATGATTTTGTACACCTCTATAAGATCCCCCCTCATCCTCCTGTGTTTCATGGAATAGAGACCCAGCCTAATCAACTTCTCCCCATAGCTCAGACCCTCTAGTCCTGGCAACATCCTCGTAAATCTTTTCTGAACTCTTTCAAGCTTGACAATATCTTTCCTATAACATGGTGCCCAGAACTGAACACACTATTCGAGATGTGGTCTCACCAATGTCTTATACAACTGCAGCATGACCTCCCAACTTCTATACTCAATATTCTGACTGATGGAGGCCAAAGTGCCAAAAGCCTTTTTGACCACCTTATATACCTGCAACATGACCTTCAAGGAACCATGCACCTGTACTCCTAGATATAGCTTTGATGGGGAAAGATTTGATGTGAACTCGAGGGGCAACCTTTCCACACAGAGGGTCAATGGAATGAATTGACAGAGGATGCAGTTGAGGCAGGTACAATAACACCATTTAAAAGACAATGTACAGGTACATGGATTTGAAAGGTTTAGAGGGATATGGGCCAAGTGCTGGGAAATAGGCCTATCTTAGATGGGACATCCTGGTCAGCATGGATGCGTTGGGCCAAGCATGGAAGAAGATAGAAAGCAAAAAAACTACAGTCCCCTTAGCTTAACAGCTACCATTGAGATAAAATTGGAATCTTGATGTCAGATGTCAGTCTGAAGAAGGGTCTCGACCCAAAATGTCACCCATTCCTTCTCTCCATAGATCCTACCTGTCCCACTAATTTAATTTAGTTTAGAGATACAGCGCGGAAACAGGCCCTTCGACCCATCGGGTCCACACTGACCAGCAATCCCTGCACATTAGCGCTATCCTACATACACTAGGGACAATTTACAATTATACCAGACCAATTAACCTACAAATCTGTAAGTCTTTGGAATGTGGGAGCAAACCGAAGATCTCGGAGGAAACCCTCGCGGTCACGGGAAGAACGTACAAATTCCGTACCGACACCAACCATTGTCAGGATCGAACCCGGAGTGTTGCAAGCGCATTAAGGCAGCAACTCTACCGCTGCACCACCGTGCCACTGTGCCGGCCTTAACCCCAACCCTAACCCTAACCCTAACCCTAACCCTTATGGTAATTGTGGTAACTTTAGTGGTATTTCATTTAGAAGGACTAGGTACAAGTTGAGTTATCACCCAGCGTTCATGGGGTGATAGAGGTCCACCTCCTGCTCTGAGTTTTTGCCTTCTCTATTTTCCCCTTTCGCTCATTCTGAATGGAACAGAATTGTGTTAGAAAAATGTGGTCTTTAGATTGCAGGTTAACCTTTGTTAACAATACACAATTTAACATAATGGACTCTGAAATGCAAGGAGGCATTGAAAAATGGTTGAGATTTATCTACCAGCACTTGATAAATTTCACTTTGCAGATTTTTTTGCAGGATCAATAAAGTCTTGAATTTTTTTATTTTAAAGATGGAGCTGTGTATTTTAGAAAATAATTGAAATAGTGGCTGGCTTTATCCAGCAGCTCTGCATGGAGTATTGTGCACAGGTCTGGGTTCCCTACCTAAGGAAGAATACAGAGAGTACAGTAAAGATTTACCGGGTGGACTCATAGAACATAGAAAATAGGTGCAGGAGGAGGCCACTTGGCCCTTCGAGCTCGCACCGCCATTCATTGTGATCATGGGTGATCATCCACAATAAGTAACCCGTGCCTGCCTTCTCCCCATATCCCTTGATTCCGCTACCCCCTAGAGCTCTATCTAACTCTCTTTTAAATTCATCCAGTGAATTGGCCTCCACTGCCCTCTGTGGCAGAGGATTCCACAAATCTCTGGGTGAACAAGTTTTTTTCTCATCTCAGTTTTAAATGGCCTCCCCTTTATTCTTAGACTGTGGCCCCTGGTTCTGGTCTCCCCCCAACATTGGGACCAATTTTCCTGCATCATGCTTGTCCAGTCCTTTTATAATTTGATACGTTTCTATAAGATCCTCTCTCATCCTTCTAAATTCCAGTGAATCATTGGATGGAGAGTACGATCCTGCCCCTTGGATTGGGACTCTCCAGAGACCACAAGAATGGGAGGTTATCTCATTGAAAGATAAAACATATTTATGGGGCTTGATATGGTTCTGCAGTGTCAGAGTCATTGAGTCACACTGCATGGCAACAGGCCCTTCAGCCCAACATGTCCCATCTACACTTGTCCCACCTGCCTGCATTTGGCCAATATTCCTCTAAACCTGTCCAACCCTAAATATTTCTTAAACGTTGCATTAGTACCTGCCTCAGCTACGTCCTCCAGCAGCTCGTTCCATATACCTGCCACCCTTTGTGCGAGAAAGTTACCCCTCAGGTTCCTATTAAATCTCTTCTCCCTCACCTTAAACCTGTGTCCTCTGGGATGATGTCTGGGTTCCTCTGTTGATGGTTTGGTTGAATGTAGTGTCCAGAAGCAACAGTCTCCAAAATGAGTCAGCAATCAGGACAAAGATGAGAAGAACTTTCCTCACCCAAAGGGCGAAGAAGGTTTGTTATTCCCCACAAAGGAGAATGAGTTGGAAGGAGCTGGCAGTGGAGGTAGTTGAGGCCAGTAGTACAACAGCATTTAAAAGATACTTGGACAGGGACATGGATAGGAAAGGATTAGAGGGAGTTGGGCCAAATGCCATTTCCATGCCTGTTTTCATGCTGTGTGAACTCTATGATTCTAACACTGTTTCAGTCCGAAGAAGGGTCTGAACCCGAAACGTCACCCATTCCTTCTATCCAGAGATGCTGCCTGTCCCACTGAGTTACTCCACCATTTTGCGTCAATCTTCGGTTTAAACCAGCATCTACAGTTCCTTCCTACAGCACACATCCTTTATTCGTCTGTTCTCATCTACTTTTCAGACTGGACTCAGACACAGAAGTGCACTATGGGGTCCAGCCCCAGATATAACATTGCACCATATCCTCCGCTGATTTCAATCTTCAGCCACAGACAGGATACAAAAGGGAAAAAGCAAGTTGCAAATATAAAATGTATTATCTTGTCTTTTATTTAATATCATTCAATATTTCATATAACTTTTTTTTTAAAATGTCATTGCTATTTTTTAATATTGTTTCAATCTTTTTATCATTTTAAATTTTTTCCTGAATGTCAGAGACATTCTAGATCAATGGAAGATTTGACAGTCTGCAGAGCACCGATACAGCTTTGCCAGTTGTCAGGTTGTCGGAGATGGCTGTAGGTTTGGTCATCACTCACCGGCCAGCAAACTGCCTCGGAGAAGGGATGCGAGGCAGCAACTGACATGTGTTACGATGTGGAAACAAGGAACTTCTGGTGCTGGATTACAAAATAAGACACTCAGCGCTGGAGTAAGTCAGCGTGTCAGGCAGCGTTTTTCTGGAGAATCAGGGTTCTCCAGAGCTGCTGCCTGACCCTCAGAGCTACTCCAGCACACTGTGTCTTCTTGTGCCATGATGTTATATTCAGACTGGAGAAAATTAGCTGGATGCTGCCAACAGCTGGCCAGCTGTTCCCTGGGGAATTTCCAGCCGCAGCGCGCCTGTCAACTCATTCCCAACTTCCACATTTTATAATTGGCAGATTCAGCATAAACACATCCGACATCCTTCTGCACCCATGGACACACAACTAGGGTGCAGAAGGGGATTTAGTGCCTGTACAAAGTGACCTAATTTCAACTCATATCAATATTCTTAATTAACTTAGTAATGGAAATGCCTCAACAGACGGAGAGCTGGTACTGGTCGTTGTAAAGCGACTCTCAAGAAGTGGGGTTATATAGACACTGAAGACGTCATCTGCACATGTGGCACTGAACCACAAACTATGGAGCACCTATTGAGATGTCCTCTATTGGAGCACCAATGCAAAGCTGAGGACCTTGCAGCGAACAATGATATTGCTAAGAGTTGTGTTCAGCTTTGGCTGAAACACAATATCTAGCATGTGTGGACACGATAAGAAGAAGATTAACTTAGTATATTCAACATGCTTTAGAATGCATTTATTATAGGGTTTTTTTAAAGTATTTAAAAATTATTTTAATGAATTTCAAGAGATCTTGAGAGATGTTTGGAAACAATGGAATGGTTTCACTGCACATGTCAGGAAAATCTGTTTCTGCCTTGTACTGGTATTGATGTTGGCATTGGTACAGGTACTGGTACAGGTACTGGTATTGGTATTGGTATCGGTATCGGAATTGGTATTGGTATTGGTATTGGTATCGGTATCGGTATCGGTAGCGGTATCTGTATTGGTATCGGTAGCGGTATCGGTATCGGTATCGGTATCGGTATCGGTATCGGCATTGGTATTGCTATTGGTATTGGTATTGGTATTGGTATTATTATTGGTATCGGTAGCGTTATCGGTATCGGTATTGATATCAGTATCGGTAGTGGTATTGGTATTGATATTGGTATCGGTTTTGGTATTGGTATTGGTATTGGTATTGGTATTGGTATTGGTATTGGTATTGGTATTGGTATTGGTATTGGTATTGGTATTGGTATTGGTATTGGTATTGGTATTGGTATTGGTATTGGAATTGGTATTGGTATTGGTACTGGTATTGGTATTGATATTGGTAGCAGATACAAAGAACAGCAATTACTGGCTTACAAGAAAATGCTATGTGCTGGCGTAACTCAGTGGGTCAGGCAGCATCTCTGAAGAACATGGATAGGTGAGGTTTTGGGTCTGGACCCTTCCTCAGTGTTGGTGTTTGATTGCCTCAGCATTGCAGCCATGAGGACACCGGGAGATGTGTGGCGTCGATTGCCCAGTTGCTGGGAATCCACTGCAGGGGAGGAGGGATTGGGCACAATCCAGCAATGTGCACCAATTCACGTTGAAATATTCAATCACTTGCTTTGCAAATGAAACAGCAGCACCCACAAAAAATATATAAATAATCTAAGGCATGTATAAGGTAGAGAACATTTGGTTCATTGAGCCCATGCTGGCTTGCAGTAAACTAATCCTTCACTCTCAATGCCCCTCTTAATGCCCTGTCCCTGCAATGTAGTCCCATGGGATTAGCAATTAACAGTAGCCAATCAACCTACCAGCACATTCCATTCTCTACATATCCATGTGCCTACCCAAAAGTCTCTTAAACATGACTAATGTATCTGTCTCCACCACCACCTCTGACAGCATATTCCACGCACTCTGTTAAATACCTGCCTCACTCATCACCTTTCAACATTGCCTCTCGCACTTTAAAGCAATGCCCTCTGGAGAAAAAAAGGGTCTGGCTGTCTACCTACTGCTTATCCATGCCTTCCATGATTTTATACACTTCTACCACCTCCCTCCTCGACCTTTAGTGTCCAGAGAACGTAATCCTAGTCTATCCTCGACCTGAAACGTCACCTATTCCTTTTCTCCAGTGATGCTGCCTGACCCGCTGAGTTTCTCAAAGCTTTTGTGTCTGTCCAAGTCTATCCAACCTTTCCTTATAGCTAACAAGCCTCTGATCAAGGCAGCATTCCGGTAAACTACTTCTGCACTCTCTCCAAAGCCTCCACATCCTTCCCGTAAAGGGGTGACCAGATTAATGGAGGGAATTCAGATCTCTGGGCCCAGGCGGGAAATGATGGGGCGAGTAATTTTCCAAATCGATCGGGAGATTAAAATGAGGGAAAGTAATGTGCTGGTTGAAAATTACCTTGACCGCAGATGAATTTTAAAGCGGGTTTGAAAACTGCGAAACAAACATTGGTTAAGCATGTACAAGCATGGGTCAGAAAACGCAGGAGGTGACGGGTAAACAGAATCAGCTTGAATAAATGCATATAAATTTACAAAGGTAGACTCTGTGATGTAAAACACTTTAACCCACATTAATAATTATAAGCCACACGCATCCTGTTTCCCATTGTGAAACCTCGGCAGAGATTTCCAAGCCTTGATAAATCTTGTCAGTGAAAAGCCATTTGCCAATCTCTGCTTATTGGATTGTGTAAGAAGTGACAGCTTCAAACCATCAAATTGAGTAAATGTGAGGTGAAAAATTACATTTGTTTAGAAAGCTCGGCCTGGCTCTCTGGCTAATTTTAAACACTCAGCTGAGAAGAATGTAGATATCTACATCACCTCATTCAAAGCCTATATTTCAGCATGTCCTACATTAGTAATGGACCCCCATTGTTCTATCATATTGGTTTAAGTGCCACAGTTGACACATACTGACCTAGTTTCACTGAACACAGTTACGTTTGTGTTAGGTTTCTATGTATCATCCAGATGTGATTTCAAAGATAATGAATGTAATGTTTGCTTTCTTAATTTAAGTGGCTTTTAGTTTTACATGCATAATGACATTCAGGGTTAGAGAACTTTACCATCCATTTTAAAGAAACATTTAGATAGTTCCCCTGAACATACAGCCCTTTATTAAATTATTTATGTGACCGCACGGTGACATTTCATATAATCTAAATTTGCGTAATGTGGTTAAGTGTGAGGAAGCATAGCCCTTGTCTGCAAAAATAAATGTGTGCTGTTAAGACAAAAAGTGTTGGAGTAACTCAGTGGGTCAGGCAGCATCTCTCGAGAATGTGGTTTGGTGATGTTTTGGGTTGGGACCCTTCTTCAGTCTAAAAGTTACTCCAGCACTTTGTGTCTTTTTTTTATAAACTAGCATCTGCAGTTCCTTGTATCTACAGTTTACTGTGTTCACTTAACCTTCTGGATGTGTGCTAGGTGTTGATCACAGCCACTTGTGATGTCAGTATGCAGAATATTAGCCTCAAAGGACTCACTGACCCTTCAGCCCAACTTGTCCATGCTAACCTAGATGCCCATCTAAGCTAGTCCCATTTGCCTGCATTAGCCCCATGTTCCCCTAAACCCTTTCTATCCATGTACCAGTCCAAATGTCTTTTAAATGTTGTGATTGTACCTGCCTCAACTAGTTCCACCAGGTTCCAACTAAATAACTAGTTCCTCTGGCAGCTCGTTCCATATACCCACCACCCACCGTGTGATAATTTGCCCCACAGGTTCCTATTATATCTTTCCCCTCTCACCTTATACCCATGTCCTGTGGTACGCTGATTTATGAACCAGGTGCACTCACCCTATCTATATCCCTCATAATTTTATACACCTCTATAAGATCACCCCTCAGTTTCCTGTGCTTGAAGGAATAAAGCCCTAGCCTGCCCAACCTTTCCTGCTTGCTCAGGCCCTCGAGGCTTGGCAACATCCTCGCAAACTCTTCCCAAAGTAGGCTGACCCAAACTGAACACAATATTCAGCATAATTCTCACACAACTGTAACCAAATGTACCAAATTCCTGTTCTCCACAGATGCTGTTTGACTTGGTGAGCTATCTTTGGTACCAACTTCTGTACTCAATTCCTTGACTAATAATGGCCAGCGTGCCAAAAGCGACCTTAACCCCCTATCTACCTGTACTTGTGCTCCTTGTTCCCTCTATATTGCAACACTCCCCAGGACTAGACCGTGCACTAAGGTCCTGCCCTGTTTTAACTTCCCAAAATCCAACACATCACATTTATCTGAATTAAATATAATTTGTCCTCCTCAACCCCTATCCTCCTTGCATATCCTACGATCCCACTGCAATTCTTGACATTTCTTCACTGCCAACGTTGCTACCTATTTCAGTGTCATCTGCAGACTTACTAACTATGCCTTTCATTTCCTGTCATTCAAATCATTGATATAGATGACAAACAGCAATAGGCTCAGCATTGATCTCTGAGGCACAACACTTGTCACAGGCCTCCAGTCTGAAAAACAACGTTCCACCGTCACCCTCTGCTTCCTACCACCAAGTGGATGATGTTGCCAATTACCCAGCTCTCCCTGGATCCCCTGCAATCTAATCTTTCACAGCAGCCTACCATGAGGAACCTTATCAAAGGTTCTAAATGAGTTAAGCGGCATTGTGGTGGAAGTTGTTCTACCTGAGTATTAACATGGGGTCAAGGAAAGAGCGGTCACCTCGCGGCCCTGCTTCCACCAATCTTTCCACCGCTACGCACAAGTCTCGGTGGTGGAGCCAGCACTGCCCTCGCAGCTGCGGCTTGCCTGCAGTCCGTCTGCCTTTTGTGTTTTTTGTTGTTTTTTTATGAATTGTAGTTTTAATATGGTGTAGTGTTTGTATGTTATGTGGGGGGGGGGGGGGGGGAGGGGGTGGGAGGGAACGGGAACTGTAACATTGTCTCTCCCGAACGAAGCCACGACCTTTGTTTCTGTGTCGTGTCTCCGTTCCCGCTGCGGCCTACCACCGGCCATGCACCTGGGACCACCTGGGGCTCTGGTTCGCAGAGCCCGCGGCTCGGACTCACCACCTGCGGCGCTGGCTGCCTTCGGATGCTGCGGGAGCGGCTGCGACTCGACTCCGGAGGCTTCAGCGTGGGCCGCGTGGACGTCGGAAACCCGCAGGCCCCTGGATGGGGGCCGACACCGGGACCTCCGGCAGCGGCAGCGGCAGCGTCTTCGCCCGCCCCGAATCGCGGGGCTTGGGTCGGCCCGCCGTGGCCCTTTCACCGTCCGGCGCAGCCTGAAATAGGCCGCGGGATTTTTCTCCGCCCGGCGGGGGCTTCAATGTGGGGAGCCCCGACCGCCCCGACGTGGCAACTCCAACAGCCTGACCGCGGGAGAAGACGGCAGGGGAAGAGAAAAAGACATTCTGGCCTTCCATCACAGTGAGGAAGGACTGGAGGAGACTCACTGTGATGGATGTTTCTTTTGTTTGGTGTTAGTTTATGATTGTATGTGTTATTGCATTTTTATTGATTATTCTTATTGGTCTTATTGTTGAACTGCGGGTAATGTTTCATTTCACTGCACATTTATGTGTATGTGACAAATAAACGAATATTGACAGGAATCACAAGACGCCATTGTCTGCAGATGCTGAGAAGTGTGTCCAGCTCTGGCTGAACTATTTCTAATCTCGTGATGTGGACTCGATAAGAAGAAGTGTGAACGTGGGTGTTAAAAATGCAATTTATTGATTGTTGTTAATACACAACAACAACCAGCGCTGGAGAGAACAGTAGGACATAATTGAAAGGTTTCTGATGTTAACACATCCTTCTGTTTTATGTATAATCCCAGGAGAATGCGACAATTTCCTTACTCCTGTCCTTTACTGAACTTCCAAATCAACAAAATCATATCCAATTAGTGATTATGTGCAGGAAGGAACTGCAGATGCTGGTTTAAATCGAAGATAGGCACAAAATGCTGGAGTAACTCAGCGGGACAGGCAGCATCTCTGGGGAGAAGGAATGGGCGACGTTTCGGGTCGAGACCTTTCTTCAGGCAGAATTGTGCCTTTCCAATTAGGGATTGATCTGAGGGATCTCGCCATCCACCGAAGGGCTGTTTTGCACAACTTCTAAGTGTACACAAGTCCAATAAGTGATGGAAAAGAAGAAACTTCCTCATTTCTGTTTGGAGTGTCTGATTTGTAACCAGGTCCCGAGGGAGAGAAGCTGAAAGTTTAAGCTCTTGTGCTTCCCGGTTGGAAATTATATTTAATCAAGTGAGAAAAGCTGCAATAGCAACAAAACTGCTGTGGCGCATTGACGAGGGAAGCCAGGTCATTGAGCAGTTTGCTCAATTGCTCACGTCTTTCATTTGCTGCAAATGGGATAAATTGGGAGAAAACAACACAAAAAAAACCAGAAGAGAAATGACCGCTAGAAAAACCTTCCCAAAAGTGACAGTGAAGAACTTCATGCAATTTAATGGCTGAAGTCAAAGTAATGGGATTTTATACAAAGTTTCATCTGGGTTTTCTAAAAAGATTCTTCCACGGAATATGAGTTTTGCTGACATGGCCACACATTGTCCAGCCTTAACTCCCTGCCCTTGCAGAATTGCAGCTGAAAGTCAATCACATTGGTGAAGCTGGAGTCATAGATTCACAGAGTCACACAGCAAAATGAATAGGCCCTTCGGCCCAACTTGTCCATGCCCACCAAATACCCTATCTGAGCTAATCCCACCTGCCCACGTTTGTCCCATATCCCTCTAAATCATTCCTGGTTAGTGCTGTTTGACTCGCCGAGTTAATCCAGCACTCTGTGTCCTTTTAAGCCCAGGTGCCATCCTTGTGAATCACTACTGCACCTTGTCCAATGTAATGCCATCCTTCTTCCAGCTGGGTGACCAGAACAGTCCTCCACATGTGGTCTCACAAATGATTTGTACATCTGCATCAATGATGTAGCAACTCTTGTACTCAATGACCTTCCCAATGAAAGGTGGTGTGCCAAAACCCTTCTTCACCACAGGGGTTTTCCTCTAAAGAGCTTTAGTAAAACTATCCTTCTTTACAACACAAATCTGGTAGTTTCATGGTCACTATTAATACGATACTGTGTTACTATTCAGTCTTTTCAAAGAGCAAAGGTTCTCTAGGGTTGAAACTACACAGCCAAGAAAGAGGCTATATGCTCATAGAGTTATCCTTCTTTGGTAATTTTCTTTACTCCAGCTCCATCTCCCTTCAGCAAGGTGATGTATTCTACACCGATCTCCATTTCTGCTGTTGATTTTGCACCTTGAGCATCTAGCAAGTGTTCATTGAGAAAACTCAGCAATTATTTTTATTCTGCAGGCACAGGGAACTGCAGATGCTAGTTTACAACAAAAAAAAGATACAAAGTGCTGGAGTGACTCAGCAGGTCAGGCAGCATCTCTGGAGAACATGGATAGGTGATGTTTTGGGTCTGGAATCTTCTTCAGACTGGGGAATTTGATTCCCAGGCTCAGCAATGGACAACATTTGGAAATAGGTTAATACCTCATTTGCTTCAGACACAAGAGCCCTGTTTGATTTTACTGATTTGTTCAGTAATCTGTGCTCTGATCCAGGGCTCACCATTATTTCACTGACTGGTTTTGATCCATGGCTGTTGAATTGGAAGAGATGGCTCTGTATTAATTGCCTTCAGCTTCACTCAGGATACTGCATCTCAAAACCTGTGTGTTGTGTCTCTGGGTTTCTCTGTGCCGCTGTTTGCATAAACAAATAAACAGTGGTAGAGCTATTAAAGAGTATGCTTTATTGAAGACACAGCTAGACTCGACTATGTTTCAACAGCCATAACGCACGATACAAGCTGACAAAGGTTGCACACATGCACACACAAAAACACATGCACACACAAACACACAAACACACATGCACACACAAAAACACATGCACATATGTACACACAAACACACATGCACACACAAACACACATGCACACACAAACACACATGCACACACAAACACACACAAAAACATATGCACACATGCACACACAAACACACATGCACACACAAACACACATGCACACATGCACACACAAACACACATGCACACATGCACACACAAACAAACACAAACACACACAAACACACACATGCACACACAAACACACACAAACACACATGCACACACAAACACACATGCACACACAAAAACACATGCACATATGTACACACATACACACAAATGTGCACATATGCACATGCACACACATGCATACGTGCACACAAACAAATGCGCATGTGTGCGTACAAACACACACACACTGCACATGAACACAAACTTTTTCACACACATAGGCACGCACACTCTCACACACACACAAGAGTCACGAGGGAGGCAAGGATGTTTAATTGTCATGTACCGGCATCGGAACAATTACATTCTTGGTTGCTGCAGCTTAACAGGGACATTAAGGCAATAACATATCAAATAAAAATACAATAAACAGTAATACAATAAATTAATAATACTAGACAACCTTAATAGTACAAAACTGATGTAGTGCAAACCAAAGACGCGGTCCATGGAAGACCGCAGTTGCTGAGTGAGGTTGGTGTCGTGCCATGTTCAAGAGCTTGATGATTGTTGGGAAGATGCTCTTATTGACCTGCAGGTCTCCAGCGGGCATTTCACCCTGGGTAACGGAAGGTAAACCGGGGAAGAAGAATAAAAAGAGCAGCAGGATGATCCATGGAACACACTGCGCAATATCAGTGTGGGCAATGGAAGTGTTTGGTTTACGTGCAGGTCAGAGAGCCAAGTCAAGTCAGAGTGTTTAATTGTCACCTGTACCGGTAATGGAACAGTAACATTCTTGTTGGCTGCAGCATAACAGGTCCGCAGCTCACCAGAACACCAGGGAAATCATCAAAAACACAATATTACATAACCAGAATCGTGCTGAAGTCTGCAGCGCAACTAAAGATGCAGTCCGTAGATCACAGTTGCTGAGGTTAGTGTTGTTCACTGTTCAGCAGCCTGATAGTTGTTGGGAAGAAGTTGTTCTTGAACCTGGAGGTCATGGTTCGAAGGCTTCCGTAGCTTCTTCCATGTAAGGATGCAGAGATTTACAGACACGTGCAACACTTACACATTTGCATACAGTCATGAACCTCCCTGTTTCCCTTCCGAAAATAAACTACTCCCAAAATCAATGAAGCTCTTTATATACACGAATTGTGCAAACCAATTACAATAACATTTGTTATCATTCCAAACAATTATGAATTCACTTCAGCATCCTCCAGCAATTTTTTTAACCTAATAATAGTGTGAGATGCAATAAATAATGAGAGTCTGTAATGGTGCCTGACACATATATGTAATCCATGCACATCCCCATTACACGCACTTTTAATTCTTCTGCATAATTACACGTACGTTTACTCCAACCTCATCTACTGTTTCCGTTGTTCAAGGTGTGGACTCTTATACATCGGCGAGACCAAACACAGACTAGGCGACCATTTCGCTGAACACCTTCATCCAGTCCGCCTGGACCTACCTAATCTCCCGATTGCCAACACTTTAATTCCCCTTCCCATTCCCACACTGACCTTTCTGTCCTCGGCCTCCTCCATTGTCAGATTGAGGCCAAACGCAAATTGGAGGAACAGCACCTCATATATTGCTTGGGCAGCTTGCAACCCACATCTCTCGTTTCCCTTTCCCCTGACTCTCAGTCTGAGGAAGGGTCTCGACACGAAATGTCACCTATTCCTTTTTTCCAGAGATGTTGTCTGACCCGTTGAGTTACTCCAGCTTTTTGTGTCTATCTACTTGTATATTAAGTTGTTCAATGGAGATATAGTTGAAGCAATATCATGATCATATTCCATTGAGAAGCCAATTCTTATGAGCAACTGTAATTGAAAGCATTATCTGCCAGATGTCCCTTTACATTCTGAGCCCTGTTTTCATTTGTATTCACCTGGAAGGATGTTTGGCTTCAGAAAGATGAAATGTGTCCATCATTTTCTCTTCAAACTTACAGCTCTTGCAATATATTTCCCTTGTGCCTGTTCTCAGCAAAGCCGCTGTACAAAGTGATGCTAATAGGTTTGCCACACCTATCGACTGCACGGTAAAGACCAAAATATTAGTACTGCTTCCTGATGAGTGGAGAGTCCTGCCAGGCTTTGAACATAAATTCATATTGCAAATTCTGTCAAAGTTTAAAACATTTTAAAACAATATTGATTTCTGTTGTCTGTAAAACTCAGGCAATGTGTGGTACAAGCCGAGGAGTTTGATGTTTTCAATGTTAAATAATGAAAGATGACAGATTAATAGTAATTCATGTGTTGAGCATTTTTTATATTTGTTAAAAGTGTGGTCAGATGGTTGGTGATTCAGTAGAAGCTGCCGCATTGTACGGATGCATTTAGCACAGTGGAACAGTGAGTAGAGTTGCTGCCTCACTGCGCAAGAGACCATGTTAAATCCTGACCTCGGGCTGCCTGTGTGGAGTATGCACGCTCTCCTTGGGGGCTTCTCTTGAGGTTCCGGTTACCTCCTGCATCACAGAGAGCGGCGGGTAGTAGATTAATTGCCCTTTGCAAATTTCCCTTCGTGAGTGACAGAATCTGGGGAGTTTGATGGGAACTTGGGCATTATAAAAGATGGCGTTAATGTAGGATTGGGGCGAGATTGGGCAATAAAAGACTTCATTCCATGGAGGGCAGGGGGTTGAGGTGTGATTTTACAGAGGTGCATAAAACCACGAGGAGAATAGATAGGGTGAATGCACAAAGTGTCTTTGGTATGGGAACCAAGATCTAGTGAAGACATTTAAGATGAGAGGGGAAAGATTTAATAAGAACCTGATGGGCAACTTTTTTCACACTGCGACACCATTTTTGAGATCTCAAGCTGATAGCCAATGAGCTAGAAAAAGAGCTAAAACTGTTTTGAAATATGTTGGTGGAGTTCCAACAGTTCTGGAAGCATTGGAAGGAACAATAGAAATTCTAAAATTAATTTTGAAAGCACCTTAACAATAAATCACCGTGAATCCTGCATTTAGGTTGGCAGAGTGGTGGAGCGTTGCAGTTGCTGCCTTACAGCGCCAGAGATCCAGGTTTAACCCTGTGTCTGTACGGAGTTTGTACGTTCTCCTTGTGACTGCGTGGGTTTACTCCGGGTGCTCCGGTTTCCCCCCTCACTCAAAAGATGTACAGATTTATAGGTTGAATGGCTTTGGTAAAATAGTAAAATAGTCCCGAGGGTGTGTAGAATAGCGTTAGTGTAGGAGGTGATTGCTGATCGGTAAGGACCCTGTAGGCCAAAGGACCCATTTCCATGCGATATTTCTAAAGTCTAAAGTCTAAAGTCTCCACAGCTGCAGAAACCCTCATCCACGCCTTCATCACCTCCCGTCTGGACTACTGCAACAGCCTTCTCTATGGCGCACCCTCAAAAATCATCAATAAACTTCAATACATTCAAAACTCCGCTGCCCGTCTACTCACACACACCTCGATCCGTGACCATATCACCCCCGTCCTTTATAAACTCCACTGGCTCCCCATCCCCCAGAGAATCCAGTACAAAATCCTCCTCATAACCTACAAAGCCCTCCATAACCTGGCCCCATCCTACCTGACCGACCTCCTCCACAGGCACACTCCCACCTGCACCTGCCGCTGCCAATCTCCTATCCCCCCACATCCGGACCAAACTCAGATCCTGGGGGGACAGGGCTTTCTCCATCGCTGCTCCCACCCTATGGAACTCACTACCCCAAACCGTTAGAGACTCCTCCACACTCACCACATTCAAAACATCGCTGAAGTCTCACCTGTTCAGTACTGCCTTCAACCACTGAAGGTCACCTCACCTTCTGTCTCCTTTCTCTGTTCATTTATTTATTTACTTATTTATCTATTTATTCATTTCCCTATGTTCTCAAAATCTCTGTAAAGCGTCTTTGAGTATATGAAAAGCGCTATATAAATAAAATGCATTATTATTATTATTATTAAAGTCTAAATATATGACACAAAGCAGAGAGATCCCCAAAAATGTAATCAGAGACCCCCTAAAATATAATCAGAGAGACCCCCATAATGTCTATGTTAATCACGATTAAATAGCAAGGATCAGATCTGAGTGTTTCGGAAAGATGGAAGCCATTTGAATTATTTTACGTTCTGAAGTTCAGGAGATTCACATTTATAAAGCAGTCAGCATGCTTTATGATCAGTACTTCGATTCAGTTTCGTATTCTGGAGAAAGGACGTTTTCCTCTTTAAATAGAGTTGCATTATATTTGATGTGCTTTGTTTTTCATCCATCAGAAAAATACTTTCCTCTGTTGTGAAAATATAAATGAAACTTTAGATAAGGCATTGCTCAGTGCAGACATTATTGGGTTGTGCAGTTCACAATGCTGACTGCTTTAATGAGCTCGGAGCAGGCAGTACTTTGTCATATCAAACATTTACACAAACAAGAGCACAAAAATGCAAAGGACTGGCAGGAGTAGGCCACTCGGCCCCTCTAGCCTGCTCCGCCATTCAATAATCATGGCCAATCAACCCCAGTCCTCGACTCCTCATCTTAGTTTAGTTCAGAGATACAGCGCGGAAACAGACCCTTCGGCCCACCGAGTCCACGCCGACCAGCGTTTCCCGTACACTAACACTACCCAGCACACACTCGGGACAATTTTTACAAATTTACAACTAACCTACAAACCTAGACATCTTCAGAGTGTGGAAAGGAACCAGAGCACCCGGAGAAAACCCACGCATGTCACTCCGTACAGACAGCACCCGCAGTCATGATCAAACCCGGGTCTCTGGCGCTTAAGGCAGCAACTCTACCGCTGCGCCACCGTGACACCCCTGACTTTCTCACTTTTCCCACAGTTGTCAATTCCATAATCTATCTATCTATTGTTATCACACAGACCTGCATCCCCACCATGGACTCCATCTATACTTCATGCTGCCTTGGGAAAGCTGCCAACATAACTAAGGACAACTCGCTCCCCCGCCATTCCCTCTTCTCCCCTCTCCTGTCGACAGAAAAGCTTGTAGGTACATACCACCAGATTCAGGATCAGCTTTCTCCCCTCTGTTACCAGAATACTAAACAATCCTCCCATAAACGATGGTGTAATCCCAATCTTCCAACCTACCTCATTGTGGACCGTGAAGTTTTTCCTCGGCAAGTGTAACGCCATAACGCTGCAACACTCCGCACGCTGGTATTTTTCTCTTCTGTTCTACGTGTGAACAGCTAGATTGTGTTCGTGTACAGTTTGTGCAGCATGCAAGCAAAAGCTTTTCACTGCATTTTCGCTGTAGTTTTGCTGTATTTCGGCACACATGACAATAATAAGCCAATACCGTTTTCCCTGGTGTAAAGGTTGTTGCGGCTTTCAGAGCGGAGCTGCGAGGCAAGTCCAGTGACCTCCGACAGGTGTCTGGTTTCTCTGTTTCTATTTGGTTCACTGATTATTGTTCCAAACCAGCGGAGGGACTTCAAATAAGAACCTCACCTGTCCCAGCATCATTGCGCAATGGTTAACATTAATCTCCTCAACGACAAAATGAATCAGACTTCTACCAACAGAAGGGTATTCAGAGTCATAAAGTCATAGAGGTGTATAGCACAGAAACAAGCGTTCAGACCACCTTGTCCATGCCCACCAAGTTGGCATACTGTGAGGGTCCCATTTGTCTGCATTTGACCCATAGCCTCTAAACCCTTTCTATCCATATATCTGCCCAAATACCTCGTGAAGTTGTAATTGTATCCACTTCTGCAGCTTCCTCTGGCAGCTCGTTCCAGATATAGACCACCCTCTGAGTGAAAAGGTTGCCCCTGAGGTTCCTCTCAAATCTCTCCCCTCTCACCTTAAGCCCATGCCCTCTAGTTTTAGAATCGACAAACCCTGCGAAAAAGACTGTGAGCGTTCACTTTATCCTTGCCCTTCCTGATCTTGTACACCTCAATAAGGTCACCCCTCAGCCTCCCGCGTCCCAGCCTATCCAACCGCTCCCTATAACTCAAGCCAGCAAGCCCAGGCAACATCCTGGAGAATCCTTTCCAACTTAATGACACCCTTAAAATTCAGCAATGGTTTCTGCTCGTTGTGAGGTGGCAACCACTGGCCACCCACTTAAAGTGTGTATTATAGTGTGGTGACACGGTCGGGTTTTGACTGCTTCGAATGAGTGGGATGGAGTAAGTGTGTCGCAGGGACCTTATTGCGGGTGGTGAGAAGTAACTGCTCCAGTGTGGTGTCAAGTTGTTTCTCTTCCTCCTACATATACTACATAATTGGCCAAATGCACCATTCTTGATGTCTAAGGACTTATCGCAATGACAATAATCAGTGCCAGTAATTGCCATTTAAAACCAGTTCCACTCTCTGCATATTAAGAGCGCACACCTTGCGGTGTTTTTCTGTGGTTTAAAACCCAATTCAAGGTTGCTGGAGGAGAGGAGTGGAGAACAGGTGGTACAAGTAACCAGATGGCCAGATTTACGTGAACATCTGAAAGCTTTGTTTGTACATGAATTTATGTA
This sequence comes from Rhinoraja longicauda, assembly GCF_053455715.1. Taxonomy (NCBI): domain Eukaryota; kingdom Metazoa; phylum Chordata; class Chondrichthyes; order Rajiformes; family Arhynchobatidae; genus Rhinoraja; species Rhinoraja longicauda. Next base: position 9,571,605 of record NC_135984.1, read on the forward strand.
TGATTTATTTCTCCTGGCGGACCCCTATCAGCCTTGACCTTTCTGCACACACACGTGTAACATGTTGCTTCTAAGTGTTTGCTGTTAACCTTTCCTGTCAAAACAAATATACTCAACGCTGAGATGCAGGCCTGAATATCTACTGCAGTCGCTGTGAACGAACACACAGGAGAAAGAGGTGGTTCGTATCCGCAGGAGCTAACCTATTAGCTTGTCCAACCCAAACATCCCTTCCTTCCACCATGACTCCTATCTGGTAACAACATCTAAAATGCATTCTAGCAGCTTGTTTATGCACTTCAATAGAATCTCCTAGGTCTTTGATCTATAATGGGCATAGAGTCATAATCTTAGAGTCACAAAATCACACAGTCATAGAGTCACAGTGTCATAGAGCCATGCAGAGTTGAAACAAGTCCTTCGGCCCAACTTGCCCACACCGACCAACATGTCCCATCTACGCTAGCCCCACCTGCCTGCATTGTCCTATATCCCTCTAAACCTTCCATTTACCTGTCTAGTTATTTCTTAAACATTGCAAAGTCCCTGCCTCAACTACCTCCTCCGGCAGCTCATTCCATACACCCACCATCCTTTGTGTGAAAATGTTACCCCTCAGAGATTCCTATTAAATCTTTCCCCCTTCACCTTAAACCTATGTCCACTGGTTCTCGATTCCCCCACTCTAGGCAAGAGATTATGTGCGTCTACCCGATCTATTCCTCTCATGATTTTATGCGCCTCTGTAATGTCAACCCTCTTCCTCCTGCGCTCCAAGGAATAGAGTCCCAGGCTGGTCAACCTCTCCAGTCATGGATTCATAGAGTCTTACAGCATGGAAACAGGCTCTTGGGCCCTGCTCCTCAATGCCAACCAAGACAGCGTTGAGTACATCTGTTTTGAAAGGAAAGGTTGACAGTAATCATTTAGAAACAAAATGTTGCCTGTGTGTGTGCAGAAAGTTCAAGACTGATAGGGGCCCAGCAGGATAAATAAATCATACATAAACTAACCAAGACATCCTAAGATGTAAGATGTTATTTGGCCATCCTCAGGTATGTCAACCATTTCTTCTGGCAATACAACCATGTCCTATAAAAAAATATACTCTGGGAAGGTACTACCAGCTAAACAAGATGAACACCAAACATGCAGGTACCTGGATTGTAGATGAGGGGCCTGTCATCACCTCTACTTATTTTAAATTATTTTGCTTATTCTCCTGATTAGAACTCTCAAGGGTTGCAAACTATGAATGTTTAATTTGTCTTCCTGGAAATATAGTCGTTACCAGAATGATTTTAATTAACTAATCAACTTAATCAACGCTTATCCCCTGGGAATATGTGGGATGGCATGTTGGCGCAGAGTTAGAGTTGATGTATCACGGAGACCCAGGATCGATCCTGACTACGGGTGCTGTCTGTATGGAGTTGGTACGTTCTTCCTGCGTGGGTTTTCTCCAGGTGCTCCGGTTTCCTCTCACACACCAAAGACGTATGGGTTCGTAGATTAATTGGCTTTGGTAAAAACAATGGTAATTGGCTCTGTGTGTAGGATAGTATTAAGTGTGTGCAGGGATCGCTGGTAAGCACGAACTCGGTGGGTCGAAGGGCCTGTTTCAGCGCTGTAACTAATACTAAACTAAAAGATGGGACATTCCATAAGCATTCTCTACATACCCCTTTGATCTTTTCCAAATTACATAGAAGTATCTGGTCTGGACAAGTAGAGGATCTAAGACAGTTAACAAGATCCTTGATGTCCCAGTGTGAAATTCCACTCCCACTTGCTGGAGACCAGAACAAAGAATTATCTTGATACTGATCCCAATACATTACAGAGCCAAATAAGCCTGACCAAGTGTAACAAATGCCGATTCTGCCTTGATGCTCTGCTGCCAAGAAATGCGGCTGAATATCATGTAGACACAAGGAACTGCAAATGCTGGTTTATAAAAGAAGTTACAAAGTGCTGGAGTCACTCAGCTTGTCAGGCGGCATCAGCCTGAAGAAGGGCCCAGACCTGAAACATCACCTATCATGTTCTCCAGAGATGCTGCCTGACCCGCTGAGTTACTGAAACGTTTTGTTTCTTTTTTTCCCGCTCAATATCAGCTCTTCTGCCAAGATCATTATACCTGTCTCTTGTACCCACATTCTATTTATAGATCCCTAGGTTTTCACAAGATGAACATTGCTGCCCGAATGATTAATTGTGATTTAAGTGTGGTTCAAATAACAGCTGTGGCTGAGTCAGACTGCTGACATGGCAGCTTTAAGTATTTCATATATATACAGCCGGAAACAGGCCCTTCGGCCCACCAAGTCCGTGCCGCCCAGCGATCCCCGTACATTAACACTATCCTACACCCACTAGGGACAATTTTTACATTTACCCAGCCAATTAAACTACATACCTATTTAAGACGGACTGGTATTACCTCGAATAAGGAGCAGCACCTCATATTTCGCCTGGGCAGTTTGCGGCCCGGTGGTATGAACGTCGACTTCTCCAACTTCAGTTAGCTCCTCTGTCCCTCCCTTCCCCTCCTCCTTCCCAGATCTCCCTCTATCTTCCTGTCTCCACCTATATCCTTCCTTTGTCCCACCCCCGACATCAGTCTGAAGAAGGGTCTCGACCCGAAACGTCACCCATTCCTTCTCTCCCGAGATGCTGCCTGACCTGCTGAGTTACTCCAGCATTTTGTGAATAAGACGGACTGGTAGTCTGGCCCATTACCATTTTACTGTTGGCATGACGTCTATCACTGTATGCTTGCTGTTGTATCACGGGAAGGATGTGTAGGCTTTGGAGGGGGTGCAGAAGAGGTTTACCAGAATGCTGCCTCAATTATTGGGTATTAGCTACGAGGATGGACAAACCTGGAGCAGTTTTCTCTGGAGCGTCAGAGGCAGAGAGGGGAGACGATAGAAGTTTATAAAGTTATGGGAGGCATGGATAGGGTAGACTGTCAGAATCCTTTCCCCAGGGTGGAAATGTCAAAGACTAGAGGGCATTGTTTTAAGATGAGAGAGGGGCAAATGTTACAGGAGATGTGAGGGGCAATTTTATTACACAGAGGGCAGTTGATGCCGCTGGGTTGTAAGTTCCCTCCATCTCAGCCGCAGAGCTGGCCGCTGACTTGACGGATGAGAAATTGGAAACAACGCCCTTATCCGCTCCAGGTCAGACGTGCAGGCTGATGTTCCAGTGATCTGCATTCATCTCGTCTTTCCCACTGCTCCACGCTTTGTTGGTGCATCAGAAACTCCGATGCTGCATCCATCTCTTTTGTTCTGCAATTTAAAGAAAAGCCAAATCCATCAATACTAAAACAAAACAAATTGATTCTGTGGTTTAACATTCCTTGACTTATATTTCCTTTTGATTTTATTAATCCCACAAACTTTGATTAAGTCCTTTGCTTTTAAGTGCTTTGTTGCATAAATTCTTTCGGGCAGTTCTGTCTACCATATGGATTTATTTCAGAATTTCCAGTTTTCAATCATTATTTAAAGTCATCCACTATCTTCCTTGCAATGTTATTAATGAGTTACCAAGAGCACTTGCAATTTGGTCTGGATGATTAACCAGTTATTTTATCATTTTCTGTTCAGTTAAGTTTACTTTCAAGGTTGTGGGGATGGCGGTGCAGAATGATTGGTGATTAGACTGAACTGGTCATTTCATAGAGTTATAAAGCATGGAAACAGGCCCTTTGGCCCACCTCATGCATGCCCTATCTCTGCTCACTCATCCCATTTGCCTACGTCGGGCCCATATCCCTTCAAAACCTTCCACCCCATGTACTTCCCCAAACGTGTTTAAACTGTTATTATTGAACCAGCCTCAACTACCTCTTCTGGCAGCTCATTCCATACACCCACCAGCCTCTGTGTGAAAAAGTTGCCCCTCAGGTTCCTCTTAAATCTTTCTCCTCTCACCTTAAACCTAGGTCCTCTGTTGTCCTCCTTGATCCCTTTAACCTGGGTAAAAGACTCTGTGAATCACCCTATCTATTTCACCCAAGAAAGAAAACTGACGTTAGGAGTCAGAAATGTAAACCCTTTGTTGGCGTGCTTTACAACATGGCTGGAGAACAGAATGTGTCACATATATTTAGGACTCAATTGATTTCCATTTAGACTGGAACGTGTGGCCTGTTGGACGTTGCGAGGGCTATCAACAGGATTAGCATTGTAAAGACAGGTAAATGGGTGACTCCATTTAAGGCTTTGTTTTATCAGATTCAAATGTGGCTTTGATTAAATCTCTATCTGGCTCAGTGCCTCCAAATTACATTGAGAGAAAGTGGAGGTAATTCTGTGTAAAGCCGCTGCAATTAATCTGGTCTTGGAGAAACGTTTGGCTAGATGAGATTTTTTTCGTCTGCCTGATTACGACGCTGTGATCTAATTGGTTTCGCAGCACCTCCATCTCACTTGCCCGGTCACAAGGTAATCTGTAGAGCAATGGACTGAAGTGACAATGTAACCGATATCATTATTGATTGTAGAACTTAGAACAAGCAGTAGATTAGGATCCCCTCTACTGATGTCCCATACCAGTGCTTCACGATCAGACGCAGTCAGTTCTTTCAAGGAGAGTGTGCATGATTAGTCCCATTAGCTGGTGGGAGGGAAGGACATGCAGCTCCATAGCAACTTCCACATCTCCTTCAGGAACACTCACGTGTTGCCCATCTAATGAAGAACTTCTGCAGTGCAGGCACTCTTATCATTTAGGTAACAGTGAAGCCAATCAGTGGACATCCAGGTCCCACAAATGGCAACGGATGCTGGTGGATGTTTGATTTGGAAACATCGATTGTCTATTGATCAGGAGGTGAGGGAGGTTTCTCTTGCATTTCAACACCATCTATATACTAAAACTCTCGTTTGTTCGTTTGTTTGTTCCTGAACTACAGCCAAAATGGTACACGATAGCGCGACACGTTTAGGCCCACCTTACTCACCGTCGTCCCTTTGGTGCTAATGGAAGAAGTTTCATTGAAATCGGTATTATATTTTTAAAGTCATGCAAATTTTAAAGTTTAAATCTATCTCCTAGGGAGGGGTGGGGGGGGGGGTGGAGAGAGGGAGGGGGGAAGGGATGGAGTGGGGAGGAGGGAAGATAAGGGGGGTGAGTGGGATGGAGTGGGGGGAGGGGAAGGGGAGGGGAGGGGAGGGGAGGGGGAGGGGAGGGAGGAGGAGGGGGAGGGGGAGAGGGGAGTGGGGGGAGAGGGAAGTGGGGGGGAGAGGGGAGTGGGGGGGGAGAGGGGAGTAGGGGGGAGAGGGTGCTGCACCAATGCAGGAGTGGTTTAGGCCCAACGGGTCCATTTGGTCTAGTAGTACTGTAAAATCTTTCACATCCCTCGGAGAATGTAGAGAAGGCCTTGGTTTCTCATCTCATGTGAGTGTCATCACGTCAGACAGTGCAATCCCTGCCCAGAACTGCACCAGATTGTCTGCCTGGATTTGGACTCTTGGGCAAACAACAGGGTGCTGGAGGAACTCAATGGGTGAGGCAGCATCTAGTGGAGGGAGGCTTACATTCATAAGCGATAGTAGTCGAATAAGGCCATTCGGCCCATCAAGTCTACTCCGCCATTCAATCTCTCCCTCCTAACCCCCTTTCTCCTGCCTTCTCCCCATAATCCCTGACACCCGTACTAATCAAGAATCTATCTACCTCTGCCTTAGAAATATCCATTCACTTGGTCTCCACAGCCTTCTGTGGTAATAAATTCCACAGATTCGCCAACCCTGTGGAATGGACGGAGAAGACTTTGCCCATCTCCTGAGTCTGTTTACAGTGGTGACCACTTTAGCTTGTGAGAAGCCCTGTTCTCCCTCGAGTTATCCTCTCTCCCTTAATTTACATATAAAATCTCTTTGAACTTTCCTGAATATTATCTGCTGGAGCTATCTCCTGCCCTCGTTTGGCCTCCTGACAAATATGCTCCTGCGTTCATGATGTTTCTCCAGGGATACACTCGATCCCAGCTGCCTATACCTGTCCCATTCCTCCTTCTTTTTCCAGACCAGAGCCTCAATTTCTCTCATCCTCCAAGCTTCTTTACTCCCACCTGCCCCACCCTTCGTTCTAACAGGAACATACTTGGCCTGAACTCTTGACATCACACTTTAATCTGGAATCCATTTTCCAGACAGTCTTTCGGCTGCAAACAACCTACTCCAATCAACTTCAGCAAACTCCTGTCTGCTACGGTCTCTGTTGGCCTGAAAAATTCAGAATTTTAATTTGTGGGGCAGCCCTTTGAGTTTGAGTTCAGTTTATTGTCACGTTTACTGAGGTACAGTGAAAAGCTTTTGATTGCGTGCTAGTCAGTTAGCTGAAAGACAATGGATGATTGCAAACCAGCACAGACACAAACACCTGGAGTAATTCAGCGGGACAGGCAGCATCTCTGGAGAGAAGGAATGGGTGACGTTTCAAGTCAAAACCTTTCTTCAGTCTCGGTCTTTTTTGGTGTCGACCCGAAACATCACCCATTCTTTCTCTCCAGAGTTGCTGAGTTACTCCAGCGTTTTGTGTCTATCTTTGGTGTAAACCAGCACGACCTTCTCCTCGTGAACAGTGAGCTATTCTACAATGTCCTTGAGCCGCATCCCTTTGATGTCCCGTTCTCACACCTTACACATCCTTATCTCTGTGTCTCCCTCTCCCCTCACTCAGTCTGAAGAAGGGTCTCGACCCGAAACGTCACCCATTCCTTCTCTCCAGAGATACTGCCTGTTCCACTGAGTTACTCCAACATTTTGTGTCTGCAGTTCTTTCCCATATATATATACGGCTTTCAGTGAAAGGTCCGGGGGGGGGGGGGGGGGGGGGGTGTGGGAGATCGCATCATTCAAAGGCCCGGGGGAGGGGGGGATAGCGGGGAGATGTTCTCCCGGGTGTGGGAGAGAGGAGAGAAGCAAGGGGAGAGAGGAGAGGTGAGCCGGTGATCGCGGGCAGGCGCCGCTAACGGCGTCCATTGTTTTGGTGCGAGTGAGGAGATGCCGCGCATGCGTGCTGAGCACAGAGTGAGGAGATTCCGCGCATGCGTACTGACCGCAGGCGCACCGCAGCGCCCCCCTTCTGTCAAAACTTCGATAAATGAGGGGGGGCAGCGCTTTTAAACCTCTGTAACTTAAAAAACATGCGACCGAATTAAAAAAAAACATCATTTTCCAGCAGCAAACCGCATGGTGATTAAGGCGGTACAAAAACCGTGTCGCTACATTTCACCGTTTTGCCGCAATTGCCGTATTCAGCCGACATCAGTGAAATATATATACATACAAGATCTGAGTTTTAGTAGTATACTAGAACAAGTGTGCCCGTTCTATGCGGGCCCGTTGGGCCCGTCCCCACTCCCCCCATTCTCTCTCCCCCAGACACACTCTTAGCATCAGTTAAAGGCCCGGGGGGGGGGGGGTGCGGGTGATCGGATCTGTGAAAAGTCCGGTGGGGGGGGGGCTTCGGGAGATCTCATCATTCAAAGACCCGGGGGGGGGGGGGATAGTGGGGAGATGTTCTCCCGGGTGTGGGAGAGAGGAGAGAAGCAAGGGGAGAGAGGAGAGGTGAGCCGGTGATCGCGGGCTGGCGCCGCTAACGGCGTCCATTGTTTTGGTGCGAGTGAGGAGATGCCGCGCATGCGTGCTGAGTACAGAGTGAGGATATTCCGCGCATGCGTACTGAGCACTGCCGGACCGCAGCGCCCCCCTTCTGTCAAAACTTCGATAAATGAGGGGGGGCAGCACTTTTAGACCTCTGTAACTTAAAAAATATGCGTCCGAATTAAATAACAATATCATTTTCCAGCAGCGAACCGCATGCTGATTAAGGCGGTTCAAAAATCGTGGCGCTATGGTTCACCGTTTTGCCGGAATTGCCGTATTCAGCCGACATCAGTGGAATATATATACAACGCTACAAGATCTGAATTTTAGTAGTATATAGATAGATAGGTGTGTGTATGTATATATATGTATGTATATATATATATATATATATATATATATATATATATATATATATATATATGTATATCCTACCTGCACATTACAGTTGAGTCATCCACAGTGTTTAAATACATCATTCTTATCCATAAGGATTTTTTTCTGTGTCCCCATTTTGTTCTTGGGCGAGTGAAGTTGGACTGAGGCAGAGAGCTGCCTGATTCAGAGACTGGAGCGGAACTGACTGAAACACAGATGACTCCTTCCTTGAAACAGCTGCACTTAAACCCCTGTCGCACTTAGGCGATTTTTTAGGCGACTACAGGCAACCAGGCTGTCGCCACACAGTCGCCATCATGTCTCCTGTATGGTCGTGAGTCGTCTCCAAAGAGTCGTAGCGTTTTTTCTGCTCGCCGCTGGATTTTGAAATGTTAAAAAAATTTCGGCGACTGTTGGTTTGATGCCAATGATCATAGCTTGACATCTCCTGACGTGGGCGCTGTCGTAGGTTGTCGCCAGGTGACGTAGGTTGTCGCCGGTGCTGACTTCGGTGAATTCCATTGGCGACTACCTACGTCAACCGGCGTCAGGTACCGGCGTCAAAACCGGAGGCCAAAATGACGTGAGTTGTCTTCAGTTGTCGCCGACAGGGTCGTAGCTTGTCGTAGATTGTCGCCGGTGGACGTAGGTGGACGTCCTAAGTCACGATGATTGGGTCGCCGGTTGTCGGTAGCTTGCCGTAGCTTGACTTCGACTAGGTGGTAGGTTGTTGTAGCTTGTCGTAGACAATGTGAAAGGGGGGGTCCAGTCGCCGGATTTTCGGCAATCTGCTACGCCGGTGACAGTCGCCGGCAGTCGCCTAAGAAATCGCCTAAGTGGGACAGGCCCTTATTAACAAAGCCAAAGCCTTGTGGCGCCAACTCTAATCAACAGGATCACCATGTTCTCTGTCGTGGCTGCCCTGCGAGCTGAAAGTTGGACGGAAACTTTTAAAATAATTAATAACAAAGAAAGAAACCTAATTATTTGCAACCTGCAGCAAGTCCTATCTTCCCGCAACAGTAAATGTGCAGTGAACAAGAGCAGAATACCAGCAGCCTCCAATTGACCTTAACAATCAAATTCAAAATGAAAAAGTCAGTGTGACATCTAATTGGAAAGCGAAACAGAGTTAGCGTCTCAGGTCAGTGACCTTTCATTAAAACTTACTGCTCAGCAAGCTGTGCCTCCGTATATTTCTAAATTAGTTGCACGGTCTGTGGGCAACTGGTGCCAGGGCCAGTGTTCGTTGCCCATCTTTAATTGGTCTTGAGGAGTCGGCATCTTGATTGCTGCAGTCAGTGCGGTGAAGTCAGGGAGTTCATTAAGACCAAGTGGCAATGAAAGGCAATTATGGCCCAGATTTTGCTGTGGTGAGAAGCTGCTCAGCAATATTGACACACCGCTGTAGGTGTAGACTGGGAGAACAAGTTGTTACAAGGTCCGGTGGACGGTGACTCTTTGTGCTACTCTTCCGTCAGTGCAGATGGTGGAATCTTCAGCAAAACACAAAGTGCTGGAGCTTTTAACCCGATGGTATGAAGATTGAATTCTCCACTTTTAGATAACCTCTAACTGACCCCTCCCCTCCCTTTCTTCCCCACTCTTCCCCTGATCACTCTTACCAGCGTTTGGTCCATATTCCAATAGACCTTTCCTGTCCATGCACCTGCCCAAATGAATACATATCTTTTTTCTTGCTCCCTCATTATTGCCAAAGACGTACAGGTGTGTAGGTTAATTGACTGGGTAAATGTAAAAAGTGTCCCTAGTGAATGTAGGATAGTGTTAATGGGCGGGGATCGCTGGGCGGCACGGACCCGTTGGGCCGAAGGGCCTGATTCCGCACTGTATCTCTAAATCTAAAAAAATATTTCTATTTATGCTTTATTTTCCATTCTTTTGATTTATTTTCCTGTGCTTGATTTGAGGTTGAAATCATACGCTCTCCCAATCAACCATTTCCCAATCTTATCATTTCATGGAGCGAAGGAGTTGGTTCAACAGTCAGTCTCACGTCTTGCCATGTCTCTGCTCTAACTACACCTGGGACTTCAGTAACACAGCACAAGAGCTTATAAAGACTATTCTTGCGCGGATAAATCCAGAGGATTCAATGAGATCTCTCACTCTGCAGAATCTGGGCTGAAGGCATTGTTTTAAACAGTTCGTGTGGTCATCCACTCAACAGTTGATTTCATGCGTATCAAGGAACTACAGATAGTATAAGAAAATAACTGCAGATGCTGGTACAAATCGATTTATTCACAAAATGCTGGAGTAACTCAGCAGGTCAGGCAGCATCTCGGGAGAGAAAGAATGGGTGACGTTCAGTCTGAAGAAGGGCCTCGACCCGAAACGTCACCCATTCCTTCTCTCCCGAGATGCTGCCTGACCTGCTGAGTTACTCCAGCATTTTGTGAATAAAAGGAACTACAGATGCTGGTTTACACCGAAGATAGACACAAAATGCTGGGGTAACTCAGCGGGACAGGCAGCATCTCTGGAGAGAAGGAATGGGTGACGTTTCGGGTCGAGACCCTTCTTCAGACTGAGAGTCAGGGGAGAGTGAGGCACAGAGATAAAGAAGTGTAAGGTGTGAAAATGAGACATCAAAGGGGACAAGCTCAAAGACAATGTAGAGTGGTGGGGAAGATGCTGAAGTCAATTATAAAAGACGAAACTGCGGAGCATTTGGATAGCAGTAACACGTTCGTTCCGAGTCAGCATGGATTTACGAAGGGGAAATCATGCTTGACTAATCTTCTGGAATTTTTTGAGGATGTAACTAGGAAAATGGACAGGGGAGAGCCGGTGGATGTAGTGTACCTTGACATTCAGAAAGCCTTCTGAATGGAATGTTGGCCTTCATAACAAGAGGAGTTGAGTATAGGAGCAAAGAGGTCCTTCTGCAGTTGTACAGGGCCCTAGTGAGACTGCACCTGGAGTACTGTGTGCAGTTTTGGTCTTCAAATTTGAGGAAGGATATTCTTGCTATTGAGGGCGTGCAGCGTAGGTTTACTAGGTTAATTCCCGGAATGGCGGGACTGTTGTATGTTGAAAGACTGGAGCAACTAGGCTTGTATACACTGGAATTTAAAAGGTTGAGAGGGGGGTCTTATCGAAACATATAAGATTATTAAGGGGTTGGTCACGTTAGAGGCAGGAAACATATTCCCAATGTTGGGGGAGTCCAGAACCAGGGGCCTCAGTTTAAGAATAAGGGGTAGGCCATTTAGAACAGAGATGAGGAAAAACCTTTTCAGTCACAGAGTTGTAAATCTGTGGAATTCTCTGCCTCAGAAGGCAGTTGAGGTCAGTTCTCTGAATGCTTTCAAGAGAGAGCTAGATAGAGCTCTTAAGGATAGCGGAGTCAGGGGGTATGGGGAGAAGGCAGGAACGGGGTACTGATTGAGAATGATCAGCCATGATCACATTGAATGGTGGTGCTGGCTCTAAGGGCCGAATGGCCTACTCCTGCACTTATTGTCTATTGTCTATCGTCTATTGTCTATTGTCTATCATTGCCAGCTGCAAGAAGGTGACAACGAAGCATACAGAGATAACATTTAATCGGTGAACAGTCAGACTGGTCAGTGAACTAGAGAGGGAAGCCATTTCCCTTCAGCAAGCTCTCTGGCACTGAAAACAACCCCTGTCTATGCAATCTTTACTCATGACCAGTGCTTTTTATTATATACTAAATTATTCCAGGATACATACAAATTAAAAATTAAGGCACATTTATCATCAATATAACCCCTTAGGTACATGTATAAAATTAACTTGTGTTAAACATTAAACATATTATTAAACTAAAATATAATCACACATTAAAAAAAATCTAAACATCTGAAAATCTAGGGTTTTTTTGTACTGCCCCCTCTCCAGACATCAGTCTGAAGAAGGGACTTGACCTGAAACGTCACCCATTCTCTCTCTCCTCAGATGCTGCCTGACCCGCTGAGTTACTCCAGCATTTTGAGTCTATCTTTGATTTGAACCAGCATCTGCAGTTATTTTCCTAAAAATCTAGGTTTTAATTTGTTTAGAAGGGCTGGTACACTGTATCGACGTGTACTGTCACAAAACAAGCACTGATTATGAATAATTTTGAAGGCAGGTTTAAATAACCGTTTCCCCAATTCCAAATATATTGAGAATGTTCCTTAAAGTTATATCAGGTGAAACAGAAATTTGGCACGGTGGCGCAGCGGTAGAGTTGCTGCCTTACAGCGAATGCAGCGCCGGAGACTCAGGTTTGATCCTGACTACAGGCGCCGTCTGTACGGAGTTTGTACGTTCTCCCCGTGACCTGCGTGGGTTTTCTCCGAGAACTTCGGTTTCCTCCCACACTCCAAAGACGTACAGGTATGTAGGTTAATTGGCTGGGCAAATGTAAAAATTGTCCCTAGTGTGTGTAGGATAGTGTTAATGTGTGAGGATCGCTGGGCGGCGCGGACCCGGTGGGCCGAAGGGCCTGTTTCCGCGCTGTATCTCTAAATCTAAATCTAAGAAATATGCCCCAAATATTTGTGGAGATACATAAAATTATAAGAGGCATGGATCGTCAGAATCTTTTCCCATGGTAGAGGTTTCAAAATCATGATATCATGGATTTAAGGTAAGAAGGAGTTTTGAAGGGGATCTGAAGGGTTTTTGTCCAGAGAATGGATGATATCTGGCGGTGGAATAAGATGGAATCACTTAGACATTTAAGTTTAGGTTTATTATTGTCACGTGACATACAGTAAAATAATACTGTAAAATACTGTAATAAGAAACACAGCAAAAAAGCTTCCGTTTGCCCGCTACCCAGTCAAAGCAGATAATACTATATATGAATACAATCAAACCTAACACAAGGACAAAACAGACAGGCAGTTGTATAGGCAAGTCATCAATGGATGCAGTACTAATACAGGCAAGTGGGACAAGTGTAGATAGGCAAATACGTTCGCATGGACATGATGGGCCGAACGGCCTGTTTCTGAAACATAGAAACATAGAAAATAGGTGCAGGAGGAGGCCATTCGGCCCTTCGAGCCAGCACCGCCATTCATTGTGATCATGGCTGACACTCTGTATTCCTTTTCTTTGATCTTTTGAGGATTATCTACCTGTATTTCTTCTCTGCACCCCACCTTCCTGCACCTGTCAGGTATGTTGCATACAGGTTTTCGAGTGATTTGATTTTAGTTTTTTGCACTAATCTGCCTTCCTATATTTGAAACCCACGTGGTGATAGTTCGATCCCACTGGCTGGATTCCACCATTAATATTCTGAGCCAGGAACTGATTCTGACAGACATACAAACCAATTCCATCATCGATCATGGCTCGCTGTTCTGCAGTAAATGCTTCAAGTGGAGTTTGATCAACCCATCCTTCATTCCCTAAACACTAAAGACATCTGATATGTATTCGCAACTTTTAGTTTCAATCTTAGAGATACAGGCTTTAGTTTTAGAAACAGGCCCCTCGGCCCACTGAGTCCGTGCCAAGCAGCCATCCCAGCACGCTAACATCATCCTACACACACCAGGGACAATTTACAATTTTACCAAAGCCAATTAACCTACAAACCTGCACGTCTTTGGAGTGTGAGAGGAAACCGAAGCACCCATAGAAAACACACGCAGGTCACAAGGAGAACGTTCAAACTCCGTACAGACAACACCCGTAGTCAGGATCGAACCTGGGTCTCTGGCACTGTAAGGCAGCAACTCTACTGCTGCGCCACCGTGCCGCACGACTTACTACATGTTCTTTCCAACATACATACTAGTATAACACTTCTGGGAGGTCTTATGATATGTGGAAATATTTTACCTGACCTTTCAGTTCAGAAACCAAATCGCTGACTGGGTTGCAGAGGTAAGCTTCTGATAAGAAGTTCGCACTGTATTGCTGGTCCTCTTCAGATGATACTGTTGTTGGAATGTTATCTATTGTTGAAGACTCTGAGGGATATGTGGTTTATATGGTCGACCATTAACCGGGTGCCAGGGAGAAATCTTATTGCAAGCTTGGCCAGATATTATTCCACTTGGAGTCTGTTGTAATGAAAACATCATAAATAATGTAGTTTATCTCAGAGTATTCTTTCAATGCCTTTCTCAAGAGGTCGAGAAGGGAGACCTGGTGGAAGTGTATAACATTGTGAGGCATGGATACGGTAAGCAGTCAGAAGTTATCTGTTTATGATTGAAATTGGGTTACATAACCTTGTCGAAAATGGCTATTTGTAAACAAACATTGCCTCTAATCTAGGAAAACTTGAAACTGTTTAAAAATCCTCTGCACCAAAGTCAGTCCATAGTAAACATCACAGGGAATGTAGAAACAAGGTACTGCAGATGCTGCTTTACAAAATTGGACACAAAGTGCTGGAGTAGCTCAGCGGGTCAGGCATGGGTGTGGAATACGTGACATCTTCATTTGCAATATTTCAAAGGTTCAAAGTTATTTTATTGGAACGTGTACCAATTAAGGTACAGTGAAATTCAATTTACCGTACAGCCATACTAAAAAAAGGAACAAGACACACAACTACATAAAAGTTAACATAAACATCCACCACAGCGGATTCCACACATTCCTCACTGTGATGGAAGGTAATAAAGTTTAAACTTTATTCGCCCGCGGTCGGGGCAGTTGAACCATCCACAGTCGGGGCGATCGAAGCTCCCGATGAATTTGGTGTCTTCAAAAATTAGTCACGTATTGCAGAAACAAGAGTGCAGATTCCTGAATCAGTGCCAAGAAAGTTCCCGGCCTGAAGCATCATCTGTCCATTCCTTCCACAGGTGCTGCCTGACCCGCAGAGTTCTTCCAGCACTTTGTGTTTTGTTCACGATTCCAACTGCAGATTCCATGTGTCCGCAGTTTTCCAATTGTACATTCTCTGGCGGGAATCACTCAGGCTTTGAGTTCCCACACCTGAGCAAAGAAACTTCCCCTCAGTTCAAACTCTCACCTCGGCTTCTGGACCTTCTAAACATTGGAAAGAGCATCCGTTCGATCAAACTTTCTCAAAACTGATTTGATTGAATTATATCATTAGTCTAATACAAGGCCAATGCACCTAAACATACTTTTCCCTTGCAGTAGATAAAATGTGTCAGGAAACACATCTATTAAAAATTGAGCTGCATTTATCAATAATTTCCTTCCATCAATACAAAATTAATGTAGAGCACACTTTAACGTGTAAGATGATAAGTAAGTGTAAACAAATAAATGATCTAATTCATTTACTTACATTATCCCTTAGCTAAGCACGATTAATAAGCATACATGTCACGTTAGAGTTGCTAGCACACAGCAACGGCAAGTACTATCACGGAAAAAACACTGGTTCCTGTGACATTATTATATTTGCTCACAATGAGAGTTCTTATTTCTTATTTCAATGAGAGTTCTTATTTAACTCTGATTGTTCTCTGTTTAGGACTTGTCGTTGTACAATTAGGACAGTTTCAGAAACCAAATAAAAATGAGCGTCTGATCAACATGCAAGTATGAAAAAAATCCTTGATCCTGAAGGTGCTAATCGATAATTTTGTCTATGATGTCTTAAAACTGTCTACATTTATTACTTTACTTAGAACATAGAACAGTGCACCACAAAAGCAGGCCTTTCGGCCCACAATGTTCAGACTGAACATGATGCCAAGCCCAACCCTTACCTGCCTGCACCCAATCAGTATCCATCCATTCCCTGTATATCCATGTGCCACGTGTGGCGGCGCCTAATGGCTGCAGCTGACTGGCAGTCTGTTTGTCCTTTGTCCTTTTTTGTTTGTATGTTGGTGTTACGGTGTTTTGTTTTTGGCTGTGTATGAGGGGGGGGGGGAAGGGGGTGTGGTGGGGGGGGGGGGGATCTTTCTTTTTTTAGGTCTCTTCCTCGAGGCGTGGCTCGGCCGCGGGGCCTTCCATCGCCCGGTGCGGCTCGGCCGCGGGATTTTCCATCGCCCGGTACGGCCGTAGGACTTTCCGGCTCGGCGGCGGGACTTTCCATCGCCCGGTGCGGCTCGGCCGCGGGGCCTTCCATCGCCCGGCACGGCCGCGGGACTTAACAGCGCCGGTGCGGCTCGGCCACGGGGCCTTCCAGCGCCCGGTGCGGCTCGGCCGCGGGAACTTTCCATCTCCTTGCGGGGGCTGTGCAGATCGGTCGCCTCGGTAGGGGTCGAGCTGTCTGTCCGTGGGAGGGGCATGGGGGAAGAGAGAGAAAGTTTTTTTTTGCCTCCATCACAGTGAGGGGGTGTTTGGAGTCACTGTGATGGATGTTTGTGTTGGGGTTGTGTGTCTTGTGTTTTTTGTTTTTTTGTACTGCTGGCAAATTAATCTCGTTCGGTAAAACGAATGACAAATAAAGCTATTCTGTATTCTATTCTGTTCTACTAATCCAAAACTCTCATCAATGCCACTCACACATCTGCCTTCACCATCACCCCATGTAGTGCATTTAAGGCACTCACCACTCTGTATGTAAAAAAACTTGCCCCGAACATCTCCTTTAAACTTAGCCTCTCTCACTTCAATGCTATAAAATGAGAGTTCCCTTTATTTTTGATAATTAAGCGAACAAAGAGTGTTGGCAATTCTTTTTCACATGGATGAAGTACAGAAGCGTTTAAAATGAAGACAGGCAGAGACAGGATAGACAGTCTGAACCTTTTCCCAGAGGTGGATGTGTCAGACCAGAGGGCGTAGCTTTAAGATGGGAAGGCCAAAGTTTAAAGGAAACGTGTGAGGCAAGTGTTTACACAGAAAGTGATGGGCCAGGGGTGATGGTCGAGGCAGGTACAATAGTGGTGCTTAAGAGGGCTTTAGATAGGCACATGGATATGCAGGAAATAGGGTGCAGGCACATAAGGCAGATGAGGTTAGTTTTATCTTGGCATTATGTTCAGCACAGACATTATGGGCTGAATGGCCTTTTGCTGTGTTGTACAAATAAATGATCTAATTCATTTACTTACATTATCCCTTAGCTAAGCACAATTAATAAGCATACATGTCACATGTCACATTGCTAGCACACATATGTTCTATGTTCTATGCATGTATTTATTGGCAGGTCACAGGGCCGACTCATATGCGTAAATTAACCATCAGCATTAGGCTTCAACTGCGCCAGTCCAGTCCTGAAATGTTTGTGCTAACATTGTGGCATCATGAACTATTGCCACCGCGGGAATACCGAGGGAGAGCATTTTGCACAGAGCGATCGGGAGGTTGACAGTGATGAACGAGGCACCACGTCTCTCTCCTGATAATACCTGGTTTGGAAACACGTCTGAAGGAAAGAGGTTACGGCTCTGTGTAGCGTCCAGTGGGAGATGAAGGGTAAAGTGACTGTAACTTGGTGAGTTTTTTCTCCTGTTGATTGCCTTTGGTTTTGAGCAGGGTGGATTAATATTAAAGGGTGGTGAGCCCAAGGGTGGCAGCGAGACGGAGCAGGAACGTGCAATGTCAAAGGGGTGAGAAGAAGAAACATTCAGACTGCAGGCATTAATAATTAATACGTTTTTCTTTTCCTCCTTGGTTTACTGTAACTGTGCAATCTGCAGGGACAGGTAAATCAACAGCATTAAGAAATGTATTTTTTATTTCGCATGTATCGTTAGAGTCACAGAGCTGTTTCAGCAGGGAAACAGGCCCTTCGGACCACCTTGTCCGCGCTGACCAAGTTGGCATAAGGGGTCAGTCCCATTTGCCTGCATTTGACCCTTAGCTCTCTCACCCTTTCCTGTCCATATATCTGCCCAAATGTCTTTTAAAATTCCTAATTGTTCCCGCTTCTATGGGTTCCTCTCGCAGCTCATTCCAGATACGGACTACCCTCTGAGTGTAAACGTCTCTCCTGAGGTCCCTCTTAAATCTCTCCACTCTCACTTTGAGCCTGCGCCCTCTAGTTTTATTATCCGTGAGCGTTCACTTTTATCCATGCCATTGTGATCTTAGACACAAAAAGCTGGAGCAACTCAGCGGGACAGGCAGCATCTCTGGAGAGAAGGAACGGTCTCGACCCGAAACGTCACCCATTCCTTCTCACCAGAGATGCTGCCTGTCCCGCTGAGTTACTCCAGCTTTTTGTGTCTATCTTCGGTTTAAACCAGCATTTGCAGTTTTTTCTTACCCATTGTGATCTTGTACACCCTCAATAAGGTCACCCCTCAGCCTCCTGTGCTCCACTGCAACATCCCAGCCTACACAGCCTCTCCTTATAATTTCTTACAACACAGATGGAGACCATTTGGCCCATTGAGTCCGTGCTGCCTCTTAGAACAATCCCAACAGTCCCGATCATCTACCTCACCTGCACATCACATCCCCACAGATTTGTCTGCCAGCCACCTGCATAAAATAAAATTGACAATTAACCTAATATATGGCCTTGCATTTCAATAGAACCCTTCACAACCCTTTGTGGTCATGAAGCACTTTTTCCAAATGAATTTGTTGAGCCAGGCAGCCCCTATGGAGGGAGAAGGACAGACCACATTTCAGGTGAGGACCCTTCTTCATACAGGCTTCTCCACACTTTGTCTTTTGCTCTTATATAAGTGCTCAGAGGAAATTGGTTGCTTAAAAAGCTGTCAATGGCCACTCCCCTCTCACACTTAACGTAACATCCATTACCATTGAAGTCTGAAGAAGGGTCCCGGCCCAAAATGTTACTATATCTATTCTCCCGAGATGCTGCCGGACATGCTGAGTGCGTTACTCCAGCATTTTTTGTGTCTATTTTGATGTAATGGGCCATTCTTTAGAAAGTGAACCAAAATGTCACACACCTGACCAGACTTCATCACGTAAAATAATACGTTAAAAAATTCTTGTAAGAGATTAATCTTATTCATTGCTATTTTCCAACCTACAGAACTATAATGCACGTCTTTTTTTTTAAATTCGCGGTGTTTGTGAGATAAAACTGAGTTATGAAAAAAATGCTTCCGTGTGAGGTCACACACGTGACCAGTCATATTTGAACTCTGACCCTAAACAAACATTGTCAGCATATGGAACATATAAAAATGTCACTTGATAAACTTCGACATGTATAAGTCATATATACAGTACAAAACAATATACCTGTAATGCTTTCAGTATTCCACAGTTTTTTCATATTTCTGGTCACACACATGACTAAGAACGGCCCTAAACCAGCAGCTGCGGTTTTTTCATATTTTTTCATATTTCAGATACAGCGCGGAAACAGGCCTTTTCGGCCCACCAAGTCCGCGCCGCCCAGCGATCCCCGCACATTAACACTATCCTACACACACTAGAGACAATTTTAGGGACAATTTTTACATTTACCCAGTCAATTAACCTACATACCCGTACGTCTTTGGAGTGTGGGAGGAAACCGAAGATCTCGGAGAAAACCCACGCAGGTCACGGGGAGAACGTACAAACTCCTTACAGTACAGCACCCGTAGTCAGGATCGAACCTGAGTCTCCGGTGCTGCATTCGCTGTAAAGCAGCAACTCTACCGCTGCGCCTTTCCTACACTATTCCTGCCTTCTCTGGCGGAACGTGTTCCTATCTATTTACAGGATGTGGGAACAGCTGGCATTTATAGACCAACCCGAACTGCTTGAGAAAATGTTGATGATCCACCTTTTTGTACCACCACAGTCATTCCAATGAGCGTGCAACTACAATAATCAATAGGAAGGAACTCCAGGTGCTGCTTTACACTTCATCCACAGCCAACAATGGGCCATGATGGCCTCCACCCTTCCTGAGGTAATCTGTTGCCGGCCCTATTTTGTTCTGGCCTTCCTTATCTTTCAGTCTGAAGAAGGACTCTGACCCGAAACATCACCTATTCTTTTTCTCCAGACGTTCTGCCCGACCCGCTGAGTTACTCCAGCATTTTATGTTCTGCTCCTACAGTAATGCTGGGGATAGAGTTCGTAACAATGAAGAATCGGGAGGTTTAGTTTAGGTTAGTTTAGAGATACAGCAGCGAAACAGGCCCTTCGGCCCACCGAGTCCCTGCCGACCAGCAATCCCTGCACACTAACACTATCTTACACAGGCTTGGTACAATTTACAATTATACCAAGCCAATTAATCTACAAACCTGTAAGTCTTCGGAGTGTGGGACAAAACCGGAGCTCCCGGAGAAAACACACGCAGGTCACGGGGAGAACATTCAATCTCTGGACAGATAGCAGCCGTAGTCAAAATCAAAGCTGGGTCATCGATGCTGTAAGGCAGCAACTCTACCGCCACATCTTGGTGTTTCCAATTTGGAATGGTGTGTGACATGGAGGGCAATCTGCAAGTGGTGGCATCCCCAAGAGATTGCTGCCCTTGTCCTTGGTTGTGGAGGTCATGGATTTGGAAGGTGTAGTTATGATGTAAGGCAGTGTCTGTGACACATAGTGCAGACTCTGTACAGGCGGTGGAGGGAGTGAATGTTCCCAACTCCCTCCATCTACAAAGCTCTGAATCCTCAGTAAGTTCATCAGTGATTGGAACAGAATTAGGCCATTTGGCCCATCAAGTCTACTCACCATTCAATCATGGCTGATCTCTCTTTCCCTCTCAATTCTCCTGCTTTCTCCCCATTACTCCTGTCACCCATACTAATCAAGAATCTATCAATCCCTCCCTTAAAAATATCAATTGACTTGTTCTCCACCGCCATCTGTGGCAATGAATTCCACAGATTCACTACTCTCTGATTAAATAAATTCCTCCTCATCTCCTTCCGAAAGGTATAGTTGTAAATCTGTGGAATTCTCTGCCTCAGAAGGCAGTGGAGGCCAATTCTCTGAATGCATTCAAGAGACAGCTAGATAGAGCTCTTAAGGATAGCGGAGTCAGGGGGTATGGGGAGAAGGCAGGAACGGGGTACTGATTGAGAATGATCAGCCATGATCACATTGAATGGCGGTGCTGGCTCGAAGGGCCAAATGGCCGACTCCTGCACCTATTGTCTATTGTATGTCCTTTTAAACTGTGGCTATGGCCTCTGGCCCTGGACTCTCCCACGAGTGAAAACATTCTCTCCACATCAGTATCACAGTTATTGTCTTAGTTGACAAACTATTTAAACAAGTGCTAAACTGAAGTATGAAGAAATGATATTCAATAAAACTTTGACTGCTTGAAGTCAAACTCTTCTTAGATTCAATTCATTTTTACCTGGGCTTTCTGGGTCATCCTATTTCATCTTGGCAGGATTAAAAAGAAAGCTGTCTGCCTTTAAAAAATGACACTCTTTCTTGTGCTGGGAATAATAAATCAATATTACAGCAAAGTCACTCATTGGGCACATTTCCCAGCTGTCAGAGATTGAAACATGAGGGCCAACGTACCTCTTTGTGTTTTCACATTTTGTCATCGTTTTCTTTTTTTATTTCAGTCACATTTGTCACTTTTGGGCTCTGTTTCTATTTTGTTCTGAACTGTAGTTCAGATCAATTTAATATGAGTGACATATTCAGCAGCAAATCAACATAATTTCATTTCGGAACCAGGACATTGATGGGAAGGTTCCACTGCAGATGAAACGGACGGTAAAACATTCGTATAGAGTCTTGGCCGTAGAGTCATAGAGTCACACAGCGCAGAAACAGTCCCCGCTTCATGTCCTTGCACCAAGATGCCCCATCGAATCTAATCCCCTTTGCCCATGTTTGGCCCTTATCTCTCTGAAGTTTTCTGATTCATGTACCTGTCCAAATGTCTCTTAAATCATATTCTTTTCTATCATCTGATCAGGTTGTCTGTGTAAGTGTGCAGGTATCAGACCAATTACACCATCACAAAGGGAGCAGAAGGGGGCAAGATGTTTCCTAATCATTTGGCTTCCCGCTCATCTTTGCTATGTCATATGTCTTCTCTTTTAGTTTTATACTGTCCTTGACTTCCCTTATCAGCCACGGTTGCCTCTTACTCCCCTTAGAAACTTTCCTCCTCTTTGGAATGAAATGATACTGCACCTTCTGGGTTATTCCCAGAAATTCCTGCCATTGCTTTTCCACCGTCATCCCTGCTAGGGTCCCTTTCCAGTCAACTTAGGCCAGCTCCTCCCTCGTGCCTCCATCGTCCCCTTTGCTCAACTGCAATACTGACACTTCTGATTTTACCTTCTCCCTCTCAAATTGCAGATTAAAACTTAGCATATCATGGTCACTACCTCCTAATGGTTCCTTTACGTTGAGTCCCCCTATTAAATCCGGTTCATTACACAACACTAAATCCAGAATTCCCTTTCCCTGGTAGGCTCCAGTACAAGCTGCTCTAAGAATCCACCTCGGAGGCACTCTACAAACTCCCTTTCTTGGGGTCCAGTACCAACCTGATTTTCCCAGTCTACCTGCACATTGAAATCTCCCATAACCACTGTAGCATTACCTTTGTTACATGCCAATTTTAACTCCTGATGCAACTTGCACCCTATATCCGGGCTACTGTTTGGAGGCCTGGAGATAACTCCCATTAGGGTCTTTTTGCCCTTACAATTTCTCAGTTCTATCCACAATGACTCTACATCTTCTGATTCTATCTCACCCCTCGCAAAGGACTGATTTTCATTCCTTACCAACAGAGCTACCCCACCCCCTCTGCCCACCCGTTTGTCTTTTCGATAGGACGTACAACCCTGAATATTCAGTTCCAACCTCCAATCCTCTTGCACCCATGTCTCTGTAATTCCCACATCTTCATACCTACCAATCTCTAACTGAGCCCCAAGCTCATCCACTTTATTTCTTATACTTCATGCATTCATGTATAACACTTTTAATTCGGTATTCACCTCCCCTCCTATTTCACCTCACCTTACTCTCTTATCCCTTCTTGAACTTCCCGTCCCTTTAATTTGGGTGTCTTTCGTAACTTTTCCAGTACTCTCTTTCCCTTTAACTCCATCCTTATACTTCCAATTTGTTGACCCCTCCCTCCCCCCCTATTCAGATGCTGCCTGACCACAGAATTCCTCCAACACTTTTGTGTTTTGCTCACCTAGTCCCAACTTGGTCGACATGGACAAGGTAGGGCCGAAGGGCAATAGACAATAGGTGCAGGAGTAGGCCATTCGGCCCTTCGAGCCAGCACCGCCATTCAATGTGATCATGGCTGATCATTCTCAATCAGTACCCCGTTCCTGCTTTCTCCCCATACCCCCTGACTCCGCTATCCTTAAGAGCTCTATCTAGCTCTCTCTTGAATGTATTCAGAGAATTGGCCTCCACTGCCCTCTGAGGCAGAGAATTCCATAGATTCACAACTCTCTGACTGAATTTTTTTTCCTCATCTCTGTTCTAAATGGCCTACCCCTTATTCTTAAACTGTGGCCCCTTGTTCTGGACTCCCCCAACATTGGGGACATGTTTCCTGCCTCTAACGTGTCCAACCCCTTAATAATCTTATACGTTTCGATAAGATCCCCTCTCATCCTTCTAAATTCCAGTGTATACAAGCCTAGTCACTCCAGTCTTTCAACATATGACAGTCCCGCCATTCCGGGAATTAACCTAGTAAACCTACGCTGCACGCCCTCAATAGCAAGAATATCCTTCCTCAAATTTGTTTCCATGCTATACGACTTCATAACTCAACTCAGGCAAGTGTGTGTGGCCACGACCTTGCCCTTGCATTCATATTATACTCTAGCAAGGACCTTTTTTTGTCTTAACTGACTAATAAAAACTAAGATCTTGATAGGTTGAATGCATGGGAATAATTTACTATTAGGCCCGTAATAGATTCATTCAGGAAAATCCATGCAAGTAGTTAATATCTAGTTCATTTTTCATTTTTATTTAAATTACGCTGAGCAGAATTGATGTCCCAGGTCTGTCGAGTGCTGGCACCTCTGCTAATTTCTTGAGCAATGGAGAAGTTATATTGTTTGACATAATTACCTTCATATAAAGATATTCCCAATCAATTCTCCTTTGACATTGTAGAGCGAGCATTAAAACTCTGAGGAGACAGACAAATGGTTAAGACTGGAATTTAAAAAAGAATATTACGACCAGAAGGAAAAAATAAATGTTCATTATTTTCTTTTTTTTTATGTCGTTTTTTAATCCATTGCCAGTATATCAAGAGAGAGTCAAAAGTGTTTTATTGTTCTATGTTTTCTTGTACTCTTTAAGTAGGATAAAGAGAATATGTGCATTGATTGTGGACTTTAGGAGAGCTCCCCCTCCCCTCCCCCCACTCACCATCAACAACACCACAGTCACATCTGTGGAGTCATTTAAGTTCCTTGGAACCATCATCTCCAGGGACCTTAAATGGGAGGCCACCATCGACTCCACAGTCAAAAAGGCCCAACAGAGGATGTACTTCCTGGGGCAGCTGAGAAAACACAATCTGCCACAGGCAATAATGGTCCAGTTTTATACTGCCATCGTAGAGTCTGTCCCCACCTTCTCCATCATGGTCTGGTTTGGCTCAGCCACCAAGCACGACATCCGGAGGCTGCAGCGCATCGTTCGATCAGCCGAGAAGGTTGTTGGCTGCAACCTTCCCCCCCCCATTGACGAACTGTACACTGCAAGGGCCAGGAAACGAGCGGGCAAGATCGTCTCTGACCCCTCTCACCCTGGCCACAAACTCTTTGAAGCACTTCCCTCTGGAATGCAATTCCGGACTGTCAAAGCAGCCACAGCCAGACATAAAATCAACTTTTTTCCACGAGCGGTAGCTCTACTCAACAGCCAAAAGTCTGTAGCCTCCTTTTGCTCTGGTATTTTATTCCGTTCTTCACACGTTTAAATTATTATGTTTTATTCTTAATTGTTTACTGTATGTTGTGTTGTTATCCTTGCGAGCAAAGCACCAAGGCAAATTACGTGTATGTGTACATACTTGGCTAATACAATTTATTCAATTCAATTCAATTCAATATGTCCCGAAATGGAACAATAAAATCCTTACTTTTTTTAGTTTTAGCTTAGTATATTTTATTGGCACGAGTAAAAAGGTACAGTGAGAATTATTTTTTTTGTTACATGCAGTCCAGTCAGCAGAAAGACTTTTTGTGATTACAATCCAGACGCCCATAATGTACAGATACAGGGTAAAGGGAATCACATTTGGTGCAAGGTAAAGTCCAGTAAAGTCCAATTAAAGATAGTCCAAAGGTCTCCACTGAGGTAGATGGGAGGTCAGGACTGCTCTCTAGTTGGTGACAGGATAGTTCAGTTGCGGAAGAAATAGCTGGGAGGAAACTGTCCCTGAATTTGGAGGCATGTGTTTGGTTTAGAAATGCAGTGCAGCAAAAGGCCCTTTGGCCCACCGAGTCCACCCCAACCTGTGATCCCCATACACCAACACTGTCCTACACGCGAGGGACAATTTACAATCTTTACCAAAGCCAAATTAACCTATAAACCTGAGGTATTTATTCACAAAATGCTGGAGTAACTCAGCAGGTCAGGCAGCATCTCGGGAGAGAAGGAATGGGTGATGCTGCCTGACCTGCTGAGTTACTCCAGCATTTTGTGAATAAATACCTTCGATTTGTACCAGCATCTGCAGTTATTTTCTTATACTATCTTAACCTATAAACCTGTATATCTTTGGAATGTGGGAGGCACCCGGAGAAAACCCACATGGTCATGGGGAGAACGTACAAACATCATACAGATAGCTCCCATGGTCAGGATCGAACCAGGATCGAAGGGTCTCTGGCTCTTTATGGCAGCAACTCCACTGCTGCCCCATAGTGCCGCCCCAGTTCTGCCTGGTGTTCATCTCTCAAGCAGCTCTGCAGAAACAGTGAGATTGAGCTTCACCATGTGAACTTGCGGGAGCTTCCTGTGTTGAATTCGCTACCTCCCTTTTGTTAGAACAGTTGTTGGAGGCCGGGTGCCTTGCCAGGAACATATTGGGAATGGTACAAAGTTGTGCTCCTGCTCTATCTTTGGCTCCCTCTGCTCCACATTATCTCTTTCCCTTGGGAAATGTGATCACTCACTGTTGCCAATACCTCCTCGTCGCTATCTTCACTGTATCCACACATTATGTAAAGAAACCTATTATCTGGTGACGTTAAAAGTCAATGCAGACTGCCAGATACCTCATTAAGGAAATAATAGCCCAGATGTACATCTTCCTGCCAATGTCACTTTGGATCTAGGCCATTCAAATATATATTTGTAGGCTCCTGCCAGTTCCTGGGGCATTAGAACAAGTCATGTCATTGTTCAAGAACATAAATCTAACCACAAGGATACAGGAGAAGCACTGGCAATGGGCGGATAGCCTTGGGAGGAAGAAAATATGTGAAGAATCCAAAAGTGTGGCTGGCTCAATCGTGAGTATCTGTATTTGTAATTCCTGGTTGGGGGGGGGGGGTGAGCAGACTCCAAATGGGCACAAAGCAGAAGGTTGTTGCTTCACAAGCTGCCTCAAAGTGAGACTGCACCTGGAGTACTGTGTGCAGTTTTGGTCTCCAAATTTGAGGAAGGATATTCTTGCTATTGAGGGCGTGCAGCGTAGGTTCACTAGGTTAATTCCCGGAATGGCGGGACTGTCGTATGTTGAAAGGCTGGAGCAATTAGGCTTGTATACACTGAAATTTAGAAGGATCAGGGGGGATCTTATTGAAACATATAAGATAATTAGGGGATTGGACACATTAGAGGCAGGAAACATGTTCCCAATGTTGGGGGAGTCCAGAACAAGGGGCCACAGTTTAAGAATAAGGGGTAGGCCATTTAGAACGGAGATGAGGAAGAACTTTTTCAGTCAGAGAGTGGTGAAGGTGTGGAATTCTCTGCCTCAGAAGGCAGTGGAGGCCAGTTCGTTGGATGCTTTCAAGAGAGAGCTGGATGGAGCTCTTAAGGATAGCGGAGTGAGGGGGTATGGGGAGAAGGCAGGAACGGGGTACTGATTGAGAGTGATCAGCCATGATCGCATTGAATGGCGGTGCTGGCTCGAAGGGCTGAATGGCCTACTCCTGCACCTATTGTCTATTGTCTATTGTCTAAAGTGCTGGAGTAACTCAGCAGGTCAGGCAGCATCTCTGGATAAAATGCACAGGAGATGTTTTGTAGACCCTTCTGAATAGACCCTTCGTAGACCCTTCAGGAGGGTCCCCGACCCAAAATGTCACCTATTCACATTCTCCAGAGATGCTGCCTGGCCTGCTGAGTTACTCCAGCACCTTTGTGACCTTTTGGTATTAACCAGCATCTGTAGTTCCTTGTTTCTACAGAAGATTGTGTCTGCCATTTTCTTTGAACACCTAGATTTAATCTGATGGAGCTAACCTGAATCACATTGGTATGAGGTGTGTATTAGTTTGATCTGAAAATTGAGGTGGGGTAAGAAGGGAAAGAAGAGTCAATTTTAGACTTTAGACTTCAGAGATATAGTGTGGAAACAGGCCCTTCGGCCCACCAAGTCTGCAACAACCAGCAATCACTGCGTACACTAGCACAATCCTACACACAAGGGACAATTTACAATTCACAGAGGTCAATTGACCGACAAATCTGCATGCCTTTGAAGTGTCGTAGGAAACCGGTGCACCTGGAGAAAACCCACGTGGTCACAGGGAGAATGTACTGACAGCATCCATAGTAAGGATTGAACCCGGGTCTCTGGCGCTGTGAGGCTGCAACTCTACCGCTGTGCCGCCCTGTGTGGGGGGTGGACATTACTCTGCAAGCTAATTTATCCAAAATACCCTGCTGTCTATTGTACTTAATCTTTCAAAAGCAGCTGAACAATCCTTCCTGCAGTCTCATCTTTACAATCCCTGTTCTGAATTGGCCAGAGAGGAAAACATTACTTCTTATTGAACTGCAGTTCATCTCGTTCCCTCCAATTACAGGAGATGTGACCTCTTGTGATAATCTGTAGCCCCAGAGTTCTTCTGTCTGTGTACAAGCCATCAGCTTAATGTCCCTCAGAGGTTAGTGGCAGTAACACATGTGGGATGGTTTGTTGACCTGCTGCACATGGAAACTCCCACACTGTCAATTTTTTTTGGAGCAAGGTTTATTATTGCTTCTTGCTGGAAGGAAAGTAAATCAATGTACACCCTTGTCTCACTCCAACTGTTGAAATGAACCATTCCATCAGTTTCCTCTCCACACTGACAGCGCTCGGGGACTGGTTACAGATGTTCCCTATCAGTGTGATGAGCTTCTCAGCAATGCCATACATCGTCAAGACATGCCATATCCCTTCTGACCCAATGCTGCTTACAATCTATGAAGCTGTTGAAACAATGAATGCGGTGTTCTATAAATTTCTCCATTTGATCTATCGCACTCTGCTCTGGTCGAAACCTAGCCGCTCTTCAGACAGACTTCCCGCTGTGAAGTGTTCCGTTCTCCACCGCAGTGTTTTATATTTACTTGCCTGGGTGCACTCTGTGAGCTGATATTCCTGAAGGAAGACATTGATCTCGCCCTCCTACCTACTGAAGAGTCAAGTGTGTTTATTTGTCATGTGCATGGGATCTGAACTGTGACAAAGAGTTCCTTACTTGCTGCAGCTTAACAGGCAGACTGCGGCAACAGCAACAATAAGTATGCAGTAAATAAGCAGTTATTCAAGAGAGTCCAGTGTGTTTTATTGACACATGTCCCAGATAGAACAATGAAATTCTTACTTGCAGCAGCACAACAGAATATGTAAACATAGTACACTGTAAACAATATAATAAACGAGAGAAAAAAAAAGTTCAGTGTGTATATATATATATATATATACACAATACTCACAAATACACACACATATATTTAGATTTTAGATTTAGATTTAGAGATACAGCGCGGAAACAGGCCCTTCGGCCCACCGGGTCCGCGCCGCCCAGCGATCCCCGCACATTAACACTATCCTACACACACTAGGGACAATTTTTTTTTACATTTACCCAGTCAATTAACCTACATACCTGTACGTCTTTGGAGTGTGGGAGGAAACCAAAGATCTCGGAGAAAACCCACGCAGGTCACGGGGAGAACGTACAAACTCCGTACAGTACAGCACCCGTAGTCAGGATCGAACCTGAGTCTCCGGCGCTGCATTCGCTGTAAGGCAGCAACTCTACCGCTGCGCCACCGTGCCGCAAGGCAAGTATATATGCACACACGCACACATACATACGTGCACACAGAAAGCAAACAATAGTAGTGCAATAATAACAATAATAGGCTATGTAGTTCAGAGCTTATTTGAGGTTGTGGTGTTTAATAGCTGAATGGCTGTAGGGAAGAAGCTGTTCCTGAACCTGGATGTTACAGTGTTCAGGGTAGTTTGGAGTAACCTAGTCCATGATAGTGCAAAAACCTTGGAACGTAGAACAACCATAGTAGTTCAAAATCCAAAAGGGTTTGGTGCTGAGGTAAGGCTGTGGTTAACGTTGTGCAGGGTGGTTTAAGAGCCCAATGGTCGATGGGAAGCAGCTGTTCTTGAACCAGGTGATCACAGTGCTCAGGTTCCTGTATCTTCTCTTCCAGATGGTGGCAGTAAGCAGGGTGTGCAGCCATGGGTGTGTGGGCTTTTGATGATGCCGGCTGCATTCTAGAGGCATCGTTTCCAATAGATACCTTGGAAGGTGGGCTGGTCAGTCCCCCTGATGGACTGGGCAAAGTCTACCACTCCTTTGTACTTGAGCGTTTGAGTTTCTGAAGTAGGCCATGCTACAACCAGTCCTGAAGGCTAGATCTTCTTCTTGCGTTTAAGGCAGCAGAAGTTATGAAGCTGCTTCTGCTTCTGCTGTCTCAGTTTGTTGTCGTTCGCCTGACTGAGGTCAGTTGACAGGGCTCACCACGGGGAGGTCGACAACGTGAGCCCCAAGGCTAGTTGTGATAGCACATCTTCCACGGCCATTTGATCACCTTCATCCATTTTGCTTCACACATTTTACATCGACTCCATTCTTATATTATTGACTTCAGAAAATATGATCTTTTCCAATCCATAAAATTCCTTCCTTCTTCTTCAAAGACATTTGCAGTCTTTCCTTTCATTCAGGGTAATTTTTCCAGAATCAACTCATCCTTCAAAATGAACTGTGAGGAAGATGCTATGAGGTTGCAGGGTGACTTGGACAGGTTGTGTGAGTGGGCGGATGCATGGCAGATGCAGTTTAATGTGGATAAGTGTGAGGTTATCCACTTTGGTGGTAAGAATAGGAAGGCAGAGTATTATCTGA
Organism: Rhinoraja longicauda; assembly: GCF_053455715.1. Classification (NCBI taxonomy): domain Eukaryota; kingdom Metazoa; phylum Chordata; class Chondrichthyes; order Rajiformes; family Arhynchobatidae; genus Rhinoraja; species Rhinoraja longicauda. Next base: position 9,601,777 of record NC_135984.1, read on the forward strand.
ATGGTGTCAAGTTAGGAAAAGGGGACGTACAACGAGATCTGGGTGTCCCAGTGCATCAGTCACTGAAAGGAAGCATGCAGGTACAGCAGGTAGTGAAGAAAGCCAATGGAATGATGGCCTTCATAACAAGAGGAGTTGAGTATAGGAGCAAAGAGGTCCTTCTGCAGTTGTACCGGGCCCTAGTGAGACCACACCTGGAGTACTGTGTGCAGTTTTGGTCTCCAAATTTGAGGAAGGATATTCTTGCTATTGAGGACGTGCAGCGTAGGTTTACTAGGTTAATTCCCGGAATGGCGGGACTGTCATATGTTGAAAGACTGGAGCGACTAGGCTTGTATACACTGGAATTTAGATGAGAGGGGATCTTATCGAAACGTATAAGATTATTAAGGGGTTGGACACGTTAGAGGCAGGAAACATGTTCCCAATGTTGGGGGAGTCCAGAACCAGGGGCCACAGTTTAAGAATAAGGGGTAGGCCATTTAGAACGGAGATGAGGAAAAACCTTTTCAGTTAGAGAGTTGTGAATCTGTGGAATTCTCTGCCTCAGAAGGCAGTGGAGGCCAATTCTCTGAATGCATTCAAGAGAGAGCCAGATAGAGCTCTTAAGGATAGCAGAATCAGGGGGTATGGGGAGAAGGCAGGGACGGGGTACTGATTGAGAATGATCAGCCATGATCACATTGAATGGCGGTACTGGCTCGAAGGGCCGATTGGCCTACTCCGGCACCTATTGACTATTGTCTATTGTCTATTCTTCTACTCACTTGCCAAACTGTGTATCGTAGGTTCGCATAAAAAAAACATAATGATCAAACAACTACATTTCCTTCTGATATTTGTTAAGGGATCAACATTGGCCTGGATACCTGTGGTCTTCCTCAGAGTAGTGCCAATCCATTTTGCTTTTCAACTCTAGTTATGGGCCCTCCGAGGGTCTCTTAGCTGTCCAAACACTGAACCATTTACACTGAATTCCCCCTAATTTGGTAATAATGTCACTTTTTCCAAACTGAACTTGGCCTTGCATCAGCCCTGTCCCCACAGTTGATGATCCTTGTCCACCATCTCCATAACGGACCGCGCATCAGCGAAATTCTCCCGATAGATTTAAAACTCTGGAGCACAAAAAAATCTCCTCATTGATAAGCATCACGCGAGTGACTCTAATTTCGTGCTTGCAAAACAGTGAGCTCTGCACTCATCCGTTAATAAAATAGATTATAATGTAGGAAATGTTAAATTACTTTTATGGATTTTGTGCTGAATATTGGAAAATAGAAGTCAGTTTTTCATGCAGAAATGCGGGCTGGCATGATAGAGAGTTTGAGTCAGAGGGTTACGGATTCATGTGCCTTTCCTTGGCTCTCACGCACGCACACATATTCCAACACAGTGCACAAGCAGCACTGCACAAACTGAGGCGCTGCCAGGAGGAACTCAACGGGCCAGGCGGCATCCTTGGACAGAGAGAGGGGCAAACGACAATTCGGGTCGAGACCTTCAAACATCAGTCTGAAGAAGGGGTAGTGCAGTTCTGGTCGCCAAATTATAGGAAGGATGTCGACAAAATGGAGAGCTTACAGAGGAGATTTACTAGAATGTTGCCTGGGTTTCAGCACTTAAGCTACAGAGAGAGGTTGAACAGGTTGGGTCTTTATTCTTTGGAGCGTAGAAGGTTGAGGGGGGACTTGATAGAGGTTTTTTAAATTTTAAGAGGGACGGACAGAGTTGACGTGGGTAGGCTTTTCCCCTTGAGAGTGGGGAAGATTCCAACAAGTGGACATAACTTTAGAATTGAGGGACAAAAGTTTAGGGGTAACATGAGGGGTAATTTCTTTACTCAGAGGGTGGTGGCTGTATGGAATGGGCTTCCGGTGGAAGTGGTGGAGGCAGGCTCGATTTTATTATTTAAGAGTAAATTGGATAGGTATATGGATGAGAGGGGATTGGTGGGTTATGGTCTGAGAGCAGGTAGATGAGACTAGGTCAGAGAGAGTGGTCGGCGTGGACTGGTAGGGCCGAACGGGCCTGTTTCCGTGCTGTAGTTGTTATATGGTTATATGGTTATATGGTTATAGTGAGAGGGAACAGCAGATACCGTTTCTTAACCAAAGATAGACACAAAAGTGCTGGAGGAACTCAGAAGGTCAGGCAACATCCCTGGAGAAAATGGATAGGTGAATTTTCAGGTCAGGACCCTTCTTCAGGATCCCAACTCAAAATGTCACCTATCCATCAATAGGGTGAATGCACAGAGTCCTTTAACAAGCGTAGGGGAGTCAAAAACCAGAGGACATAGGTTTAAGGTGAGAGGGGGAAGATTTAATTGGAATCTGAGGGGCAACCTTTCCCTCAGAGGATGGTGGGTATATGAAACTATCTGTCAGAGGAGATAGTTAAGGCAGGTACAATAATAACATTAAAAAAGTCATTTGGACAGGTACATGGATAGGAAAGGTTTAGATTTTTAGATTTAGATTCAGAGATACAGCACGGAAATAGGCCCTTCGGCCCACCGGGTCCGCGCCGCCCAGCGATCCCCGCACACTAACACTATCATACACACACAAGGGACAATTTTTTTTACATTTCCCCAGCCAATTAACCTACATGCCTGAACGTCTTTGGAGTGTGGGAGGAAACCGAAGATCTCGGAGAAAACCCACGCAGGTCACGGGGAGAACGTACAAACTCCGTACAGACGGTGCCCGTAGTCAGGATCGAACTTGAGTCTCTGGCGCTGCATTCGCTGTAAGGCAGCAACTCTACCGCTGCGCCACCGTGCCGCACTTTAGAGTGATATGGGTCAAATGCAGGCAGGTGGGACTAGTGTAGATGGGACATCTTAGTCATCATGGAAATCATTGCCACAGATGGCAGTGGAAGCCAAGTCAACGGGTATTTTTAAGGCGGCGATTGACAGGTTCTTGTTTAGTAAGAGCATCAGGGATTACAGGGAGAAGGCAGAAAGGGGTTAAGAGGGAAAGATAGATCAGCCAAGATTGAATGGCGGAGTAGACAATGGGCCAAATGGCCTAATCCTGCTCCTATAACTTATGACATGCTCTATGACCCTATGACTGTATGACTCACACAATCAAGACCACAAGGAGATGACAAAGGAAACCAGGTGATATGATAAACAATAAATATGTAGACACAAAATGCTGGAGTAACTCAGTGTGTCAGGCAGCATCCCAGGAGAGAAGGAATGGGCGACGTTTCGGGTCGAGACCCTTCTTCAGACCTGATCAGTATGTAGCAGGGTCTCGACCCGAAACGTCACCCACTCGATCAGTCTGAAGAAAGGTCTCGACCCGAAACGTCACCCATTCCTTCTCTCCTGGGATGCTGCCTGACCCGCTAAGTTAGTCCAGCATTTTGTGTCTACCTTCGATTTAAATCAGCACCAGCAGTATTTTCCTAAACAATAAATATGTACTCTGCCACCACCACCACTCCTGGCAGTGCATTCCAGGCACTCACCAATCTCTGTGCAAAAGTAAGTGCCCCACGCATCTCCTTTAAAGTTTCTTTCTCAAATCTCTGGCAATAAGTTTCTGCTGACCAAAAGAGAAATTAAACATTGCCAGTGAAACTTGGCAGTTCAGACAGCATCTGTGGAGAGAGAATCGGAAACATACGCCACTTTTATAAATTCAGCAGGTCAAGAGTCCAGAGTGTTTAATTGCCATACGCACCACTAACGGAATAATGAAATTATAACTTGCAGCAACATAACAATAGACAATAGACAATAGACAATAGGTGCAGGAGTAGGCCATTCAGCCCTTCGAGCCAGCACCGCCATTCAATGCGATCATGGCTGATCACTCTCAATCAGTACCCCGTTTCTGCCTTCTCCCCATACCCCCTCACTCCGCTATCCTTAAGAGCTCTATCCAGCTCTCTCGAAAGCATCCAACGAACTGGCCTCCACTGCCTTCTGAGGCAGAGAATTCCACACCTTCACCACTCTCTGACTGAAAAAGTTCTTCCTCATCTCCGTTCTAAATGGCCTACCCCTTATTCTTAAACTGTGGCCCCTTGTTCTGGACTCCCCCAACATTTGGAACATGTTTCCTGCCTCTAATGTGTCCAATCCCCTAATTATCTTATACGTTTCAATAAGATCCCCCCTCATCCTTCTAAATAACATGCTTGTCAAAACAATAACCAGATAATCAAAATAAACAAATCTTCAATAAAACAACACTAGTGTAGAACAAACCTGAAACTGTTCGAGCAACCAAAAACATTTCTTCTCTCCGGAGATGCTGCCTGTCCCACTGAGTTACTCCAGCATTATTGTGTCTATCTTTGGTGTAAAGCAGCATCTGCAGTTCCTTCCAACACATTCCTTAGTTCATAGTTTAGTGTTGTGCAGCGTTCAGGTTTTGAGGTTAGATTTTAGATTTTTTTAGATTTAGATATAGCGCGGAAACAGGCGTTCAGAAGCCGGATAAAAAAGAGAAATAACCTTTTTTTGAGTGTGGTGGTGCATGGTTTCAAGCTTCTGTACTTTAGATTTAGATTTAGATTTAGAGATACAGCGCGGAAACAGGCCCTTTGGCCCACCGGGTCCGCGCCGCCCAGCGATCCCCACACATTAACACTATCCTACACACACAAGGGACAATTTTTTTTACATATGCCCAGCCAATTGACCTACATACCTGTACGTCTTTGGAGTGTGGGAGGAAACCGAAGATCTCGGAGAAAACCCACGCAGGTCATGGGGAGAACGTACAAACTCCGTACAAACGGCGCCCGTAGTCAGGATCGAACCTGAGTCTCCGGCGCTGCATTCGCTGTAAGGCAGCAACTCTACCACTGTGCCACCGTGCCATTTGGTGCATCATTTTCCTGCCAGTTTGGCGGCCTGACATTTTGTTCGTTGCGTTTCCCCTCCCACCTGCATGCTCTGATAGCCTGCAAGCATCTATGTCCTGCCCATCTGCCTCAGTTGTGCACAGACAGCACCTGAAGGCTGCAGATACCCTATCCTCCATGTTCTCCGCGGGACCTCCAAGAGGGAAATGGAACATCTGGTGAAGCACATCAGCTCTGATAGTTTGTGATGTGGTGAAGACTGGGAGCAAGAATAGATGTTCAGCAGTTTTTTGGGCCTTGATTCTTATTTGTCTTTATAGCAAATGACGTTAGCTCTTTCTGCACCGTTCTGTTTACAAACCTCAGGCGTGAAAGCTGTGGCAAATCAGTGATACTGAAGGAGGCTCGAGATGTCGCCAACAGACTAGTGCGCGTGCCATTTCCCACCAGTGCTTCTCCCTCCTTGTGCAAGGTTGTACTCATGACCCCGTGCGTGCGTTCTGTGGTAATAATCGATGGGAAGTGCAACATCCAACCGATCTGGAGGTATGCTGGCTTTTCACTCCATCTACCCTGGTGTGATTCAGGGTGCTGGTGTTAATGGCAGAAGACTTCATGTAGCAGGTTGCTCTGACATGGAGGAAGAAAATCTCTTTCCCCATTTCACAAGGAAAGAGAATTTGCAAACAAAGTTATTTTTCTCCCTTGCGTTGAGTGTCTGAATCTGTCCCTGTTCTAATCAGTGCACTGAATGAGGATGAAGTGCCTATTAGTTATGTGGTACCAAATCATTCTCCCTTGAGGCTGCATAAAAATGAGACTTTAACAGTACTTTCTAATTAAACTTTCTTATAAATGAACTCAAGATTAAATGCACAATTGGAGGCAGAAATTGCTACAGTTTCTAATGAACTTTATTTTTAATGTCTGTGGCACAGAAGTTAAATTGTAAACATATTATTTTTTGCTTCAATAACTCTGATTTTATCTCCCGTAGAATACAATTTTTTTCTGTACTGATGTAATTAAAGATATTTAAGTGCTGGAGTACTCAGTAGGCCAGGCAACATCTCTGGAGAACCATCAGGTTCTTGGTCAACAGGGACTCTGCTACAAGGACTGGGACCACCATCACAGCAGGAAGCAGATCGTACAGTATCTTCTGGTCTGCTAGCAACCCAAACAAGGACCATGCATAGACAGAGTGGACAGTCAGAACCTTTCAATCAGAACTTTAAGGTGAGAGGGGAAAGATTGAACAGTAATCCGAGGGGCAACTTTTTCACACAGAGAGTGGTGGGTGTATGCAATGAGCTTGCAGAGAAGGTAGTTGAAGCAGAAATTATCACAACATTTAAAAGACATTTGGACAGGTACATACATGGGAAAGCTTTAGGGGGATATGGGCCAAACACAGGCAAGTAGGACTAGTGTAGATTTGCACATTGGTTGGCATGCGTGAGCTGGGCCGAAGGGCCTGTTTCCATGCTCTACGAGTCTATGGGCGGCACGGTGGCCAGCGGTAGAGTTGCTGCCTTACAGCGAATGCAGCGCCGGAGACACAGGTTCGATCCTGACTATGGGCGCCGTCTGTACGGAGTTTGTACGTTCTCCCCGTGACCTGCGTGGGTTTTCTCCGAGATCTTCGGTTTCCTCCCACACTCCAAAGACGTACAGGTTTGTAGGTTAATTGGCTGGGCAAATGTTTTTAAAAAATCGTCCCTAGTGGGTGTAGGATAGTGTTAATGTGCGGGGATCGCTGGGCGGCGCGGACCCGGTGGGCCGAAGGGCCTGTTTCTGCGCTCTATCTCTAAATCTAAAATCTAAAATCTATGACTCTGAACTAAACTAAACTATTCCTTTTCAAGAGGTCAGTGACCCTCTTCATTACTCTTTTCCCATCTGGATGTGGGGGGGATATGGGTTATGTTTGGTCATTGATGGTCTTGGCATCATGTTCGGCACAGACATTGTGGGGTGAAAGACCTGTTCATGTGCAGTATTGCTCTACGCCTGAGATGAGTGGGTTAACGTATGATGAGCATTTGACGGCACTGGGCCTGTACTCGCTGGAGTTTAGAAGGATGAGGGGGGACCACGTTGAAACTTATTGAATAGTGAAAGGCCTGGATTGAGTGGATGTGGAGAGGATGTTTCCACTAGTGGGAGAGTCTAGGACCAGGAGCCATAGCCTCAGAATAAAAGGACGTTCCTTCTAGAAAGGAGATGAGGAGGAATTTATTTGGTCAGAGGGTGGTGAATCTGTGGAATTCATTGCCACAGAAGGCCGTGGGGGCCAAGTCAATGGATATTTTTTAAGGTGGAGATTGATAGGTTCTTGATTAGCAAGGGTGTCAGGGGTTATGGAGAGAAGGCAGGAGAATGGGGTTGAGAAGGAAAGATTGATCAGCCATGGTTGAATGGTGGAGTAGGCTTGGTGGGCCGAATGGCCTCATTCTGGCCCGACAACTTATGAATTTATGAACTCGTGAATGATCTGTAATCTCAAAGCCCTGGCATATTCTTCAGTGCTTCCTCTCCAGAGCCTCTCCTGCCTTTGAACACTTCTCGACTACCAGTGCAGTCTAGCAGAACATTGTGCCTTCCCTATTTGCTTCTTCCCATGAGCTTCTTCAATCATTGTTACTGATGCTGAAGCTGCTGGGATATGTGGTAATGGGTTGATAGACCAGAGTCAGATGACAAATCATAATTTCTCAGCACATTCTCTGCTGAGAGGTAATATTGAATCAGCATGAAAAAATATTTTTATAAATCAGAAAACAAGGTTAATAACCATCCCGCTGACAATCCAAGTATATTTTACTTTTCTCCCATAAGGTATAATTTATTTACTTTTCCACTCATCACTGTAATTTGTGTTACTTAATAGCATTTACTGAAGGCAAGAATTAACAATTGTGCCATTACCTTGATCGTGAAATGAATCAGCCTGAACAATATTGCCTTGCTCAGTGAGGGAGAAAACTTAATCTACCCTCACATTCCAGATACAAATGCCCCAGTAGGGTTCTGGAGATCACTCATTGCGATCGACTCATCTCTCAGCAGACAACGCTGAGAGAGTGTAATGGGGAAAGGCAGCGATTTTCAGGAGAATTTTGGCTTGAGGGAGCCATCAGGTAGGCAAGAGCATCGTACAAAGGTTAGTTTACTTGGCGAGGCAGGTTACCTACTGTTTGGAGAAGGGTCTCCACACGAAACGTCACCCATCCATGTTCTCCACAGATGCTTCCTGACCTGCTGAGGTTTTTTTAGATTTTTTTTAGATTTAGAGATACAGCGCGGAAACAGGCCCTTCGGCCCACCGGGTCCGCACCGCCCAGCGATCCCCGCACATTAACACTATCCTACACACACTAGGGGCAATTTTTTTAACATTTGCCCAGCCAATTAACCTACATACATGTACGTCTTTGGAGTGTGGGAGGAAACCGAATATCTCGGAGAAAGCCCACGCAGGTCACGGGGAGAACGTACAAACTCCGTACAGACGGTGCCCGTAGTCAGGATCGAATCTGAGTCTCCGGCGCTGCATTCGCTGTAAGGCGGCAACTCTACCGCTGCGCCACCGTGCCGTTACTCCAGCACTTTGTGATATATATATTTTTTGTAAATCAGCATCTACAGTTTCCTCCCTACTGTTCATGACGAATATTTAGTGCAGTTTAGTTAAGTGATACAGCGCGGAAACAGGCCCTTCAGCCCTTCGAACCCGCGCCGACCAGCAATCCCCGCACACTAACACTATCCTACACACACCAGGGATAATTTACAATTTTACCAAGCCAATTAGCCTATAAAGCTGTACTTCTTTGGAGGAAACCGGAGCACCCAGATAAAACCTATCTGGTCACGGGGAGAACGCACAAACTCCGTACAAACAGCACCCATAGTCAGGATTGGACCCAGGTCACTGGTGCTGTAAGGCAGCAACTCTACCGCTGCGCCACCGTGTCGGTAAAATATCTTCTCTACATTTAAAGCACTTTGTTAAAGCAGTTTAGATAGATCGTTGTCCTTAATGTTAGCTCCTTGTTTCCAGTTAACCATTTATTAACTGGTTACCAGTTAATAAATGAAACAGAATTATTAACAGCTTAATAGCTAATAACTATATAATAGTTAATAATTATCAAATTATTAAACAGTTAAAACTAACCATGTTTCTGTTTAATTTACCTTTAGATGGTTCAATGAGGTTTACAAAGCTCCAGGAGGGATGAATAAAAGGACAAAAAGCAAAGTGATATATTATGCCTTTCATGATTTCAGGTCAGCAAATATAGGTTTAGATTTACCATGCACTGAGGTACAGTGAGAAGCTTCATTTTACATGCTATGCAAACAGATCAGATAATACTATACATGAATGCAATTATAGAAACATAGAAACATAGAAAATAGGTGCAGGAGTAGGTCATTCGGCCCTTCGAGCCTGCACCGCCATTCAATATGATCATGGCTGATCATCCAACTCAGTATCCTGTACCTGCCTTCTCTCCATACCCCCTGATCCCCTTAGCCACAAGGGCCACATCTAACTCCCTCTTAAATATAGCCAATGAACTGGCCTCAACTACCTTCTGTGGCAGAGAATTCCACAGATTCACCACTCTCTGTGTGAAATAAAACTTTCTCATCTTGGTCCTAAAAGACTTCCCCCTTATCCTTAAACTGTGACCCCTTGTTCTGGACTTCCCCAATTGGGCCAAACTCTAGCACAATAGAGTGAGCAAAGGGGAAGGTACAGAGTGGAGAATAAAGCTCGCAGCACGGTAGCGCGTCAGTTCCATGAACAAAGTACAATGCCCACAAAGGGGTGAGGGTGAATCGGACAGTACTCCAGCTTTTGGAAGGATCGTTAAGATACCTGATGCTGAGTGAATGAAGATGAAAAACACTGATGATGGAAATCTGCAATAAAAGCAGAAGGTGGAGGTAACAGTCAGCAAATCAGGCAGAATGTGTGGACAGACAAATTGCGGGACACTTCAAATGGAAGCCGCCTCTCCATCTCAGCTGGCAAAGGGAGCAGAGAAAGAGTGCGTGAGCGTGGTATTTAGGTTTGCACACAGCAAGTTCACACACAGAGCAGACCCAAGGGACTGCAGGCGCTGGTTTACAAGGAAAAGATACAAAGTGCTGGAGTAACGCAGCGGGTCAGGACCCATCTCTGGCGAACACGGGTAGGTGACGTTTTAGTTCTTCAAACACACGCAGAGCAATTAGTTTCACACGTCCTCTTCTCTCCTCATCTGACACCCTTTTGTCTCCCTTTCACCTCTAGCCTTTGTCACTCACTCCACCCATCTGCCACTCACTCCCCACTCTCGCCCATGTTCACCTATCAGTCTGAAGAAGGGTCTCGACCCGAAACGTCACCCATTCCTTCTCTCCCGAGATGCTGCCTGACCCGCTGAGTTACTCCAGCATTTTGTGAATAAATATCCACCTATCACTTGCCAGGCTTTGCTCCACCACTCATTTACAACTTTCTCCCCCCAAATTCCATTCAATCTGAAGGATTGGGTCCTGACCCAAAAAGTCATCTGTTCAATCCCTCCTCAGATGGTGCCTGACTTGCTGAGTTCCTGAGGACTTTGCGTTGTGCTCAAGATTCCTGCATCTGCAGTTTCTTGTGTCTTCAATAAGATACAGTATCAATATTTTTAATTGCAATATTGCTCTGGGTTTTTTGTGGAGATACGGACTTTAGAGTTGTAAGACCCAGTTGTATTTGTCATTCATTGTTATAACAGGAGGACACAGTGGCACAGCTGGTAGAGCTACTGCCTTACAACGAAAAAGACTCGGGTTCGATTCTAACTACAGATACTGTCTGTGTGGAGTTTGCAAATTCTCCCTGTGACTACTTGGGTTTCCTCCAGATGCTCCGGTTTCCTCCAACATCACAGAGACGTGCTGGTTTGTAGGTATATTGGCCCTCTGTGTATGTGTCCCTTGTGTGTAGGGAGTGGATGAGAACATAGAACTAGTGTGACGAGGTGATTGATGGACTTGGTTGGGCCGAAGGGCCTGTTCCCACGCCGTATCTCCAAACGGAACTAAACAGGTCAACCAAAGCTCAGCAGTAATTTTTACCCGTGTTATTACTGGTACCAATTTAAGGTCCTCTTTTCCATTGAATGGGCGGGAGGTGAGAAGGGAAATATGGGTCTGGTAAAGGAGGGAGAGGGAGGAGGTAAGGACCCAGCACATGGTCGTGAGAAAAGGTCACTGATCCGAGATAAATTGTACGAGCATCTCAAAGAAGCACAGACTAAAGAGACTCAAGCTCAGCTGGGAAATCATGACTGAACTCTGCCAATTAATCGCAGCTGATTTGGAGGCCCCCAGTGACATTCAGTGTTTCGCCTGTGGCTGTTCAGTTGACAGCAACCATACGTTGCCTTGCTGCAGGGTTGTTGTAGGCGCAGGAGGTGATATCGCTGGCAGTAGACAATGTACCGCGTCCACCCGAATGGGGGACGTGACTAATGAACTGCTCTGCAAACCTGGCAGAATCATCCATTTCACTGAGGTCCTGGGAGACAGCTGGCCGACCACAAAAAGCTCCACGGCAAAAATAATAACTGCAAACGTAGGCAATCAGGAAGGAGGAGAAAAAAAAAGAAAATGGATGTGCAATCGATTAGCAGATTCCAGAAAGTCAGGGTGACATTCAAGTTGTGACCCTTCGTGCGGGAATTATGATGTTGTGAATTTACCAAGAATTCAGAGATTGCTACTTTGAACCCTTGAGAGGAGGAGGAATGTGTGGATCGCTCACTTGTTCCTCCTTCTTAGAGTGCATGCAGCCTGCCAGGAGACTGAACGAATTCTATCTGGCTCAGGATCGAGTGTCAGCTATTTCAGATTCAGGTGAGGGGCACTTAGACAGGAACATGGATAGGACATTTTTAGACAGATATGGGCCAAGCACAGGCAGGTGGGGCGAGTGTAGATGGGGGATCTTGGCCGGTCTGGGCAAGTTGCGATGAAGGACTTGTTTCCATGCTTTAAGACTCAATGACCCTGTGACTTTCTATGATTCTACTATGTTTAAATATTCTGCTGCAAGTAAGAATCTCCATGTTCTTTTTTGGACGTACAGTCTGACAGTAAAACACTCTTCTCTCTTGAGATGTATTAAATCATGAGGGGAATAGATAGGGTGAACACACAGAGTCTTCTTCACAAGGTAGGGGGATCAAGTAGGGTGAATGTCCAGAGTCATTTTCCCAGGGGAGAGGAATCAAGAATTAGAGGACATAGGTTTAAGGTGAGAGGGGAACGATTTAATAAGAACCTAATGGGGCATTTTTTTTTCACAGAGTGGTTGGTCTATGGAATGAACTGCCAGGGGTGGCACAGCAGTAGAGTTGCTGCCTTACAGCGCCAGAGACCCAGGCTTGATCCTGACTATGGGTGCTGTCTGTATGGATTTTGTAAGTTCTCTCTGTGATTGCGTGGGTTTTCTCTGGGTGCTCTGGTTTCATCCCATACCCCAAAGACATACATGTTTGAAGGTTAATTGACTTTGGTAAAATTGTAAATTGTCCCCAGTGTGTCAATAGACAATAGGTGCAGGAGGAGGCCATTCGGCCCTTCGAGCCAGCGGGTAGTGCTGGTGTATGGGGTGACCACTGGTCAACACGGACTTAGGGGGGGCCCAGGGCCCGTTTACCCGCTGTATCACTAAAGTCTAAAGTCAAGAGGATGTGGTTGGGGCAGATGCGATAACAAGATTTAAAAGACGTTTGGATAGGTACATGGAAAAGGAAAGGTTTAGAGAGATATCCATCAGGTGCAGGCAAGTGGGACTGGCTTAGAAGTGGCATGGACAAGTTGGGCTGAAAGTCTCACATCCAATTTCTTTGCCTTCCATCACATTGAGGAATGTGGGGGAGTTGCTGTGGTGGATGTTCATGTTAACAATTTATTTGGGTGTCTTGTTGCTCTTTATTGGTATGACTGCATGGCAAATCAAATTCCTCGTATGTTGGCTAATAAAGTAGGAGTACGATAATGATTATGATTATGAAAAACCATGTGCATATTTAAAAATATGCACAATCTTTCCATGCCCCTCATACCTGCATCATTAATTAACCGGATTTTTCTTTTTTTAAACTTTGTTTTCAGAATTTGTTTGTTGTCTGCATATCGTATATCTCAGTTGCCAGGGTAGCATTCAGTAATCAACATTTGATCTCGCTAGAAAATTATGCTCTTTATTCTAAATGACCTGGAATGTTAATGCTATCTCCCTCTACATATTCTGTCAGATCCACTGATTATTTGCAATATTTTTAGTTTACTTCAGATTGGTATCATTAATTTTTCCCTTTGTAATACTGTTTGAGCAGCCTGGTGCAATCTTCACTGTACCATGTTGGTTATTATTCAAGCATTTGATTTGCAAAAAAAAGGACACAAAGTGCTGGAGTATCTCAGCAGGTCAGGCAGCATCTCTGGAGAACATGGAAAGGTGACATTTCTGGTCGGGACCCTTCTTTTGTCTGAAGAAGGGTCTCGACTTGAAATGTCACCTATCCATGTTCTCCAGAGATGCTGCATAACCTGCTGAGATACTCCAGCACTTTGTGTCCTTTTTGTGCATTAACCAGCATCTGCAGTTTTTTTGTTTCTTTGATCAAGAATATGATTTATTTTCTTTGTTCATTTCTCCAGTCTTTGGATGCATTAACCATTGAGTCTACGTAACCTCTAATGTATCGTTCAGCAATCTTATTTCAACTATTCAGACTAGTCATGATTCGAAGGTATTTATTCACAAAATGCTGGAGTAACTCAGCAGGTCAGGCAGCATCTCAGGAGAGAAGGAATGGGATATAGAGAGAAGGAATACAGACTAGTCATGATGGTCATCTTTCCTCCTTTGTTTTATAATTTGCCATTTCACACATGATGCCCCTTTAAAATTAAAACATTGGCTCTAAATTATTGTAGTTCATATAAGTTTTCTGAAAACATATGCTTATATTTGTCTCATTGGTAGACACTCCCCGCCCGGCCCATCACAGGTACAGATCTCGGCATCATCAAAGCGATCTACAGGCATTGCCACAAACGCCTGTAACATCAAAGACCCACACCACCCTGGCCACGCTCTCATCTCACTGCTACCATCAGGTACAGGAGCTTGAAAACCATGACCTCCAGGTTCAGTAACAGCTTCTTCCCACCAAACATCATGCTCTTAAACACTGCATATCACTGGCCTAACCAACTATGACCTTCTCTGGACTGTACCACTACTAATTTTGATTTTGCACTATTATGGTTACCTAGAATTAAATTATTGTATTATTCATGTTTACATATGTACCTCGGTGTAATTGTATTTAAGTTAAACTGCAGCAAGTAAGAATTTCATTGTTCCATTGGCAGTGTACATGATAAGTAAACACTGTAGACTCTTCCCTCTTGATCCTACGCTAATATATTTCTTACTTTAAATCCAAAATTCCTAACTTTGATGCATCCAATATTAGCCCGAGGATAACTCTGTCACACATCTTCCACAAAACAAATGCTATTTTCCTTTCTTTTCTTAGTTCTGAGATCCAACTCTGTTGAATGTTTTTTGCCGGTCAAGGTTAATGCTTAGGGAGGGCAATGGGAAGGTGAATTAAAATGGTTAGCAACCGAGAGGTCCCTTAGGCTTTGGTGTATCGAGCACAATTGTTCCGTCAAATGGTCGATGAGTCTACGCTTGGTCTTGCCGATGTTCAATATTCTGGCTACATTCAATACTCTGAAGCCTAATGGACAAAAGCCTTGTTGACCATCGTATCCACTTGTGATGCCATTTTCAGAAAACTATGCACCTGCACTTCTGTCTCCATGGAGACCATGGTTCGTCGGCTTAGGGTCATGTTAATAATCAATTGCTTTACTCAGAACCAGACTATGGCCAAGTGGATTGGTCAATTGGAACACAACGCATCAACCTGGGCACCATCAATTAACAAAAGGCCAGCTATGTCCTTTTCCCAAGCTCTTTGTTTTTTCCTGAGTAACCGTCAACACCTCGTAAGGGGCATCACAAATCTCACCCTCCTGTTCCCCTTCTTGAAATCGCAGCAATGTCTGAGCCAGATAGGAGACCGTTCAGCCCATTTAGTTTGTGCCTGCTCTGTGCTGGAACCAGTGGGTTTTTTTGTGATGGTGCGTCCATAAATTCATGTCATTGGAGCTGAATGTGGTCATTAGATCCATCGAGTCCACTCCGCAATTCAATCATGCACGATCTATCTTTCCCTCTCATCCCCATCCTCCTGCCTTCTCCCCATAGCCTTCGACACCTTTAATCATCAAGAAACATGCTGGGTAAGGTGTCGCATATCTTTTAAAAGTTCTGGCGATACGACACATAAATGTTTTAGTGTAATAATGATATATTTAATTTTAATAATATGTTTAATTTTTAACATACATTGATTTTATAGTTTTTAGTTATTAGCTTATTAAATTAAAAGTTGATTGATCACAAAATCAAAGTAGTATATTGATGGGAAAAAAATTGTTGGTGTAGGTAGCTTAATTTTTAATTGATCTGCACCTTTTTGTCCACCAAAATATCACTGGCCAGAACAACCATAGCCTCTCCCACAGCGATGCAACCTTTTGGCTTTTATTAAAATAAATGCCTTCCACCCAAAACTGCTCATTTCATTAAGCTTTCCAAATTCATGAAATCTCGAACCGGTGACAAGCATGTTAGCTCAAAAAGTAAGTAATTGAATTTTTTGAGCATTGTGCTCGCTCGGTTATCTTCTCTTTAATAACAGCTATACGACTGTTAAGGCTGTTAATCTAAAAGTGCAGAGTGAGTCTAGTCAGCATAGATTTATGTGATTTAGTTAATAGGGGTTTAAAACCTAGATTATTATGATTTCATTATTCACTCGTTGCAGTTATGAGCTGATATCCACAACACTTCTGTTGTCTTGATTAAGTACTTTCAGGGATGTGGATCAATCTGATGATGTTTCATATCATCACGGTTGCAATCTGAGATTAAGGAAGGTTTTTAATTCTGTTCTCAGCCAGCAATGAATCCTCGTTATCTCTTTATCACCCAGGGGAAGAGAGTGCATTGTTACATTTGGAAACCATTCTCATAATCACTGCTTTAAAATGTACAGCATTCATTATCCATGAATTAAGCTCTCATTTCTCACTCTTTTGCTTTCCGCATTAATCATAAGAGAGCTAAGGTGAAGATTTGCTTCGCGATATTCACACTTGGTTCCGGAAGGCCAAAAATCCATGTCTCTGGAAAACCAAAATTGAACGCAGTAAATATCGCCAATGTGCAATAATGTAAAGGTCCATTTGTTGTTAGCTTCTCCCAGCTAACAATAATGTATTCTCCATTTTCCTTGATCTCCATTCCCTTTGCCATGTTTTCACACTTCCTTTATCTATCTATCTCCCTGACGTCAGTCTGAAGAAGGGTCTCGACCCAAAACGTCACCCAATCCTTCTCTCCAGAGGTGCTGCCTGTCCCACTGCTTTACTCTACCATTTTGTGTCTATCTTTTGTACGGTGCATATTAACACTTGCACACAGTTTGAGCAAAATTCAAAGTCTGGAGAAACTCAATAGATCAGGCTTCGGTTTAGGTAGCTTTAGGATTATTATTGTCACGTGTACCGAGGTACAGTGAAGAAAGCTTTGTATTGCATGCTATCCAAATGAATCAGATAACACTATACATAAATACAATCAAGTCGTACTCAAGTACAATATACACCGATCAGCCAAAACATTATGACCTGATGAGCCAAAACATTATGACCACCTGCCTAATATGCTGTTGGTCCTCTGTGTGCAGCCCCATATGCAGCAGGGTGCGATGCACTGTGTATTGTGACACATTCCTCCCGTGACCACCATTAAAATTTTCTGCGACTTGTGCCACAATAGACCTTCTGTCGGTTCGGACCAGACGGGATACCCTTCGTTGCCCTCGCGCATCGATGAGCCTTGGGCGCCCAACACCCTGTCGCCGGTTTGTGGTTTGTCACTCCTTGGACCACTGTCGGTAGGTACTCACCACTGCTGACTGGGAGCACCCCACAAGCCTTGCCGTTTCAGAGATGCTCTGACCCAGTCGTCTGGCCATAACAATTTGGCCTTTGTCAAAGTCGCTCAGGTCTTTACTCCTGCCCACTTCTCCTGCGTCCAACACATCAACTTCAAGAACTGACTGTTCACTTGCTGCCTAATATATCCCACCCCTTGATAGGTGCCATTATAACAAGATAATGAATGTTATTCACTTCACCTGTCAGTGGTCATAATGTTCTGGCTGATAAAGCAAAGGGGAAGATACAGAGTGCCAGAATATAGTTCTCAATATTGTAGTGCACCAGTTCCATAAATAAAGGCCAATGTCCTCAATGGGGTAGAGGTGAATCGGATAGAAGCCTATCTTTTGGAAGAAGCGATCAGAAGCCGGATAAAAAAGGGAAATATCCTTTTTTTGAGTGTGGTGGTGCATAGTTTCAAGCTTCTGTACTTTAGATTTAGATTTAGATTTAGAGATACAGCGCGGAAACAGGCCCTTCGGCCCACCGGGTCCGCGCCGCCCAGCGATCCCCGCACATTAACACTATCCTACACACACTAGGGACATTTTTTACATTTACCCAGTCAATTAACCTACATACCTGCACGTCTTTGGAGTGCGGGAGGAAACCGAAGATCTCTGAGAAAACCCACGCAGGTCACGGGGAGAACGTACAAACTCCGTACAGACGGTGCCCGTAGTCAGGATCGAACCTGCGTCTCCGGCGCTGCATTCGCTGTAAGGCAGCAACTCTACCGCTGCGCCACCGTGCCGCCCACCGTACTTTCTGTCAGACAGAACCCAGGGAGGAGAAGAAATGGCTGGGGTGGGACAAGTCTTCAATTATGTTGGCTGCTTTACCAAGACAGTGTTGAAGAGTTGGCGGAGACAATGGTGGGCAGTCCAGTCTGTGCGATGGAGTGGGCGACATCTTTAACTTTGCAATTTCCTGCACTCTTGGGCAGGGCTGCTCCCAAACCGTGATGCGACCCGACAGTATGCTTTCTATGGTGCACCTGTGGAGGTTTTTCTCTCTTGAAAACATCCAGTGAATTGGCCTCCACTACCTTCCGTGGCAGGGAATTCCACAGATTTCGCAGAGATAGTTGAGTCGGGTACATTAACAGCATTTAAAAGAAATTTTTGGACAGGTACATGGATAGGAAAGGTTTATAGGGATATGGACCAAACATGGCCAGGTGGGACTAGTGTAGATGGGGCATGTTGGTCGACATGTTGGGCCAAAGGGCCTGTATGACACTATGACTATGACTCGATGAACCCTCAAGTCCTGGGGACAATAAACATTAACTTAATAAACGTTACGTATAAATCTATTGATGAGAAAACATGACGGAGATTTACATTTTGGCAACACTGTCTGCTGGAGGGTTTTAACATATATTCTGTTTTTCAGAATGAACAGGATTACATCCATAACATACCCGCGATGAAGCCTTTGGGATTAGTGGCCTGTAATAAGATTACATTTCAAATAACCATGTTCTCGGCGCTTGGAATGATTTTAAATGTCAAGCATATTTAGCCATGATTGGAAATCGAGAAGATATTAATTTGAAAGTCTTGCTGATGCTTATCTGTCGTGTGAAAATAAAAATATTTCTAAAACTATGATGCAGAGTATGCAGAGATAAGTGGAGGAATTTAATCCAGCTGTGCCCAGCAGTTCCAAAGGGAATCACCGATGTTCTGTTTCTCCACAGTAAGCATATCCCAGAATTATATAAACCAGCTGCATCTGGACATCAGAAATGAAGCTCCCCTCCCTCCCTCCCCTCTCCCCCCCCCCCCCCCCCCCACCCCCTCCCTTTTCCACTCCTCTCCTCCCCTTAAATTCATAACCATAACACTGGGTAGCCATAGCAATGTAAAACCGAAATCCTTAGTGCAACCAAAGTCCCTAGAAGATCATGTGTGGAATGGAACTGGACATAAGAAAATAACTGCAGATGCTGGTACAAATCGATTTATTCACAAAATGCTGGAGTAACTCAGCAGGTCAGGCAGCATCTCGGGAGAGAAGGAATGGGTGACGTTTCGGGTCGAGACCCTTCTTCAGACTGATGTCAGGGGGGCAGGACAAAGGAAGGATATAGGTGGAGACAGGAAGATAGAGGGAGATCTGGGAAGGAGGAGGGGAAGGGAGGGACAGAGGAGCTATCTAAACTGGACATGCTAACTTATACCGAAAATAGACACAAAGTGCTGGTAAAACTCAGCAGGAACTGAAGATGGACATAGTGTTGGAGTAACCCACTGAGTTACTCCTGCACTTTGTATCTATCTTCCATGGAGGAGCACAGTTGCTGAGGTCAGTGTTGTGCAGTGTTCAAGAGCCTGCTGTTTGCTGGGAAGAAACTGTTCTTAAACCTGGAGGTCATGGTTTTTGGGCTCCTGTACCTTCTTCCCGATGGTAGCAGCGAGATGAGAGTGCGACCAGGGTGGTGTGGGTCATGAATGATATTGACTGGCTTTTTGGGTGAGAAATAGGTGCAGGTGGGGCATGGAGGAGAGATGGATCAGGGGGAAGGGGGAAGATTAGGGGGGAACAAGTGAAAGGGGGAGGATTTTGTATTTATCTAAAATTTGAGAATTCAGTGCTCATAATGTTCGGTTGTAAGCTATGAGGTGCAAAATGTGAGGAGTCGTTCCTCCATTTTGCATGTGCCCTCCCTCTGCCAATGGCAGCGGCCTTGGACAGAAGGTGAATATGGGAATGGGAAGGGGAATTAAAATGGCTAGCAACTGAGAGATCCCTTTGGCTTGGGCATACCGGGCACAATTGTTTGGTAAAATGGTCGAAGAGTTTATGCCTGGTCTCGCCGATGTTCAATATTCTGGCTATATGTGTGATACCTTCGATTTGTACCAACATCTGCAGTTATCTTCCTTCAATATTCTGGCTATATTCAATACCCTAACTGATGAAGTCTAATGGACTGAAAGCGTTCTTGACCATCGTATCTACTTGTGATGCCATTTTCAGAAATCGATGTATCTGCACTCCTCGATCCCTCTGCTCCACAACACTCCCCATGCGCTGGTTTGACTTGGCAAAGTCCAACATCTCACACTTATCTGCATTAAAGTCCACTAATCAATCCTCAGCCAACTTGTGCAACTGATCAAGAACCTGCTGTGATTTTTGATGACCACCTTTGCTGTGTGTGACACCACCCTCTTTCGTGTGATCTGCAAACTTACTAATCATGCCTTGTTCCTTCTCATCCAAATAGTTGATATAAACCACAAACAGCAATGGACACACACCGACTCCTGAGGCATGCCACCACTCTCAGGCCTACAATCTGAAAAACAAACGTCCACCATCACCCTCTGCGATCTTCCATGAAGCCAATTCTCTATCCAGTCGGCAAGCTCTCCCTGAATCCCACGCGATCTAGATTTTTTTTTAGAGATACAGTGCAGAAACAGGCCCTACGGCCCACTGGGTCCCTGCCGCCCAGCGATCCCCGTACATTAACACTATCCTACACCCACTAGGGACAATTTTTACATTAGCCCAGCCCATTAACCTACAAACCTGTACGTCTTTGGAGTGTGGGAAGAAACCGAAGATCTCGGAGAAAACCCACGCAGGTCACGGGGAGAACGTACAAACTCCGTATAGACAGCCCCCGTAGTCAGGATCGAACCTGTGTCTCCGAAGCTGCATTCGCTGTAAGGCGGCAACTCTACCGCTGCGCCACCGTGCCGCCCTTTGGGGTTGTAGGTTAGATCTAGGGCGGCACGGTAGCGCAGCGGTAGAGTTGCTGCTTTACAGCGAATGCAGCGCCGGAGACTCAGGTTCGATCCTGACTACGGGTGCGGCACTGTAAGGAGTTTGTACGTTCTCCCCGTGACCTGCGTGGGTTTTCTCCGAGATCTTCGGTTTCCTCCCACACTCCAAAGACATACAGGTATGTAGGTTAATTGGCTGGGTAAATGTAAAAATTGTCCCTAGTGGGTGTAGGATAGTGTTAATGTACGGGGATCGCTGGGCGGCACGGACTTGGAGGGCCGAAAAGGCCTGTTTCCGGCTGTATATATATGATATGATGATAACCTACCAGAGCAGCCTACCATGAGGAACCAATGTCCAATGCCTTGCCGGCATCCACATAGACAATGCCTATGGCTGTACCCTTGTCAAACCTTTATGGCTGCTTCTTCAAAAAACTCCATCAGATTCGTAAAACATGATTTTCCATGTACAAAACCACGCTGACCACTCCCAATCAGTCCCAGTCCTCACATCAGCTAGGATGTAGTCCTGATGTCCCAATCTACTTCATTGTGGATCTTGGATCTTTGTCCATAGTTTCTCTGTAACTGGAACATGATAACACTCTATTCTGCTCTCTGATATTTTTATCTTTGCACTACTTGTGTATGGCTTGATTTTACTCAAATATAGTATGATCTGACTAGATACCACACAAACAAAGCTTTTCATTATATCGTGCCACAAGTTACATTAATAAACTAATGCCAACACGGATGCAGCCTAACCTGCCAAATGTTTCCATGTTTTCCAGCACCTGTAGGTTTTTTCATTTTCATTTGTTGTTTTCCTTAATTAAAATCCTCTAGAAATGTGAAACCTGTTAAATTTTTCATTTTTAGAGGACTGTTAAACAGAATTAAAATCAGAATGGAAGCAAAAAATAAGTGGAATTATATTACATTTTCAATAGTCCTTGTTTAATCTGTAGAACCAATTTCAATTCAGGAGGTAAATAGAAGCTCTTAAAATGCCAACTTAGATATATAATTAAAATGGGCCTCCTCCAGTGCCATAGTGAGGCCCACCGGAATTGGAACAGCACCTCATATTTCGCTTGGGCAGCTTGCAGCCCAGCGGTATGAACATTGACTTCTCCAACTTTAGATCGTTCCACTGTCCCTCTCTTCCCCTCCCCCTTCCCAGTTCTCCCGCTATCTTCCTGTCTCCACCTATATCCTTCCTTTGTCCCGCCCCCCCTGACATCAGTCTGAAGAAGGGTCTCGACCCGGAACGTCACCCATTCCTTCTCTCCTGAGATACTGCCTGACCTGCTGAGTTACTCCAGCATTCTGTGAAATATAATTATGTTTATTTTTTTCAAGTTCATCAATTCCCGCACAAACATACATTTCTTGTTTATTTCCATAGAATATAAAGCACAATAATATTATTCATCAAATATATCTTCTAAAGAGGGGAGATAAGTGTCTTTTGGCACCTAGTAATCTTAAAAAAATGAGCAATTGGTCATATTGATAGACACAGAGTGTAATGTCCTCTGTAGGACCCTGTTGTGGCTAGCACAATGAATATACGCCCGACATCTTGTAAGAAGATTTTATTACTGATCCTTCACCAGGAAACTTCTAGAAGGTCAAGCCCATTGGCCCTAGAAGGTCATCTGACCTCAGTCACAAGGCACAAGGCACAAGCCCATTGGCCAGCTTCTGCTCTTGGCCTCAAGGGGGCACTGGCATTTACATTACATATACATCACACAGAGTGCTGGAGTAACTCAGCGGGTCAGGCAGCATCTGCGGAGAAAAGGAATGGGTGGCGTTTCGGGTCGAGACTCTTCTTCAGACTGCCTCGACCCGAAATGTCACCCA
The DNA here is from genome assembly GCF_053455715.1 of Rhinoraja longicauda. Classification (NCBI taxonomy): domain Eukaryota; kingdom Metazoa; phylum Chordata; class Chondrichthyes; order Rajiformes; family Arhynchobatidae; genus Rhinoraja; species Rhinoraja longicauda. The sequence continues at coordinate 9,624,378 of NC_135984.1, forward strand.
TCCTTTTTCTCCGGAGATGCTGCCTGACCCGCTGAGTTACTCCAGCACTTTGTGTCCAGACCAGTATCTGCAGTTCTTTGTTTCTATACTTTTTAATTTTTTTTTAAATTAATTTTATTTACATTTTAACAAAACAAATACATGTATGAACTCATAGTACGCGATGGTACCTACATTATAAATTCGATTATACATTTTAAATTCGATTATACTTGTATTGTTCTGTATTATCTCCCCACCCACAACCCCCCTCCCCCCACCCCCCACCCCCCAGTTAGAAAAAAGAGGTAAAAGGAGAAGAAGAAAGATAAAAATATTTTTTTTTTAAAAGGAAAGAAAGAAAGACGGAAACCTGGAGACAAGAAGGAAACACTTCCGGCTAGTTTCTTATTAAATTCTTTTTAGGGGTATCAAAACAATCCTGAAATTAAATATTTCCAATTCTTAATCCTAGTTTTAAAGTGAATGGGTTCCAAAGTTTCAAAAAGAAATCATATTTATTTCTCAGATTATAAGTAGCTTTTTCTAATGGGATACAACTACTCATTTCTGCATACCATCTTGCAATTCTTATTTAATTGTGATCTTTCCAAGTGACCGCCACACATTTTTTTGCTATTGCTATTGCTATTTTGAGAAATCTTTCCTGATATTTATCTAAAATTAATCTTGGTAATATTCCTTTAGTATCTCCCAATAAAAACAACCTTGAATCCAATGGTATGGTCTTATTCATCAATTGTTCCAAAAAGTTTTTTAGGTCTTTCCAGACCAGTGTCTGCAGTCCTTTGTTTCTATACTTTTGTGTCTTTTGTTGGATTGTTCTCTCTATACGATCAGGGTTAGTTGAGGAGAGCCCTTGCGAAATGGATGTGAAGGGCATTTTTACACAGAGGGTGGAGAGTGCCTGGAACATGCTGCCAAGGGTGATGCTGCAGGCAGATACAATAGTGTTTAAAAGGCTTTGAGGTAGGGACATGTATATGTAGGGAAAGAAGAGGTGTGGATCATGTACCGCCAGAGAAGATTAGTTTATCTTATTCGGCACAGACACAAAGTTTGGGAATATCTCCATCCAAGACCGCAAGTAATTGCAGAGAATTGTGGACACAGCTCAGACCATCACACAAACCAACCTCCCTTCCATTGACTCCATTTATACCTCACGCTACCTCGGCAAGGCCAGCAGCATGATCAAAAATGTGCCACAACCTGGCCACTCCCTCTTCTCCCCTCTCCCATCTGGCAAACGGGAAACGCACACCTCCAGACTCAGGGACAGTTTCAATAGGCAATAGACAATAGACAATAGACAATAGGTGCAGGATGAGGCCATTCGGCCCTTCGAGCCAGCACCGCCATTCAATGTGATCATGGCTAATCATTCTCAATCAGTACCCCATTCCTGCCTTCTCCCCATACCCCCTGACTCCGCTATCCTTAAGAGCTCTATCTAGCTCTCTCTTGAATGCATTCAGAGAATTGGCCTCCACTGCCTTCTGAGGCAGAGAATTCCACAGATTCACAACTCTCTGACTGAAAAAGCTTTTCCTCATCTCCATTCTGAATGGCCTACCCCTTATTCTTAAACTGTGACCCCATGTTCTGGACTCCCCCAACATTGGGAACATGTTTCCTGCCTCTAACGTGTCCAACCCCTTAATAATCTTATACGTTTCGATAAGATCCCCTCTCATCCTTCTAAATTTCTTAAATTAGCAGTTATTTCCCAGCTGCTATCAGGAGCTAACTGAACCATCCTACCAGCAAGTAGAGAGCAGACCTGAACTGCTATGTACCTCACTGGAGATCCTCGGACTATCTTTGATCAGACTACTGTACTACTCTATCTTGCACTAAACATGATTCGTCTTTCCGCGGACTGTTTAGCACGCGACAAAATCTTTTCACTGTACACGTGGCAATAAACTAAACTCAAACACGGTGGGCCAAAGGGAAATGTTCTATGCCCCGTCCTTATAACAACTGGGATTGAAAATGGTGCCAAATCTGGCGACTCTGTGTACTGTCTCAGTGTACGACTGCTGTACACTTGTGCTGTATCTGAGATGCTTATCTAATATGTATCTGATGTGCTTATGTATAGTGATACTTGTACTGAACTGTATACAAAATTGAATTTCACTGTACCTCAGTACACGTGACAAATAAAGTTCCATATCATACCATATTCTTCTTATCTTTTAAGGTATTGAATATCGTGGACAGCTTTCCTGACATTGCTTATAAAATGGCTAACAGCATGGAGCAGAGTTAAATTGCACCAATCATTTCAGGGATCCTCAGAAGAGGATTATTGGGTTTGGTAAAAAGCTCTTTGACAAATGACCTGAAAGACAAAAGCCAACATCTGCTGACCTGCCACGTTCCATTGATTCATTATATTAAGAACCTTTCAGAAACCTAATCTAACGTCTGATTTGTTAATGACTGCTAATCTGCTGCAAATTACAACTGAGTCATGCTTAATTGGCCTTTCCAATCAATAACTCATCAGTAAATGGTATTGATTTCAATGGGCAAGTTACAGATAAAACCTGGTGAGCAACCTGCAGGGTCCAAAATATGTTGTCCATGTCAAACGAAGAATGATGAATGATGCTGGAATCTTGAGGAAAACACAATGTACTGGAGTAGCTGAAGTGTTGGGGTCTGATGGAGGGTCTCGACCCGAAGCGTCACCTATTTCTTTTTCCCAGAGGTGCTACCTGACCCTCTGATGGAGGGTCTCGACCCGAAACATCACCTATTCCTTTTTCCCAGAGATGCTACCTGACCCGCTGAGTTACTCCAGCATTTGGTGTCTATTGCTGGAATAATAGTGGGTCAGCAAATATCTGTGGTGGACGGATAGGTGACGTTTTGAGGTTGTACCACACAGAGGGAGAGCCGTGTGAGATGGTCTCACAGAACTCCCATTGAAGAGAAGGGGAGGACTCCCATTGCAAGTCCTGTCTTTGGTTCTCGGTTCTTGGTCCTCCAAAATATTCCAAATGGAATTTAAACTGGAGGTGGCGGAGTTTTATTTCCTCTGCCAGGTTATGAAGCATCTATGAATATGGAAGGAGCACTGTTCTGTTTTCAAACATCTTTTTGTTAAATGTCAATCAATCCAGGATAAGTACATATTAATGAATATTAATATTTTTGCACTTTATACCCAGGGCTTCACCTCTTTATAACAGTTGTGCCTGGAGTTAATTAGATTGTATACGTGGCAACTCTCCCAGCCTGGGAAACAACTCCGGCACAACTCGAAGGGGTAGCCTTTGAGTTCAAGTCCCTCTCCAGATAATTGAGCTCAAAAGAACCAGCCTGGCATTTTACAAAAATACCGAGAGCGAAGCAAAACTAATGGTGGTTCCGCCTCTATAGTTCAAGGCTCCCTCTGGTGAATGCAAATACTTCATGGTACGGGCTTGTAGTGCAAGGAAGCCCTGATCAATGGACCAAACAGCTAAAATGCATTGTGGGCAGCACGGTGGCGCAGCGGTAGAGTTGCTGCCTTACAGCGTCAGAGAACCGGGTTCGATCCTGACTACAGGTGCTGTTTGTACAGGGTATGTACATTCACCCTGTGACCGTGTGGGTTTTCTCCGGGTGCTCTGGTTTCCTCCCACATTCCAAAGACATGCAGGTTTGTAGGTTAGACACAAAGTCCTGGACCATATGAGCAGGTCAGGCAACATCTCTGAAGAAAAGGAACAGGTGACGTTTCGGGTCGGAACACTCCTTCAGACTGAATGTATAGTGGGGTGGAACTGGAGGTAGGAAAAGGTCAGAACAAATCAGGGTTGGCAACAGATCCTGTAGCTTAATTGGCTTCTGTAAGTTGTCACTAGTATCTAAGATGGAACTAGGCTAGCATAGGAAATAAACACAGGACTTGCAATGCTATTGCTCACTTTTCAGACCAATCGGTTGAGTCTGAAGATCGCTGGTTGGCATGGATTCTGGGTCAAAGGGCCTGTTTTTACGCTGCATCTCTAAACTAAACATAATCAAATATTTGTCCCTTCCTGGTCATTCCTTCTTCTCTCTGCTCCTTTCAGGCAGAAGGTAGAGAAACTTGTAAGCGTACATTACCAGACACAGGAACAGCCTCCCCTCCGTTATCAAGCTTCTGAACAGTCCTCAAGTTCATATGTTAAACGAGCAGAATTAGACCATTTGGCCCATTGAGTCTACCCTGCCATTCAATCGTGGCTGCTCTATCATTCCCTCTCAACCCCATCCTCCTGCCTTCTCCCCGTAACCTTTGAGACCTTTACTAACCAAGGTTTAATCCAACCCTAACCCTATCTCTTCAGTCCGCTGAGCTTTCTTTCATCACCTTCCACACCGACTTCTAGCCTCTCATCTGCCCCTGTCCAGTACAGGCTCCCACCTCACTACCAATTTAGACTGGATAATGTACTAAGTTTTTCACTCTTATTTTGCGTACACATGTGAACAATAAACCAATGCCTAGGCCAATAACAGGTTGGTGGAGGCGGCCGCGGGAGGCCCTACAGCAGCCGGGGGAGCGAGCGGATCGAGCGCAGTGTGCGGCAGCTGCACGGAGCGGTGGTGGAGGGGCCTATGGCATCACGCTGGACCAGGTCACCCCTACTTCACCCATCCAGTGCCGCCATCACACCGGGCCTCAAAGCAAGAAAATAAGAAACTGCAGATCTCCTTGGGACAAGATCGGAGTTTTTGGAGATGTGGACGTTGCAAGATGGTGCCGGAACTCTCTGCGTGCTGTCCCAGAAGAGGATCCACGCTCAGCCTTTTACTTGTGTATGATTGGACTCGTGCATTGCACGGTTTGACCTAATAGCATGCTAAACAAACTTTTCGCTACCACCTATCTTGGTATACTTGACAATAATAAACTAAACCGAGCCAAACGATATCACCCCTTATAATACTGACCAGATTTTATATTCCTCAGTCATTGTCAGGAAGAGACATGCATGACGTGACATTGATTGAGATTGATTCCCACTCTGATGATCCTTGGCTTGCACTCCCCATGGATCGAGAGTTTAGATTCCAGCCAGCATCAATCCCTCTCTCAAGACTGTCACTTTGACTTTGTGTTGTCCTACAAGGAATTAAATTTTTGCAGGTAATTTTTGGCAATCTTGTTTCCTGCGCAATGTTTAATAATGAGAAAAAAACATTTAACTTTCCAAGTGAGCTGATCGGATGAAACTTTTGCATTTTTTTAATAATAATCTGTCCGTGATAAACTTCCAAAAAATGTCCATTGTTCTGTGGAGCTTCACAGTTCCAAACCTTCTCACATGGTCTGTGGCTCAGAACAGTCGCACTCTCTCAGTCTTCTAGCTCAATGTATGAATGGGCTACCTTTCCATTATTTCATTCAGCTGTAATCCAGATTCCACAGTTCCTTCTACCTTACCTGTATATCCAGGCACGTGAAGGTAACTCATTTTACCGTCCAAGTACACGTGACAATAACCTAAATCGTAACCTAAATATAAACGTATTCCACTTTAATTTCTGATGCCAACATTAATTCAGCTCTTATTCGAATAAGATAGACACAAATAGCTGGGGTAACTCAGCGGGTCAGACAACATCCCTGGAGAAAAGGGATAGGTGACGTATCGGGATGAGACCCTTCTTCAGATTAATAATGTGCACTCATTCAGGGATAAAAATACACATAGCGTTAGCATTTAAGCCCCATATTAAAAGAAAAGACTATCTCCAATCTCTAAGCATAACACCAGAGAACCCTGCCCAGTGCTTCATTCTTGCCAATTAAGGGTGGATTATTTTTCCTGGGAGGAGAAATGGTGGCAATGAATTGGCAGCAATCAAGAGTTCTCCATATTCTGCCTGGGCCAATGAGTGCATAAACCCATAGATCGATTCCATGGCAGCCAACTTGACATCTTTATGCCAGTGGTATCTTGGGAAGGAAACTCGTCCAGCTGAAATTGAAATGCATCTCAAGTTTGAGTTTAGTAGCTCACCATTGAGGCAGAGAACTGCAGAGCATGGATACCTGCCCCTCTGCCAACTTTGTCAATGCCAACTAAATTGGATAATCCCATTTGCCCTCATTTGGCCCATAACTCTGCAAACCTTTCCTATCCACATATCTGTCCAATGATCTTTTAAAAGTCCTAAGTGTATCTGCTTCTATAGCTTCCTCTGGCAGCCCATTCCAATACGGACTACTCTCTGTGAAAAAGTTGGCCCTGAGATGCCTCTTAAATCTTTCCCCTCGCACCTTAAGCCTATGCCCTAGTTTTACACTTCTCTACCTTGGAGGAAAAGGAGTATGAGCGTTCACTCTATCAATGCCCTCCCCATGATCTTGTACACCTCAGTAAGGTCACCCCTCAGCCTCCTACACTCCAAAGAAAAATGTCCTAGCCTATCAACCCTTTCCCTATAATTCAAGTCCGCAAGTCCAGGTAATACCCTGGTGAATCACCTCCGCACGCATCCTTTTCAACTTAATGGCGTCCTAAAGAAACAAGAAAGCTTTATCTATTTTCTCATTCTTATGCTATGAGGTAGCTGTCATTTAGTAATAAAATATTGCATAATGGAATTAAATTCCCTTCTTCCACGGCATAATCTCCTTGGGTTAGCCAAAGGCCATTTTGGTTTTCTAAGTATGTGAAATTTTCTATCATGAAATTTGTCTGGCCATTTCACTGGAGGTATCTGGTCCAACTCTATTTATTATCAGCCTGTGGCAATTACAATCTTTTCATCACTGAGAGTTTCAGATGGCAGACTTACCATTAGAAACCAGGCATCGTGTCAGACCACATGGAAATTCATATAATCTCTTAATTAGATCATATTATTCTACACCCTTGCAGTCTCTGACAATGACCTCAAATTTCTCCTTGGTCCGGATGTGACCAATATATTTGTCATTCATTTTACTTGTGAATAACCATTTTTTCTAAGGAAGACATTGATCCCAGAAGGCTATGTACAATATTCTCATGAACCATAATGAAGGAGTATGGTAGATTTGAAATATCAGATTACCACCACAAGTCCTGTGCTTCCTAATCTTTGTTTTACCTGAACCATGGTACACTTATATGAAGTTACCCAAAGGACTTTGAGTCATAGTGTCGGAGGGTCACAGAGCTGTTGGCAGCACGAAACAGGCCCTTCGGCCCACCTCGTCCATACTGACAAGTAAGCATACTGAGCTTGTCCCATTTGCCTGCACTTGGACCACAGTTTTCTAAACCCTTCTTGTCCACATATCTGCCCAGATTTTTTTTTAAAGTTGTAATTATATCCACCTATATCTTACCCTGGCAGCTCAGTCTAGATACAGACTACCCTCTGAGTGAAAACATTGCCCCTGAGCTCTCTCTTAAATTACTCTCCTCCGTTCCCTTGTCTATGGCCTCTAGTTTTAGAATCTTCTACCCTTGGAAAAAGACTGTGGTGTTTTGTGTTATCCATGTCCCTCGTGATCTTGTACATCTCAATAAGGTCACCCCTCTGCATCCTGCACTCCAAAGCAAAATGACCCAAGCTATCCACCCTCTCCCTATAACTCAAGCTCGCAGGCCCCATTAACATCCTGGTGAAACTCTTCCGCTTCCTTTCCAATTAATTTTAAGGGAAGATCTTAGAGCTTTTTTTGGTGGTCCCATAGCTGTGATCTCCAAGGCAAATAAGTTGACGTAGGAAAGTTATCAGATGCTTTATTTTATTGTGCACTCTCTTCCTTGTGACATAGGTTTCCCAGATTTGCATTATTGGTGAAAGCAGCTCTTATAATAAATTTCGATAAATTGAATAATTTAGGATATCCTTGATGGGCCATAAAGTTCTTGGCCACAAAGGTCACGGTTGAGATAATGGTGAACTATTAACTGAGTGCAACTTTGTTGGAGGTGCTGTCTTTTGGAGATATTGAGGAAACGCCCTGCCTTCTTTCTCAGAGGGCTGCAGCAGACCAATGCCCAATTTCACAGATGGGTTATCTGTCCAAAATGTGATCTGCCCATTCCTTCCACAGATGCTGCCCTGACCCACTGAGTTCCACCAACACTGTGTTTTACTCAATATTCCAGCATCTGCAGTCTCTTGTGTCTCCATTGTACATAGCAAATATGACTCCTCAAATATGACTCCTCATACGTTTGTAAAGGGAGAAGCTTGAAGAAGAATGTTTAATGTTAACTTATCTCTCTGTTCTTGAAATATCGATTCCTTTCCCTGCTGACTCTATTCCGATTCTCGGACAGTTATTCATTGCCTTCTGTTTATTAAACTAACTTTGAACCAGTAAAGTAATAAGAGTAAGAAAATAACTGCAGATGCTGGTACAAATCGAAGGTGTTTATTTCACAAAATGCTGGAGTAACTCAGCAGGTCAGGCAGCATCTCAGGAGAGAAGGAATGTGTGACGTTTCGGGTCGAGACCCTTCTTCAGATTGAACCAGTAAAGAATCGCTCTTTAAAATATCACAGAAATGCCATTATTTGTGAGTAAATTAGAAAGTGATTCTCACAAACGTTTAGTTTGTGATACTCACAGTTACTATTGGTTTATTATTGAGAGTGAAAAGCTTTTGTTGGTGTGCTAACCAGTCAAATCAATCATATTGTGCGTAAGCACAATTAAGCCATACACAAGTACAACAGGTAGTGAAGAGAGGAAAAATACCACAGTGCAAAATATAATGTTGCAGAATTATACTGTCACGGTTACAGAGATCATGGTTACAGAGATGTGGTAGAGTTGCTGCCTTACAGCACCAGAGACCCGGTTTCGAACCTGACTATGGGTGCTGTCTGTACAGAGTTTGTACATTCTCCCTGTGACCATGCGGTTTATCTCCAGCTGCTCCAGTTCCCTCCCACACTCCAAAGAGCAGCTTTGTAGGTTAAATAGCTTCTGTAACTTGACCCTAGCGTGTGGGATAGAAATAGTGTACGGGTGATCGCTGATTGGTGTGGACTCAGTGGGCTGAAGGGCCTGTTTCCATGCTGTATCTCTAAACAAAGTGAAGGAAAAGTCCAAGGTCCGCAAGGAGGTAGGTTGGAAGATCGAGACTACATCGTAGCTTTTGGAAGGACCGTTCAGTAGTCCGATTACAGAGCGGAATAAGTTGTTCCTGAATCTGGTGTGTGTGGTTTTCTTTTGTATCTTCTGCAAAAGGGGAGAAGATGGAATGCCTGGTGTAAGAGTGGTCCACCATTAAGTAGCCTGTTTGCTCCCTGTGATACCTTGCATTTCCCCTGGGTGCAGCAGTCTCTTCAAACACGACAAAGACAATCCTGGTGGGTTAATTAACTGCTGTACATTAGCCATTATCATGGGTCCATGGCAAAAGATAGGAGAGACTGAATTGCAGGGGTCAAGAATATGATAAGACTAATGGGGAAAGCTCCATGAGGGTGCCATGAACTTAGAACATATAACATAGAACATAGAACATAGAACAGTACAGGAACAGGCCCTTGAGTCCACAATATCTGTGCCCAACATAATGCCAAGGTAAATTAAGCTCATCTTCTTGCTCCTGTTCCATATCTCTCCATTCTCTACATATCCATGTGCCCATCTAAAAAAGCCTCTCAAACACCACCATTGAATCTGCCTCCACCATCACCCCTGGCAGCATGTTCCAGGCACCCACCACCCTCGGTATAAAAAACATGGCCGACAAATCTCCTTTAAGCTTTGCTTCTCTCACCATAAAATTATGCTCTTTGGTCTTTGACATTTCCACCTTGGGAAAAAGATCTTTCTCACCTCTCCATTGCCTCTCATAATTTTATAAACTTTTATCGTTAACCTCAACCTCCAGTGTTCCAGAGAAAACAATCCCAATTTGTCCAAACTCTCCTTGTGGCTAGTACCCCAGTCCAGTATGGAGCTGATGGGTGGAATGGCCTCCTTCTGCATTGTTCTAACGATGAGGTAAGTCATGAAATTCATCGACTGTCCCTTACCCTTTGAATTTATCGTGGTTTTACTCTCACTGATCGGATTCTGGGCCATGACTGAACCTTGAATTGAAAAGTATGTCCCTAGAAATTTAGTTTGCAGACTTATTAATGCTCTGAGTTCTCTTCTGATCTTTTGCACAGCAGAAATGATGTGCTTTATTGCAATTCTCTTCAGAGCGCATGTTGCACAATCGTGTAGAAGTTTTCTAATTGAAACCTCACCATTGTCAGGTTCTATGTAAATGTGACAAGCCCGAATAAGCATATAGGCAAAATCCTGAGAGGATATTCCGTGTAACCTTGCCTCCCACTATTTCTACTGTTCTTCAAAAGCAATTCAACAAATCTATTACAACAACTCACACTAGTAATGTACCAATGTAGGGAAAATAAAACCATACATCAATCTAATGTAATTGTCCCAAACTACCCACGTTGTTTGTGATGTACTCTGAATCAATGCTTAATTAGATATGCTTAAATGAGGCTGATTGTACAAAGAAAGTCACAGGTATCACAAAATGCTGGGGTAACTCAGCGGGTCAGGCAGCATCTCGGGAGAGAAGGAATGGGCGACGTTTTGGGTCGAGAGCCTTCTTCAGACTCACGTTTCGGGTCGAGACCCTTCTTCAGACTCACGTTTCGGGTCGAGACCCTTCTTCAGTCTGAAGAAGGGCCTTGACCAGAAACGTCACCCACTCCTTCTCTCCAGAGATGCTGCCTGACCCGTTGAGTTACTCCAGCATTTTGTGATACCTGTTGTTTACCTTGTTGAACTTGGGAATGGGTCATGAGGTCAAATGATTATGAGAGAGCATCTGAGTGAATGTAGTGATGAGGAGATTAACATCTCTGTGGAACAGAGAAGTTGGAGAATGTGTTGAAGACCTGAAAGGTGCAATGGGATCGCTGCTTTCAACGATTTCTATGGTGGGACCCATAGAGACCACTTTCAAGTCAATCGCCGGTGCAGAGGAGATTTGTGGAGCAAAGGTGCAGGGGCGACTGTGGTGGCACAGCGGTAGAGTCACTGCCTTACAACACTTGCAGAGCTGGAAACCCTGGTTCGATCCCGACTACGGGTGCTGTCTGTACGGAGTTTGTACATTCTCCCCATGACCGCGTGGGTTTTCTCCGAGATCTTTCGGTTTCCTCCCACACTCCAAAGACGTGCAGGTATGTAGGTTAATTGGCTTGGTGTGTGTGTAAATTGTCCCTAGTGTGTGTAAGATAGTGCTAACGTGCAGGCATCGCTGGTCGGTGCGAACTCGGTGGGCCGAAGGGCCAACTTCCACTAAAACCAAACAAAACTAAATGGGCAACAAAGGGGTCAGAGGGGGAAAGAAGAGGGGGAAGGATATGGAAGAGCGGGAAGGAATAAAGATGCAGGAATAGAGAGGAAGGTGAAGAACAATGACGAGAGAGAAGAGTCGATATAGGGAAAGTGAGAAAAGATGGGAAAAGTTGATAACAAACTTGATTTTAAAAAAAAGAAATCTTTGTGATTCCTCTGAAGACTGATATCTGAAATCTTAAAAAATGCATTTTTTCCACACAACTCCAGAAAGGTGCCTGTAATCCACACTGGTATCAAAGTTTTTATTTTGATATAGCAGTGTTCTTGAAATGAATAAATCCCACATCCCACAGAATGCCTGGGGCATGCTTTGAGGGATTTTTGTTTGTGTCGATGAAAATCCTGAAGCGTAAGCAATGTGAAGAAATAATAATGAGGTAAGTAATCTCCTTTAATAGCGAGAGTGGTTTTTCAGATGGGATCAAATGTAAAAGTGTGATCCTGAGTTGTGCTTTACTCAGCAGGAAGGGACATTATTCAGCAGGCGTGGGCATCACCTTTATGCGAACATTCTTTGTGGTTGAAATGATGGAACAATCTACCTCTGATAACTCGACCTCCATCCCTCACAGTGAGGCTCATCAATAAGTTTTGCCAAACTTCAGAAGTTTTTTTGTTAATATTGCATGGGACCAATGTGTGTGGAATACATAAAAAGCTCTTGGCTTCTCCATGGCAAAAAAAAAATAGTATAAGAAATGGTTGTGTTTATAGGGTGCCGATCAAGACGTCCTGATGTCCAGAAGTGCTAATGACCTCCTTTGAATCTTTCCAGTGTTCCCTCTGCTGTGATTTATGAAATACATTAACCAGTTTCCTCACAGGAAGCGTTTACATAGAAACATAGAAACTAGGTGCAGGAGTAGGCCATTCGGCCCTTCGAGCCTGCACCGCAATTCAATATGATCATGGCTGATCATCCAACTCAGTATCCCGTACCTGCCTTCTCTCCATACCCCCTGATCCCTTTAGCCACAAGGGCCACATCTAACTCCCTCTTAAAGATAGCCAATGAACTGGCCTCAACTACCTTCTGTGGCAGAGAATTCCACAGATTCACCACTCTCTGTGTGAAGTACTCCAGTACTATGTGTAACGTGATAGTTACTGAATGAAATGTGTCTTCTGTTCCTTGCGTTAAGCACGTGATATCATAATAAGTTCATGTTCATGTGATAGGAGCAGAATTAGGCCACTCGGCCCATCGAGTCTACTCTGCCATTCAGTCATGGCTGGTCTATCTCTCCCTCCTAACCCCATTCTCCTGCCTTCTCCCCGTAACCCCTGACACCTGTACTAATCAATAATCTATCTATCTCTGCCTTAAATATATCAATTGAATGCACAAAGACATAAAATGCTGGAGATTTCCAGTGGGTCTGGCAACATCTCTGAGGAACAGGTTGCACATGTGTATGCCTCGATTGTACTCATTTATGCAATAATTTAACTGGATAGCACGCAAAGATAGTTTCTCACTGTATCTTGCTACATCTGATGATAATAAACCAATACCCTTCTTCAGAGTGTGTTCCTTCTCTCCCGAGATGCTGCATGACCCGCTGAGTTACTCCAGAATTGCGTGTCATGCTTCTTCAGAGTACCGGCCCAAAACATCACCTCTCCATGTTCTCCAGAGATGCTGCTTGACCTGTTGAATTACTGCAGCACTCTGTGTCTTTTCTGCATCTGCAGTTCCTTGTGTCTATATCATAATTTGGTTCAGTTTAGGTTAGATTAGTTTATTATCATATGTACCGAGGTACAGTGAAAAGCTTTGTTAACCAGTTAGAGGGAAGACTATACATGATTACAATCGAGCCATTCACAGCGTACATATACATGATAAGGGAATAACGTTTAGTGCAAAATAAAGTCCGGTAAAGTCAGATCAAAGATAATCCGAGGGTCTCCAAATGAGGTATGTAGTCGCTCAGCACCACTCTTTAGCTGTTGATAGCATGGTTCAGTTATCATGTATGTATAATGTATTAGACTCATAGTCATACTGCATGGAAACAGACACTTTGCCTCAATTCTCTATGCAAACCAATATGTCCCTTATGTCCCATCTAAACCTGCCCCATTTACCTGCATTTGGATTGAGAATGATCAGCCATGACCACATTGAATGGCGGTGCTGGCTCGAAGGGCCGAATGGCCTACTCCTGCAGCTATTGTCTATTGTCTATTGGCCTATCCCTCTCAACTTTTCCTGTCTATGTACCTGTCCAAATGTCTTTCAAATGTTATTGTATCAGCCTCACCTACTTCCTCTGGCTGATTGTTCCATATACCCACCACCTCCTGCATGGAACATGTTGCCCCTAAGTTTCCTATTAAATCTCTCCCCTCTCACCTTAAACTTACGTCCTCTAGTTCTTGTCTGCCCTACCTGTGTAAAGACTCTGAGCATTCATCTTATATACGCCCCTCATGATGTTATACACTTCTATAAGATTATTTCACCTCTGTAGGTGTATTATGAGGACAGGTACACGGATAGGACAGGTTTAGAGGGATATGGGCCAAAAGCAGGCAGGTGGGACTCGTGTAGATGGGGCATGTTGGTCGGTGTGGGCAAGTTGGACCGAAGGGCCCGTTTCCACTCTGTATGACTCTATGACTATGACTAATTTGATGCTGCTTGGGAAGTTTTAGAAAAATAAACACACAGAGATAAATTGTCTAATGGAGTAGTTCTGAAAGAAAGATTTCCACTTACAAGAGCAATAGTCAGGAAGACTGCGGATAACTGGAGAGGTCGAGTTACTAAAGTGTCTTTAACACTTATTTCAATCCCCACTGCTGATTTATCCCACAGATTTCATTATAGATTACTAGAATTCTCTCACTCGCAACAGACCAACTTGGCCTCTTCTGTCATCACATTAAGTTGAGGAATACAGAGTTTAGGTGATAAAATTCAAAAAATTGGATTAAATGCAGCATGCCCGAAAGTTGAAAAAAGTGATGATAATGATCTGGGACCTGGAATAACCCAGGATGGTGTTGCTAACCCAATGAATGAATGAATGAATGAATGAATGAATGAATGAATGAATGAATGAATGAATGAAAGAATGAATGAATGAATGAATGAATGAATGAATGAATAAGTTTATTGGCCAAGTATGTGCATATACAAGGAATGTGCCTTGGTGCTCCGCTCACAAATGACAACACAAACATACAGTTAACAATTAAGACTAAAGCATAAACACATTAAAACAATAAGGATACAACATTACGGTCTAAACATGTGGGTGAAAATAAACCAGTGCAAAAAAGAGACTACAGACTTTGGTTATTGAGTAGAAATATCACTCGTGGGGAAAAAAACTGTTTTTATGTCTGGCTGTGGCTGCTTTGACAGTCCAGAGTCGCCTTCCAGAGGGAAGTGCTTCAAAGATGTTGTGGCCAAGGTGAGAGAGGTCAGAGGTGATCTTGCCCGCTCGCTTCCTGGCGCTTGCAGTGTGCAGTTCATCAATGGGGGGAAGGTTGCAAATCCCTTTCCCGTTCCCGGACTGACCTTACTGCCCTGGGCCTCCTCCATTGACATAGTGAAGCCGCGCCCAAACTGGAGGAACAGCACCTCGTATTCCGCTATGGTGGATTACAACCTGACACTACGAACATTGAATTCTCCAATTTCAAGGTATACCCTCCAAAGACCCTCCTCCGTCATACTCTCATCTCCCATCCCTGAGTCCCCCATTCCCTCTTTCCTCTCTCCCTGTTCCCTTCTACCCATAGCCATCTTTCTGGCTATCTGTTCATTTTCTTTCCTTATCTGACAGCACTTTATCAACTTTTCACCTGCAGCATTAGTCACTATCTCAACCCATCTGCCAATCCCCCTACACCCCCCCCCCCCCCCACAACTCAACTGTATCCACCTATCATTTGAAAGGCTTTATCCTACTGCCACCTCTCTTTTACAGCTCTCTCTTTTATCAGTCGGAAGAAGGGTCTTGACCTGAAATGTCGTACCTTTAGAGGTACCTCTAAAAGGTGCCTTTAGAAAGATGAGGAGGAATTTCATTAGTCGGAGGGTGGTGAATCTGTGGAATTCATTGCCACAGACGACTGTGGAAGCCAAGTCAATTAATATTTCTTAAGGTGGAGATTGATAGATTCTTGATTAGTATGGGTGTCAGGGGTTATGGGAAGAAGGCAGGAGAATGAGGTTGAGTTCGGAAAGATAGATCAGCCATGATTGAATGGCGGAGTAGACTTGATGGGGCAAATGGCCTTAACTGTTTCTATAACTTATGAAATATCGTCAGTCCATTCCCTCCACAGATGCTGTCTGACCCGTTGAGTTCCTCCAGCACTTTGTGTGTTAGATTTTAGATTTAGATTTAGAGATACAGCTCAGAAACAGGCCCTTCGGCCCACCGGGTCCACGCCGCCCAGCGATCCCCGCACACTAACACTATCCTACACCCACTAGGGACAATTTTTACATTTGCCCAGCCAATTAACCTACAAACCTGCACGTCTTTGGAGTGTGGGAAGAAACCGAAGATCTCGGAGAAAACCCACGCAGGTCACGGGGAGAACGTACAAACTCCGTACAGTACAGCACCCGTAGTCGGGATCGAACCTGAGTCTCCGATGCTGCATTCTCTGTAAGGCAGCAACTCTACCGCTGCACCACCTTTTGTTCAAGATTCCAGCATCTTCAATTCCTTGTGTCTTGCTGGAGCAGTCTGAGGCTTCCTCAAGCATTCTTCCCTTGCCTTGCAAGCTAGCGGAGGTCCTGGGATTGGGAGGTGCTGTGAGTGAGTGTGGCTGAGTGGTTGCTATACATTAGCCACCACAGTCATGGAATTAGCCGCAAAACTAATTGGACTAACGCCTGGTTATCACAA
Source organism: Rhinoraja longicauda (assembly GCF_053455715.1). Lineage (NCBI taxonomy): Eukaryota > Metazoa > Chordata > Chondrichthyes > Rajiformes > Arhynchobatidae > Rhinoraja > Rhinoraja longicauda. The sequence continues at coordinate 9,640,596 of NC_135984.1, forward strand.
AATGGATTGTCCTGCCTCTTTTATCGAGGAGCAATAATAGGATGAATTTTTTTTCATTAAAGATTAAAATAAATTACTTTTCCTCAGGCAACTGTGGATAGCAGCATTAAAAAAAAACCTTAGCAGAAGCAGTTATCTCTTTCAGAATGAAAATGGATAACAATCTAATTGGGTAGAAAGTGTTGATGGATACAAGGATAAGTGGAGAATCAGATGATTGGGCAATGATCCATATTGGGAGAGGGTGGAGGGGGGTGGGGGAATGGGAAGGCCGTGGAAGGCTGTGCCTCACGTCAATCAGCTTCTCCTTGTGTCGAGAAGGCAGGAGAATGAGGTTAGGAGGGAGGGATAGATCAGCCACCAGTGAATGGCGGTGTAGACTTGATGGACCGAATGCCCTAATTCTACTCATCTCACATTGATCTTGTGACTCTATCATGGATGCTGTCTTCCCCATCATTGAAGGGAACGACAGGAAGCACTGCCTTGTCCTGTCCACCTTTGTGGCCTGGGGTTGCCTCCCACGTTCAACCTTGAAGATGCGGAAGGTAAGACTTTGATTCACACTCCTCCCAGCCTTGCTCCTCGCATTCGTCATCACCGACTCCCTCCTCTCCGGCCTCTCTGTTCTTCAGGTAGTCGAGCAGGGGCTGGTTTGGCAGCTTCCCCCTACAGGTCACGGCACGCTAGGTCTTCTGCACCCATTGCTTGTGTCGACAGATATTATCTTTTTCGAAGTGTCCTCCATCTGAAATGTTAACTCTTTTCCTCTTTCCACAGAGGCTGTCTGACCTGCTGAATGCTTCCAGCATTCTCCATTTTGTTTCAGAGTTCTTGCGCGTGTGGCTTTTGATTATCTTCATTCACTTCACTGTCTGTCCCCACCCCCTCCCCATCTCTGCCTCTGCGGAAAACTTGTTTTCTGATGATAATCAATGAAACATTGATGGACTTTATCTCTTTACCTGCTTGACCTGCTGAGTATTTCCAAAACCTTCTGTTTTTATTCCTCCCTCCTCAATGAGAGGAACGTCAAGAGTGAAGAGTCAAAGCTTTTCCCTGCACCTCGGTACATGTGACAACAAACTAAAGTAAAAAATAATTGTCATATGCACCGACAACGTTTCGATTAGTACGGGTGTCAGAAGTTATGTGGACAAGGCAGAAGAATGGGGTTAGGAGGGAGAGATAGATCAGCCATGATTGAATGGCGGAGTAGACTTGATGGGCCAAATGGCCTAATTATGCTCCTATCACTTATGATCTTATGGTCTTATGACAATGGAACAATTAATTTCTTATTTGCTGCAGCTTAACAAGTCCATTCATTAAATAACTCATAGGTAAATATATAATAATCAGTAACACTAGATAACCATAACAGAGCAAATTGTGCAGTGTTCAAGAGCCTGATAGTTGCTGGGAAGAAGCTTTTCTTCAACCTGGAGGTCATGGTTTTCAGCCTCCTGTTCTTTCTTCCCGATGGTCACAGTGAGATGAGAGAGTGGCCAGGGTGGGGTGGGTCTTTGGTGATATCAGCTGCCTTTTTGTGGTGGCCCCTCGGATAGATCCCTTTGATAGTGGGGAGGTCAATAATCCAATAACCAATATTTAAAGAAAAGTACTGTAGGTCGTTCCGATATGCTAGTCAACATTTTCCTCCCAACTGATGCAAAAAACCCCCCGCAGATGCTGCAAATCTGAAATAAAATATAGGAAGAGCTGGAAACACTCAGAGGGTCAGACTGCACCTGTGGAAAGAGAAACATTCAACACAAAATGCTGGAGTAACTGAGCGGGTCAGGCAGCATCTCTGGAGAAAAGGAATAGGTGACCTTTTGGGTTGAGACCTCTTTTCAAGACTTCAGCGGTCTGAAGAAAGGTCTCGAACCGAAACACCTATTCCTTTTCTCCAGCATTGCTGCCCGATCTGCTGAGTTTCTCCAGCAGCATTTTGTGTTTATCTTCGGTGTAAACCAACCTTCTTACACATCCGAAACATTTAACACTCCAGGCCAAGGCATCAGAAGAATATTTTAAACCGGGCATCTCTCAGGTTTATTGTTTGTGAAATTGCTTGGAGGATTCCCCCCACAATGCTGACACCCCCTCTTCCTAACTGTGAATACCAGATAATGATCCTACTGGAAAGCCCTGTGTGGCCCTTTCACCCCTCTGCTTTGTCAAGGCTAACTTTGACATTACTGCCTTGGAGTCAATGCAACCATTCCAAATCAAAGATAGACCCAACACACTGGAGTAACTCAGCGGCTCAGGCTGCATCTCTGGGGAAAAGACATAGGTGACGTTTTGGGTCAGAACCCTTCTTCAGCGTCGTATTTGAAAACGTCTCCTTGCACCTGAGTTTCTCCCTCTCTGTCCGTCTCCTTTTTGATTTGCATACAAATTGTGTCTTAAACCGTTTCTGAAACCAATTATTTATCAAATAGCACACGTACAGCAGCAGAAATTATCCTTGGGCTCTGATCTGCAGTAATAGTCGGTGATGTATTGTAGAGTAACACTTTGCTCAATCAGTTAACATTACAGTTGCTATGGGACTTGAGAGAAGGCAGGCAGTCAGTGATTTGTTCGGCACAAGACAACATTTGATGAAAATGGTGCACTTTGCAATCCCAATTACCTCGTAAAAACGGAATCACTGAAGGAACCAAATCTAAACTCATTCAAGCACAAGCTCAAATAAGCAGTTCTTGATTATCTGTATCTCCATGCAGTATGTTAAAAATTGGAATAGGTTCTTTTAGGAAATCACAGTTTGCTACCCTTAACTGTCTGTGTAATTAATATCACTGCTGTAAAAGCAATAAAAAAAGACATTTATAGGATTAAAATAATACTTTTTGCTCTCTGATGTTTTAATCCATGTTTTGTTAAGGGGAAGTTTTCTGATGATATTGATGGAGCACGTTACAGAATCAATGTGGTCTCTGATCGGGCTTGCTACAGAGACTGAATACAGGCTGTATAATGAGAAGTTTGGTGGTCTGCTGGTTTAACAGCATGTCAGGAAAAGCATGGCAAATAATATTGACCAGGTTTATAATTGATAAAACTTGCAAAGATAATAAAGGCCTAAAGAGTAAATTGCCTGGGTAAAAGCTGGTTCACACACACACACGCACACCACACACACACACCAGTCACACACCAGTCACACACCAGTCACACACCAGTCACACCCATGCACACACACACACCAACACACCCACACGCATACACACCAACACATACACCCATACACATATATGCACACACGTGCACAAATACACACACACCAACACATACACACATACACACACATGCACATACACACACACCAACAGATTCACACATATACATACACACACAAACAAACATACATTCACCAGTTAAACCCATGCACACACACCCAACACACACACCCACACCAACACACACACATACACACATACACACACACTCCAACACACACACATACACACATACACAAACACGCACATGCACACACACCAACACACACACACATACACACATACACACATACACACACACACGCACATACACACACACACCAACACACACACACATATACGCACATACACACACTTAACAGCTCATATACACACACGCAAATACACACACACCAACTCATACACACATATACAGACACACACACACACCACTCACACTCACATTCACTTGCCACTCACACACATGCACCACTCATGCGCACACACTCACACACACACACCCACACACACACTCACACACACACACCACTCACACACACACACACACACACCCACACCCACACCCACACCCACACCCACACCCACACACCACTCACACACATACACCACTCACACACACATACACACCTGCACCACTCATACACACACAAATGCACATATACCACTCACATTCACATGCACAAACACAACACACACTCACACACACAGACCACTCACACTCGCACACACAGATATACACGCACACGCACACACAAAGGAACTCAATTTCTAAATAGCATTATACTTCAATGAAGTTCCTTTAGTTTTAATGTGGTTAATTCATTTTAGAAGTGTTTATAGCCATTAAGGACCGATTTCCGATGTCTGTGAATTCTCGGCCAGTGAGCTATGTACGTGTTCACGCTGCATTGGGAAGAGACTATAATTTACCACATTCCTCTCTGACTCTCAAATTCCACTCGAAGATCTGAGAACATGATTCACACTAATATTTCTATGCAGTCACTTTCTTATGAATCAAGGACAACTTTGCAGACATTAGACAACTTCGCATTCACTGTGAAGTTGGGAAAAATGTAAAAAGCACTTTGTCTATATCAACTGAACCAAGAGGTGAAATGATTGATTATTGGCAGTGTTGAGAGAAGAAAATTAACAGAAGTCGCAGCTGCGGCTTGCCTGCAGTCCGTCTGTCTTTTGTGTTTTTTGTTGTTTTTGTCTGAATTGTAGTTTTAATGCGATTCGTCTCCGGAGGCTCCGGCGCGGGCCGCGTGGATGTCGGAAGCCCGCAGGCCCCTGGGTGGGGGCCGACATCGGGAGCTCCGGCAGCGGCAGAGGCAGCGTGTTGGCCCGTCCCGAATTGCGGGGCTTGGGTCGGCCCGCCGCGGACCTTTCACCGTCCGGACGGGGGCTTCAATATCGGGAGCCCCGACCGCCCCGAAGTGGCAACTCCAACAGCCTGACCGCGGGAGAAGACGGCAGGGAAGAGAAAAATACATTTTGGCCTTCCATCACAGTGAGGAGGGACTGGAGGAGACTCACTGTGATGGATGTTTCTTTTTGTTTGGTGTTAGTTGTGATTGTATGTGTTATTGCATTTTTATTGATTATTCTTATTGTTCAACTGCGGGTAATGTTTCATTTCACTACACATTTATGTGTATGTGACAAATAAACGACTATTGACTATTGACTATTGAACCACCTACTTGCCTTTGGATGCCACCGTTGAAGGGATCTACAGGAGGCATTGGTTCCAAAAGGCAGCCAATATCGTCAAAGGCTCACACCACCCTGGTCACGCTTTCATCTCACTGCTACCATTGTGAAGAAGCTACGAACCGTGACCTCCAGGTTCAAGAACAGTATCTTCTCAGCAACCATCAGGCTCTTGAACACTGCACAACACTGACCTCAGCAACACTGATCTTATTTGGATTTTGTTTTGGGTGCACGATGGACTTCTGTTTTGCACTATTGTGGTTACCTGGTATTATTGTTATTAATTTATTATACTATTGATTATTATATATTTATCTGTGTGTTATTGTGAGAATGGGCCTGTTAAGCTGCAGTGAGTAAGAATTTCATTGATTGATGCCAGCACATATATGACAATTAAAAAACTCTTGGCTCTTGAATATTTAACAGTCTTCATCTTCATCCAAACACGGAAAATGGTCTTTAGTTTGGTTTAGTTTTAGTTTAGAGATAGAATGTGGAAACGGGCCCTTCGACCCACCGAGTCCATGTTGACCATCGATCACGTGTGCACTCGTTCTAACCTACACACCAGGGACAATTTACAGAAGCCAATAAACCTACAAACCTGCACGTCTTTGGAGTGTGGGAGGAAACTGGAGCACCCAGAGAGAACCCACGCGGTCACCGGGAGAACATGCAAACTCCGTACGGACAGAACCCGTAGTCAGGATTGTATCTGGGTCTCTGGCACCGTAAGGCAGTGACTCTACCACTGCGCCACTGTGCCACCCCTCTTGATTTTACAGCTTCATCCAATGTTTCAATTATTGGTTAACCAGTGCTCCCTTAACTCTACACTCAATTATCAGCACAACCATATGCTAGTCCTGTCGGTTTGGAGATTAAAGATGAATGTGACTCATGTTAAAAGCTGCTGTATATAATGTTATTAAATCTTAATTAGCTGATTTTTCATTCTACTTCAGTAATAAAGCTGTCCAAAGCAAGTTGTAAAAGACAGCATTACTGGTTCTGTGGTTTTCTTTATAACAGGCCAATTTAATTGGTAGGGAATCTGCTAAAGACTAGATAATCAAAGTGGCGAGGAAATAAGAAAGACAAACATGAGCAATCATTGCATTATCAAAGGTTTAAACCAATTTTTAATCAGTCTTTGGACATTATATAACAAGGATCTCAGAGTTGTTTGATACTTTCACCAGAGTATAATCGGGTGAATTCTCATCAGAATGCAAGAAGCGTTTCTCGACCCGAAACGTCACCCATTCCTTCCATCCATCATACCTCAGCTATGAGTTATGTTTAGTTTAATTTAGAGATACAGAGTGGAAACAGGCCCTTCAGTCCACTGAGTTTGCGCTGACCGCGATCACCCATTCACACCAGTTCTATTCTACACGCTAGGGCCAATTTACGGAAGCCGATTAACCAACAAGCCTGCACGCCTTTGGAGTGTGGGAGGAAAGCGGAGCACAAAGACAGCACCCGTAGTTAGGATCGAACCCGGGTCTCTGGTGCTGTGAAGCAGGGCCCTACCTCTGTGCCGCTGTGCTGCCCTCCGTGCGACCGTGTCCAGTCTGGGGGTGGGTAATGGCAAGTAAAGTTGGACCCGCATCTCTGTAGAACGTAGGGCCAAGTGCCATCGAAGTGGCACTTACCAATGAAGCGTTTAAGGAGATAAGAAGAGAAACATGAGAAGGACAATTGTCTCGCGACCTGCGAGTTCAAATGAAAACGCAAAAGAAATTTATCAAGAATGCTCATTTTCGTGTTCTTGTTCTATGCCTGTATGAAACTTTGCGAGTCTTCAAGGTACAACAGAAGTCTTTATTACAGTAACTCAATGCTGGCAGCAAGACAACTAAAATGGCTGCAACCCCACGATCTGACTGTACACTCACACACTGTGTACAGCCAAGATAACTATGTACAAAACATCTCCCTTTGTCCTGTGCAGCGCCACCAGCTGCACGGGAGGAGCAATGGGTCCTCCCACCCCACGCAATCCATCAAACATCACACTCATCATTCGTCATAGTAATTGTGTGGCTGGAGAAAGTGAAATATTGCCTCTTGACTTTGAATTACAAGGATTATTCGCTCCAGAGTGGGGTCTTAGTTCACTCGACAATCAAAAGTACTGAAATGTTGCCATCTACACAATCTAGCCGCAGTGAATCCAAGCTCCCCATTTCAATTCAATATAGGAATAGCACTCTCAAGTAATATTTTGGATGTGGGTATTGTCATAATCCTTATGATTTTTAATCTAACGTGTTGCAGCCAGAAGGGACAGTGTAGTGAACGACAGTATTGACTACAATGCATCGAGGAACAGACTCAAGAGGGAGGCAAGGGTATTTGATTGTCATATCTACTGAAAATAGAGCAATGAAGTTCTTACTGTTGCAGCAAAACAGGCACCCACCATCCTCTGTGTAAAATACTTGCCCTGTTCATCATATTTAATCTTTACCCCTCTCACCTTCAAGCTTTGCCCTGCAATCATTGACAATTCCGCCCTGTGAAAAAGGTTTTGCCCAGCGAATGCCTAACCAATGCCTCTCACAATGTTATGTACTTCTATCTGTTCTCCTACTCAACCTCCAGAGAAAACAATCCGAGTCAATCCAACTTCTCCCTATAGCTAACAACCTTTCACCCAGGCAATATGTTTAGTTCAGAGAGACAGCGCGGAAACAGGCTCTTTCGGCCCACCGGGTCCGCGCCGACCAGCGATCCCCCACACATTAACACTATCCTGCACACACGAGGGACAATTTTTTGTTACATTTACTAAGCCAATTAACCTACATACCTGTACGTCTTTGGAGTGTTGGTGGAAACGTAAGATTTCGGAGAAAACCCACGCGGGTCACAGGGAGAACGTACAAACTCCGTACAGACAGCGCCCGTAGTCTGAATTGAACCTGGGTCTCTGGCACTGCATTCGCTGTAAGGCAGCAACTCCACCAGGAAGTGAGGGCAGTGAATCCTTGGTATGTTTGTGGAGTTTACACTTTCACCCAGTGACGGCGTGGGGTTTCTCTGGATGCTCCGGTTTTCTCCCACATTCCAAAGATCTGCCGGGTCTTCGGCCCACCGAGTCCATGCAGACCATCGATCATCTGTGCTAAGTTATCTCACTGTTCTAAGTTCTAAGTTATCTCACTGTCACGTCCTGTGCATTAGGGGGAATTCACAGAAGGCTTGTAACCTACAAACCTGCGCGGCTTTGGGATATGCGAGGAAAATGGAAATCGCTGGGAGGGGTAAGTTATTGGGCAAATGCAGGCAAACGTGACTAGCCCTCCAGCATGGACATGATGGGGCTGAAGGGTCTGCTTTTGTGCTGTCCATTTTCATTTGGGATAAGCACATCTCAGCTCGAATGACTTGGTGTTGTTCAGATTCCTCTGCAAAATTCCTGACTCCTGGGCAGATGGCAGAAAAACCCTGACAATAATTTAAATTTTTTTTTAAATGATTACAAAAGATGAGAGATTTACAGCTTCCAGCCCCTTGCTTACATAATGGAGCTGCTGTCCACCCAACGCAGGCTGAAGAAGACAAACAGGTGGATAGTGACAGTGAAAAATAACATTACCAGTGCAAAATTAACATCAGCATCAACACCTCAGGGCTGTTCTGTTTCAAAATCTGTTCAGACCAACTGTTTGGTTTGGGAAAAGCTCTGCCCAAGACCACAATTAATTGCAGAGAGCTATATGTGTAGCCCAGTCCATCACACAGGCCAGGCTTCCCCACCATTTACTGTACATTTGACGCTTTCTCGGAAAAGCAGCCAAGAGACCTGTCCCACCCCATCACTTTTGCTTCTTCCCATTGATGAGATAAGTTAGAAATGCTATAGGTTTCAGAGTAATGTAGGAGGGCAGAGAGATTAGGAAGGAAGGTCGGTAATGAGTGAAACCCTGGTTGGTGTCTGAAGAAGGGTCTCGACTCGAAACGTCACCCTCTCCATCTCACCTGAGATGCTGCCTGACCTGCTGAGTTACTCCAGCATTTTGTGTCTACCTTCGATTTGAACCAGCATCTGCAGTTATTTTCTTACAATGTATATATCTCTTGTAGTTTATTGGACCACGGGCAAATATGGGCATTGCAAATGAGGCCCACAACAAGCTATCCATCCTCATCTTGCCTTGAAAATGTGCTGATGAGCTGCCTTCTAGAACCACTGCCATCCTTCTGGCGAAAGTGCTCCCACAATGCTCTTGGGTTCGTGAGTTCAGGGCTCGTGTGTCTGTCCAAATGTCTTTTAAATATTATTGTTCCTGCCTCTGGTAGCTCATTCCGCTGGTAGCTCGTTCCATACACCCACCACACTCTGTACAAAAAAATGCCGCTCCGGTTCTTATTAAATCTTTCCCCTCTCACCTTAAACCTATGTCCTCTAGTTCTTGATTCCCGTACCCTGGGTATGGGTCTCCATGCATACACCCTGCCCACTCCTCTCATGATTTGGTACACCCTCTGTAAGATCACTATTCATCCTCCTGTGTTCAAGGAATAAACCCCTAGCCTGCCCAACCTCTCCCTATAGCTCAGGCACTCGAATCCTGTCAACATCCTCGTAAATCCCCTCTGCACTCTTTCTAGCTTAATGACATCTTTCCTATAGCAGAGTGACTGGCTGTAATGAGATATCAAAGTGGTTCAATTTTTGCTTCCTGATTCAACAGATAAATTGACTGATAACAGAATGCATAGCTAAGGATATATAGTATATATATATATTTATATATATATATATATATATATATATATATATATATATATATATATATATATATATATATATATATATATATATATATATATATATATATACTAGACCAAGTGGACCCATTGGGCCCAAACATCTCCTGCATTGATGCAGCACCCTCTCTTCCTCCCCTCCCCCCTTCCCCTCCCCTCCCCCTTTCCCCTCCCCCTTCCCCTACCCCGCCACTCCATCCCCCTCAACCCCCCTTATCCTCCCCCTCCCTCTCTCCCTCCCCCCCTCCCTCCCTAGGAGGTACGTTCAAACTTTAAAATGTGAATAACTTGAAAAATATAACCCATTTCAATGAAACTTCTTCCATTAGCACCAAAGGAACGACGGTGAGTAAGGTGGGCCTAAAATTGTCGTGGTGTCGTGTACCGTTTTGACTGTAGTTCAGGAACAAACAAACAAACAAACGAGAGTTTTAGTATATAGATATATGAAAACCCCCCCGAGTGCATCATGAAGGAGCCAATGTTAATTGCCAGGCAGGGAGTTAGTGTAGAGCATAATAGAGCATTTTTTGTCTTGTCTTCCAGTCTAGAGCATAATGAACAATATCATTCATGAGCATATTGAACAATATCATTAATGAGCATAATGAACAATATCATTAATGAGCATAATGAACAATATCTCTGACTGGGGATACCTGGATGGTTTTAAAATTTAAAATTGTAATTGTAATCTCTCCAGTTCGTGCAGATTTAAAGCCATGTTGGCTCTGCTGCAAGGCTATTGCCATTGATTTGTCTTTCACTTAAGTTGCAGAGGGGACGTTGGCACGGAGGGGTTTATGTTACACTCCCGCCCCTTCAGTCCGGTGACCAATCTGCCTGACATTCGCGCTGAAGCCGATGTCTGAAGGACGGTCTCGACCCGAAACGTCGCCTACTCCTTTTCTCCAGAGATACTGCCTGACCCGCTGAGTTACTCCAGCTTTTTGTGTCTGTCTGCTGAAGTCATGGAGACAGCTCATTCGTCTACGCAACCACCCATGGGCTGTTCACAGACGTTAGCAGGTGCCCTGTAGTAACACCAGAGGATGGACCTGGACAGTCGTAGAGTAGTCATACAGCCTTTACACCACCCGCCTCACCCGCAAAGCATTGAGCATTGTGGGTGACCCCTTCCACCCCTCCAACAGCCTCTTCACCCTCCTGCCTTCAGGGAGAAGGTTTCGCAGCCTGAGGTCAAGCACCACCCGACTAAAGAACAGTTTTTTCCACCAGGCTGTCAGGATGCTGAACTCTCTCCCCTCCCTTCCTCCTCTCTCCCCTGCCCCTATTGGACCTGGACTTTAACACCCCACACACACGCACATCCAGCACCAGACACTTTAAAAAAATTTTTTTAACGCATTTGAAGTGACTATATTTTATATTTTATATTTTATGTTGATTGTTGTTTGCTGTGCCTTTTTAATTTTAACTTAGTTTTATGCACTTTGTTCCTCGGGATTGTGGGAAACGGTATTTCGATTTTCTGTCAGTGTAAACTGGCTGAGGATTGACAATAAAATTGACTTTGACTTTGACTGACTGACTGAGCCTGGAAAGGCCCCATAGCAGAAGCGTCCACATCGCGGGGCTGGAAACTGGAGCTAATTCTGCTACCTCCATCATCTATTGTACAAGTGATGGCTCCCACTGATTGTCACCGGAAGCTTGTGCCCTTTTCAGGACGGGCGATGACAGCGATGTCAACATTTGAAACATGGATGATGGACATGAAAGAAGAAGAAGAAGACAGCCTGGAAACAGGCCCTTCGGCCCAGCCTGTCCTTGCCAACCATTCTCATCTCATTTGCCAGTATTTGGCTCATATCCCTCTAAACCTTCCCAATCCATGTTTAGTTTAGTTTAATTAGTTTAGTTTAATTTATTGTCACATGTACCGAGGTACAGTGAAGAGCTTTTTGCTGCATGCTAACCAGTCAGTGTACCTGTCCAAAAGTCTTTTAAATGTTATTGTACTTACCTCAACTACTTCCTCTGTCAGTTCGTTCCATATACTTACCAGCTTGTGTGTGAAAAGTTCCTTCTTAAATCTTTCCCCTCTCACCTTAAACCTTTGCCCTCTAGCTCATGATTTGACTGCTCTGGGGAAAATGGCTCTGTGCATTCACCCTATCTATTCCCCTCGTGATTTTATACACCTCTATAAGATCACCCCTCATCCTCCTGTACTCCAATGAATAAAGTTCTAGCCTGCTTAACCTCTCCCCATAGCTCATATATAAAAATGATCTGAAAGAAAATGTAAATGGTCTGATTAGTAAATTTGCAGCTGATATGAAGATTGATGGAGTTGTGCCTGGTAAGGAACGTTATCAAAGGTGGTTAGATCAGGAATGCTGTGTACAGTTCTGCTCACCGCATTAGAGGAAGGATGCAGAGACTTTGTAGAGGTTGTAGAAGAGGGTGAAAGGCAGTTTCCAGAACCAGCGAGCCATTCAGTTCATTCCAGCATCTAATTTGTGTACCCATTTCTCCCGATCAGAATAAGCATTGATAGTCAATGTGAGCAATAAGTTGTTCACATCTGGTCACTTCAGCAAGGGGGCAGTGGACTGGTTAATGGAGTTTAATGGAGATAAGTGTGAGGCGATACCTTTTGGGAAGTCAAACCAGGGCAGGACCTTCACAATGAATGGCAGGGCTCGGAGGGCGGAGGTTTCCATGAGTGGAGGTGCATAGTTCCTTAAAGGTGGCATCACAGGTAGATAGGGTGATAAAGAGAGCTTTCAGCACAGTGGCGTTCAACAGTCAGTGTATTGAATATAAAAGTTGGGTGGTTATGTTGCAATTGTCCATGACCTTGTTGGGAGTATTGTGTTCAGTTTTGGTCATCCTGCTGAAGGAAGGATGTTGCTCAGCCAGAAAGAATGCAGAGATGATTCACAAGGATTTTGCCAGGATTTGAGGGCCTGAGCTATGGGATGAGGTTGGGCAGGCTAGTACTTTATTCCTTAGAGCGCAGGAGGATGAGGGATCATCTTAGAGAGGTGTACAAGATCATGAGTTGCAAGATCATGAGGGTAGAGACTTGTAGCAGGAGTAGGAGATTCAAGAACCAGAGGTCACGGGTATAAGGTGAAAGGGGAAAGATTTAATAGGAACCCAATGGGCAACTTTTCTTAACACAAGTGGGTATATGGATTGAGCTTCTATAGGAGGTAGTTGATGCAGGTACTATAATAACATTTGAAAGACATATCATATCATCATATCATATATCTACAGCCGGAAACAGGCCTTTTCGGCCCTCCAAGTCCGTGCCGCCCAGCGATCCCCGCACATTAACACTATCCTACACCCACTAGGGACAATTTTTACATTTACCCAGCCAATTAACCTACATACCTGTACGTCTTTGGAGTGTGGGAGGAAACCGAAGATCT